>NC_092162.1:16742377-17342377 GCF_045791955.1 Oncorhynchus clarkii lewisi
AATTAAGTTGTTTTCTCTGCACAAGTAATGCTTTTTGTGACTCCATATCTATTTTTGTTAACCAGCCTGTCAAGACGGAGCGGTTCAGAGATCAATCTTAAAGGTCGCTGCCAAAGGAAAGGCTCTAAAAGAATGTGGTCTCGCTCTACACAATACACATTGAATTCAAATCCAGAATGTAACAATTCCCCCCCAACATCAATTGATATGTCTTCAGTATATGCCTTTCCACACTAATCTGTCGCGGATCAATTAAAACCAAGTGCAACAAAATATTATGTGCAACAAGTGCAACAAAACATATTGAAAGCAATCCTATAAGGATCTGCCTCTACCCTTGCTTCTTCTGATTTGTGGTGCACCTCGTTTTGACAATGCACCCCAATATGTTAGATGTAGGTATGGTCATGTAGCCTATGAATGAGCATGTTGAGAGTGATTGGCTCTTGTTTTGACAATGCACCCCAATATGTTAGATGTAGGTATGGTCATGTAGCCTATGAATGAGCATGTTGAGAGTGATTGGCTCTTGTTTTGACAATGCACCCCAATATGTTAGATGTAGGTATGGTCATGTAGCCTATGAATGAGCATGTTGGGAGTGATTGGCTCTTGTTTTGACAATGCACCCCAATATGTTAGATGTAGGTATGGTCATGTAGCCTATGAATGAGCATGTTGGGAGTGATTGGCTCTTGTTTTGACAATGCACCCCAATATGTTAGATGTAGGTATGGTCATGTAGCCTATGAATGAGCATGTTGGGAGTGATTGGCTCTTGTTTAGTACTCTAAAAATTGAATATTTTCATGCTAGATGCTCTTATATGTGCATACTTTTGTATTTATGTGTGTGTGTGTGTGTGTGTGTGTGTGTGTGTGTGTGTGTGTGTGTGTGTGTGTGTGTGTGTGTGTGTGTGTGTGTGTGTGTGTGTGTGTGTGTGTGTGTGTGTGTGTGTGTGTGTGTGTGTGTGTGTGTTTTTTCTCTGTTGGCTGACTACCTGTAGCTGTTGCTGCCCTGTCCCAGGGCAGGCAGGGTAGGATAAGGCCGGTTGAAGGGAGTAGAGAGTGAGTCGGGGGACAGAGGGAGGCTGTTTACTCAGCTGTAGGGCTCCCCAGGTCCAGCCAGGGGAAAGAGGCTGTGTTTAGGGCCTCATTAATCATGGCCGCTTCGGAAAAGATAAACAGGCCTAGCCCAGCAGGGATGCTGTCTGCCGCATGAAGGGGGGATAAGACAGAGGGGTGGAGGGTGGATTGGAGGGGTGGACTCACACCAGGGGCACACGCCAAAGCACTTGCTGTCCTGTCCACATCTGCATGGTCGCTCATAAATCTGCATTCCCAACTCGTCTGGACAAACGGGCAAACTGGACACAGACGGACAGTACTAGCCTGGCCTAATGTAATACATGTTCATTCTTCTTGTAGAGTGTTGGATTGCTCTTTTCTTTTGTTAGATTATACACAGGCAAATCCAAAACTAATTTACTGAAGGAACTGTCCAGATGCAAAGTTTGGTAACAGAATTACGGTAAAATCTCCCTCAGTTTTTTATGCGACCACGTTTTTCCAAAACTCTCTTACATGTCTGCTCCGAATTAAGATTCACAGATGTCTGCAGAAAGAACGGGGTGTCAACTATGACATGACATCTTGAGTTTGAAAAAATATATTTTGGTTATTGAACTACAGTAAGTGAAGTGGATTTACATCCAGACCTGGTAACAGTATTATTGGTAACTGGAGGACATCTTGGGGCCCTGATCTGTACTATGCAGAAAAAGTGATGCATAATTATAGAAATGAATAAAAATCAAATCAAATGTATTTATAAAGCCCTTTGTACATCAGCTGATACCTCAAAGTGCTGTGCAGAAACCCAGCCTAAAACCTCAAACAGCAAGCAATGCAGGTGTAGAAGCACGGTGGCTAGGAAAAACACCCTAAAAAGGCCAGAACCTAGGAAGAAACCTAGAGAGGAACCAGGCTATGTGGGGTGGCCAGTCCTCTTCTGGCTGTGCCGGGTGGAGATTATAACAGAACGTGGCCAAGATGTTCAAATGTTCATAAATGACCAGCGTGGTCAAATAATAATAATCACAGGCAGAACAGTTGAAACTGGAGCAGCAGCACGGCCAGGTGGACTGGGGACAGCAAGGAGTCATCATGTCAGGTAGTCCTGAGGCATGGTCCGAGGGCTCAGGTCCTCCGAGAGAGAGAAAGAAAGAGAGAAAGAGAAAATTAGAGAGAGCATACTTAAATTCACACAGGACACCGGATAGGACAGGAGAAGTACTCCAGATATAACAAACTGACCCTAGCCCCCCGACACATAAACTACTGCAGCATAAATACTGGAGGCTGAGACAGGAGGGGTCAGGAGACACTGTGGCCCCATCCGATGACACCCCCGGACAGGGCCAAACAGGAAGGATATAACCCCACCCACTTTGCCAAAGCAAGCTCCCACATCACTAGAGGGATATCTTCAACCACCAACCTACCATCCTGAGACAAGGCCAAGTATAGCCCACAAAGATCTCCACCACGGCACAACCCAAGGAGGGGGACGCCAAACCAGACAGGAAGATCACATCAGTGACTCAACCCACTCAAGTGACGCACCCCTCCTAGGGACAGTATGAAAGAGCCCTAGTAAGCCAGTGACTCAGCCCCTGTAATAGGGTTAGAGGCAGAGAAACCCAGTGGAAAGAGGGGAACCAGCCAGGCAGAGACAGCAAGGGCGGTTCGTTGCTCCAGAGCCTTTCCGTTCACCTTCACACTCCTGGGACAGGAAGATCACATCAGTGACTCAACCCACTCAAGTGACTACACTCAATCATATGACCCACTGAAGAGATGAGTCTTCAGTAAAGACTTAAAAGTTGAGACTGAGTTTGCGTCTCTCACATGGGTAGGCAGACCATTCCATAAAAATGGAGCTCTATAGGAGAAAGCCCTGCCTCCAGCTGTTTGCTTAGAAATTCTCTGTCATGCCCTGACCTTAGATATCTCTGTTTTCTATATATTTTGGATAGGTCAGGGTGTGACTAGGGTGGGTACTCTAGGTTTTTGTATGTCTAGGGTTGTTGTATGTCTAGGGGTTTTGTATGTCTATGTTGGATATGGTTCCCAATCAGAGACAGCTGTTTATCGTTGTCTCTGATTGGGATCATATTTAGGCAGGCCTTTTCCCCACTTTCTGGTGTGGGATCTTGTCTATGTGTAGTTGCCTGTCAGCACTATATTGTATAGCTTCACGTTTCGTTTGTTATTTTGTTCGGTGTTCATTCTTTTAATAAAGAGTATGTATGCATACCACACTGCGCCTTGGTCTCCTTCATACGACAAACGTGGCAGAAGATCCCACCACAAAAGGAACAAGCAGCGTGTACCGGAGGAATGGACTTGGGAGGAGAATCTGGATGGTAAAGGACCCTGGACACAGGCTAGGGAGTATCGCTGTCCAAGGGAGGAAAGTGAGGCAGCGAAAGCAGAACGGCGACGTTACGAGGAGTATTACCAACGAGGCCAGCACGAGAGGCAGCCCCAAAATATTTTTTGGGGGGGAGGAAGACGGGGAGATTGGCGGAGGTAGGGTTTTGACCTGAGCCAACTCCTCGTGCTTACCGTGGGGAGCGTGTGACTGGTCAGGCACCCTGTTATGCAGTGATGCGCACACGGTGTCTCCAGTGCACATGGTGGCTACAGTGCACATTCATAGCCAGGTGCGCTCTATTCCAGCTCCCCGCATTTGCCGCGCTAGAGTGGGCATCCAGCCAGGATGGGTTGTGCCGGCTCAGCCCTCCTGGTCTCCAGTACACATCTTCGGACCAGGATATCCTGCGCCGGCTCTACGTACTGTATCGCCAGTACGCCTTCACAGCCCAGTGCGTCCTGTGCCTCCTCTCCGCACTCGCCCTGAGGTGCGTGTCATCAGCCCGGTGCCACCTGTACCTGTCCCACGCATCAGGTCTCCAGCGCGCATCCACAGTCCAGTACGTCCTGTGCCTCTTCCCCGCACTCACCCTGAGGTGCGTGTCATCAGCCCGGTGTCACCTGTACCGGTCCCACGCATCAGACCTCCAGTGCACCTCCACAGTCCAGAGCTTCCCACTTTCTGGTGTGGGATCTTGTCTATGTGTAGTTGCCTGTCAGCACTATATTGTATAGCTTCACATTTCGTTTGTTATTTTGTTAGTTTGTTCGGTGTTCATTCTTTTAATAAAGAGAATGTATGCATACCACGCTGCGACTGGGTCTCCTTCATACGATGAACGTGACAATTCTCTTCATGGTGATGTATCCTGAATAGGTATACACAGATAGAAATATGCAATATCCTCCTTTGCATATTTGGGTATTAATCTAATGAACTCCTTCCCCAAACAAGACCAAATGTGGTTGGTCCGGACTGGATCAAATCTGAACCAATCATAGAAGTCTGTGTTTCACAAGTTTGGAATTCACAGTAGAGTAGAGCACAGTACAGTACAATACAGTACTCTTCTCTAGTGGGTTCTACTGTAATGTATTATACTGTACTCTATTTTGTCTTTACTGTACTATACTGTGCTCTACTGTACTGCACTTTACTGTGCTGTCCAAACTTGTGAAAGAGACTTCAATGACTGGTTCAGATTTGGTCCTGTCCGGACGGGACCAAATCTGAACCAATCATGGACATGTACGTTCGGGCAAAATCAAGGCTGGTCTAGACCAGACCAAAAAACAAAATCCAACCCAGGGCAGACTGACAAAATTTCAACTACTTGTCAAAGGCCATGGACATCCGGTGTCAGTCGGTGCTCGGTGGGTGAGGATGCTGTTTAGAAAACAGTTATGACAGGTACGACCTGAAGAACAGTATGCCAGTGGAAGGACAGTAGCAGGTGACCCAACTGTGGTTTGTGACTACTATGATTCCCCATTGTAGCCAATTCAATTGCAGTAATTCCATAAAAAATAAATCTGTAATGTACTTCTTTGGAAAACAGAATTGAGTTTTAATCACTTAATAATTCATAAACAAAATTAATAGAATTAAAAACACTAACTAATTGACAGTATTAACTTAAGGGGGCTGAATAATTTTGCACGCCCAATTTTTCAGTTTTTGATTTGTTAAAAAAGTTTGAAATATCCAATAAATGTCGTTCCACTTCATGATTGTGTCCCACTTGTTGTTGATTCTTCACAAAAAAATACAGTTTTATATCTTTATGTTTGAAGCCTGAAATGTGGCAAAAGGTCGCAAAGTTCAAGGGGGCCGAATACTTTCGCAAGGCACTGTACCTTTACTTGTTACTTATGTGAACTTTCATTATCCTCCCTTCTCATGATGGAGAGAAATTAGAAACTATAAAATCCAATCGAAAATTATTTGTCACATGCGCCACTTGCCGTGCGGTAGCAGAGAGAACAGTCTATGACTAGGGTGGCTGGAGTCTTGAACGCTGAGCTGTCGTCAATTAATAGCATTCTCATGTAGGTGTTCCTTTTGTCCAGGTGGGAAAGAGCAGTGTGGAGTGCAATCATAGCATCACAGCATCATATGTGGATCTGTTGGGTCAGTATGCAAATTGGAGTGGGTCTAGGGTTTCTGGGATGATGGTGTTGATGTGAGCCATGACCAGACTTTCAAAGCACTTCATGGCTACAGACGTGAGTGCTATGGGTCGGTTGTCATTTAGGCAGGTTACCTTGGTGTTCTTGTGCACAGGGACTATGGTGGTCTACCTAAAACATGTTGGTAGTACTGAATCGGTCAGGGGCAGGTTGGAAATGCCAGTGAAAACACTTGCCAGTTGGTCAGTGCATGCTCGGAGTACACGTCCTGGTAATCCTTCTGGCCCTGCGGCCTTGTGAACGTTGACCTTTTTAAAGTTCTTACTCACATCGCACAGTTGTCTAGAACAGCTGGTGCTCTCATGCATGTTTCTGTGTTGCTTGCCTCGAAGTGCGCATAGAAGTAATTTAGCTAATCTGGTAGGCTCATGTCACTGGGCAGCTCTTGGCTGTGCTTCTCTTTGTAGTCCGTAATAGTTTGCAAGCCCTGCCACATCCGACGAGCGTCGGAGCCGGAATAGTAGGATTTAATCTTAGTCCTGTATTGACGCTTTGCTTGTTTGATGGTTCGTCGGAGGGCATAGCAGGATATCTTATAAGCTTCCGGGTTAGAGTCCCGGCTCCTTAAAAGCGGCAGCTCTGCCCTTTAGCTGAGTGCGATTGTTGCCTGTAATCCATGGCTTCTGGTTGGGGTATGTACAATGGTATGGTCAATGTGGGGACGACGTTATCGATGCACTAATTGATGAAGCCAGTGACTAATGTGGTGTACTCCTCAATGCCATCGGAAGAAACCCTCAACATTTTCCAGTCTATGGTAGCAAAACAGTCCTGTAGCTTAGCATCTGCATCATCTGACCACTATTAAATCTTGCTTTAGTTTTTGCTTGTAATCAGGAATCAGGAGGATAGAATTATGGTCAGATTTGCCAAATTAAGGGCGAGCTTTGTGTGCGTCTCTGTGTGTGGAGTAAAGGTGGCCTGGAGTTTTTTTTCCTCTGGTTGCACATGTGACATGCTGGTAGAAATTAGGTCAAATGGATTTAAGTTTGCCTGCATTAAAGTCCCCGGCCACTAGAGCACCGCCTCTGGATGAGCATTTTCTGGTTTGCCTATGGCCTTATACCGCTCGTTGAATGCGGTCTCACTGCCAGCATCGTTTTGTGGTGGTAAATAGACAGCTACGATAAATAATGGTAAATAGTGTCTACAGCTTATCATGAAATATTATCCTGCCTCAGGCGAACAAAACCTTGAGTTTTCCTTAATATTAGATTATTGACAAATAGACACAGCTATTTAGAGGCAGCTGTTCTATCTTGCCGATGGACCGAAAACCTAGCCAGTTGTATGTTATCCATGTCGTCATTCAGCCACGACTCGTGACATAAGATATTACAGTATTTAATCCATTCCATTCCAATCCAGTCCATTCGGTAGGATAGTTTTGGTCTAGGCTCATCCAGTTTATTATCCAATGATTGCACGTTGGCTAATAGGACGGATGGTAGAGGTGGATTACCCACTCGCCGTCGGATTCTTACAAGGGTTACGTCTTTTTGGTCATAAGAGACTGTGGCAGAAACACTATGTACCAAATAAGTTACAAATAAAGTGAGAAAAAAAACACACAATAGCACAATTGGTTAGGAGACGGTAAAACGGCAGCCATCTCCTCCACCATTTCTTAAAGATATGTGGGGGTTTTGTCACAGAATTGCAAGACAATGTTTCTTAGTTACAGAAGGCAAATCATTTATCCAAAACGAAATATACTGTAAGTGTTTATATTAGTTGTCAGAGGTCTTTACTTCAACATTACTGTGTTTTTATGTATTTCGAACATCTTTTAATGCTTTTTCTAGTAGATGTTTTCTAAGACCCCTGTTCCATCTGACAAGAAATCAAAAGCCTAATTTTGAAGATGGAAATAAATGACAAACGTCTCAATGCCTTCATTTCCCAAAAACATAGACTCTTAGCTTTCATTTTGACACCCATTCGATTTACTATGAAATTCATGCATGGAAATGCACACGGGATTTCTTGACGATTGGATGTGTACCTCAATCACACATTCAAAGGTGAAGATCTTGTGATTTGAATATCTCTTTTTTCAATCTCTTTACACCCTCTTTCTATGTGATCAGTGGACATGATGCACAATATTCATAGACAGTATGTAATTAGTGTCCAATGTTCTTGACAGATCTCCAATAGCTACCTATTTATTGCCTTTTTTGCTGCCACTGATGTACTGAAATTCATCACGGTGTCACCCAATAGATTGGTTTGGCCCCTGCTCGGGTATTTTCAACCTGGCAAACAGTTGTGTTCAACGTAATGATTCAAGTAAATGTAGCATGCCTAAATCGACCAGACTCCTAAAAACAGGCAGGATGAATGAAAGAAATCAGGTCTACTCTACTCCAAAAGGGCTTCCATTATGCTGCTGCAACCTGTCTCTCCTTCCCCTCCGGACCTCTCCCCCAACAGCCCATGTGTTTCACAACAGGCAGACTTTCACTCATCTTCCTGTACCATATTTCATCAGAGGTGGGAGACGGAACGAGAGAAGGAGGGTGGAGAGGGAGAGAGAGACAGGGGGCAGAGCGAAAGGACAATCAGTTTGAGAGACCTGACAGATACAATAAGAGAAAAGTTTATTACACTTCACCCCACTAAATGGGTTTTAAGATATGATATTTCTCTGTTTATTTAAGTGTGTGTGTGTGTGTGTGTGTGTGTGTGTGTGTGTGTGTGTGTGTGTGTGTGTGTGTGTGTGTGTGTGTGTGTGTGTGTGTGTGTGTGTGTGTGTGTGTGTGTGTGTGTGTGTGTGTGTGTGTGCTCCGTAGTGTGGTAAATAAAGTGGATTCATGACCAATATGTGCCCGGCCTTACCTGCTGCTCCACACCCTACCAGTACCAACTATCTATCATTGCCCTGTCTAACTAGTAACAGAAATAGGTTACAGTTGTTACTAGGCTACAAAATAATGGACTCATTGCTGCAGGCCCAGCAGGGAAGGCTTACACCACTTACAAGACAAATTAAATTATCAACAAAAAGGCAAATATTAAGCAAAAAAACAAATGTGTCTTTTGCCTTCCAATATGCCCATCATTTGAGTTTGTTTGCTTTTGTTCATCTGCTCTGGCCGATCCATCAAGCAGACCACTTTAGCTGCTTGCTCATTTTCAAGTGCGCATTCAAAATGTTTGAATTCACAGCAAGGAGTTGATGGAGTGTTACTGTAAAGATAGGTAGGCTGTGTGGCTGTAGTCACAGGCAGGCAGTCGATATTAGAAAATAACTCATGATTATCGGGTTCAGTGACCAGTCAGTTAACAACATCACATTGTAGTTTTGCCACAGCAGATTTTAGGTCTTTACTGCCACCTACTGTAAACTGAGAGTCACTCAGTACTATGAACAGATGGTTTTCAGCACTTGAGCTGTACCAAATATGACCACATGGTGGCGAAGTTGACAACAAAATGGCCATTTGCATCCCTGATGTGATGTTCTCTGTTTGAGTAGAAAAACAACTCACAAGTCATAATGAATAATGATCCATGACTCATTATTAACTGGGTGGTTCGAGCCCTGAATGCTGATTGGCTGACAGCCATGGTATATTAGCCATATACCATACCCCCTCGTGCCTTATTGCTTAATAATTATAGTTAATTTGAGCTCACTTACATGAACACAGTTAAAAGTAGTATCCTGGATTGAACAGCACTGATAAGGACCTATTTCACTTTACTGCATCTCAATGTCTCTAACTAGCTCTTAATATGGAGCCATTAGGTGCTTTCCAGCAAATCCCCTTCTAGGTCACCAAAATATTGACCTCCAACAAACACGGGTCCAGATTTGAATTTAATCTTTGTCATGTTGCTGAGAGATATCGCCACAAACCTTATCTGCTCCTCTCAGTTCCCCCACTGACCCATCCGTTAAGGACCACATCCACCTACAGTATATGGACACTCACCGGAAAGAGAAAGACAGCGAGAGAACTGACAATGTGGATATATCTCTATCTATATTCATGTATCCAACCTTTCATTTCTGGAAATGTCCATGAGGTGGCCTGATTTTGCTACACTGGTTTCTATTCGGTTAATATGTGGCATTTGATTTACAGTTATGACATCATTGACCATTAAGAAAACAAAGAGGGTCCACGTGATGCACTTTATCAAGAATGCTTGGCCTTTTGGTTTTGGGCTTAGCTGCAATATCAATAGTTTTCTAACAGGCCTACAATAGAATAGTACTGAAATATGAGTTTTACACAATAACCCATAATGTCATAAAGTGGAATTGTGCTTTTCAACATTTTTAAAAGGTGAAATGTCTTGAGTCAATACGTATTAAACCCCTTTGTTATGACAAGCCTAAATAAGTTCAGGAGTAAACATGGTCTTAACAAGTCACATAATAAGTTGCACGGACTCACTGTGTGTGCAATAATAGTGTTTCATTCTTTGAATGAGTACCTCTTCTCTGTACCCCACACATACAATCATCCGTAAGATTCAACCACAAAGACCAGGGAGGTTTTCCAATGCCTCTAAAAAAGGGCACCTATTGGATAAAATAAAGCAGACATTATTAAGTTATTAATTACACTTTGTATGGTGTATCAATACACCCAGTCATACAAAGATACTGGTGTCCTTCCTAACTCAGTTGCCGGAGAGGAAGGACACCGCTCAGGGATTTCACCATGAGGCCAATGATGACTTTAAAAGAGTTACAGAATTGTGGTTGTGATAGGAGAAAACTGAGGATGGATCAACAACATTGTAGTTACTCCACAATACTAACCTAATTGACAAAGTGAAAAGAAGGAAGCCTGTACAGAACAAAATATTCCAAAACATGCATCATGTTTGTAACAAGGCACTAAAGTGAAACTGTAAAAAATGTGGCAAAGAAATTCACTTTTTTGTTTGAGGAAAAAAAATGTTTGGGGAAAATCCAATACAACACTTTACTGAGTACAATTCTACATATTGTAAAGTATACTGGTGACTGCATCATGTTATGGGTATGCTTGTTATCATTAAGGACTGTTTTACAGGATAAAAAAATAAACATAATGGAGCTAAGCACAGGCAAAATCCTAGTGGAAAACCTGGTTCAGTCTGCTTTCCACCAGACACTGGGACAATAACCTACAACTTAAGGCCAAATCTATACTGGAATTGCATACCAAGAAGACAGTGAATGTTCCTGAGAGTTACAGTTTTGACTTTAATCTACTTGAAAATGTATGGCAAGACCTGAAAATGAAAATGGTTGTCTAGCAATGTTTAACAATTTGACAGAGTTTGAAGAATTTTTAAAATAATAATGGGAAAATGTTACAGAATCCTGGTGTGGAAAGCTCTTAGAGACTTAGAGACATGGGGTATTAAGTGGGGTATTAAGTGAGATAGGTGAGAGACAAAAAACGATATTTAATCAATTTTTAATTCAAGCTGTAGAACAACAAAATGTGGAATAAGTCAAGGGGTATGAATGCTTTCTGAAGGCACTGTAGATCCTTGCCCAGATTGACCGAGATTGCTGCAGATAGCTTAAGTAACAAGTGTCGGAAAGTTCCATGTACAACTCAAACATGATTATGCAACAACATGTTACAGGCTAGCGTAGGGGAAATGTTTCCATTCGTCTGGCAAGCCACACCCATATCAGTGCACTGAGCCTCTCACTGTAACATTTGAGCCCCGGGGACCAGCAGGTCTCTTCACCTACAAGTCAAATAGTTGGGGGGATATAAGGGGCTTGATATGGCCAGTTTTTTTTTTATCTGTGATGCTACTTGACTAGGCACTTAGCTACACATTCTCTTGAGTGGGTACATACCTCTTGTCTCAGCCAGGGAGATAGAGAGTGGATCTACGAAGATCGACAATATTTATGATGTTGACTGCACCACCCTAGCTCCCGTGAGAAAGTTGAGAGAAATACAATCCACCTCTCAGCTCATAACGCCTGTGTATGAGCATGTGGTAGGAATGAATTGGGACAATAAGTCAACATAACAGCATGCACAAAAACACAAACAATATACCCATACTTAAGAGCCTTGTAGAGTACAGGATGGCATTTAGAATGAAAAGAGAGAGAAAATTCAAAGGGGAAATGGCCAAGTGAAGGCCAAGTAATGTAAGGTGCAAAATAGATACTGTTATGAGGTCATTCAAACATTTTGACTATGAAAGTCAAATCTACACTTTATCCAACTGCTCGTTTACAATTGTATATTCACCGCTTTGCAGTGTGCGTCAGATTTCCTTGCATTCTTTCTGTGGTGTTGTTGTTCGCAGTAAGGTGATTACTGGGCTGTCATTTCCTCTGTGGTGGGAGACCATTTTCTGGGTCAGTGAACCTCACCATAGGATTGATTGAGTCTTAAACGGGGCTCCCTCAAGCATGTGCCCTCTCCCCTGTCCCCTTGTTCCCCAGACAAAGGGCCCAACACACCGGCACCACAATAACACCCTCACAACATCCAGGACACGTTGCGGCAACGTTCAAAAACGTTACACGTGTCTTGTGAGAGTAGCAGGAAGTGAACAAGGTACTATGGAATAACGTTAGATCGTTTACTAATCTCTATATTCTTTTACCACACCATCTCTCTCACCTCTCTAAGATCAGTGTTGTTGTGGAGGGAGCTGGTTTCCGCTCACCTGCCTGGGTTTATGGGCCTGCTCATGCAACTGTCAGTGGAGGCGGAGAGGAAGGGAGGGATCCATTGCTCCAGTGTAACAAGATTCCAGGATAATCAGTGACTTATCTCTGCCATCAGGACACTCAGGAGGCCGTGTAACCCGGGACGGATGATGTCATGCTGTGATGAGTAAGGTTGGGGGGGGGGGGGGGGGGGGGGGGGTATGTGTGTGTGGGAGGGGTGTGTGTGTGTTTGTCATATTGCTTCTGCAGAGAAGTTGAGGGGGTACAGGCAGAAAACCACACGGTAGTGACTAACTGTGATAGTTATGACCCCAGCCTAGACAATAGGCTGCAGGATTAGAGGGGCCTGGATTGAGAGAGAGAGAGAGAGAGAGAGAGAGAGAGAGAGAGAGAGAGAGAGAGGTGTGTGAGAGTGTACTGCATGTGCGTATAGGGGTTGGTTGATGGGGGTGAGGAAACATCAGCAGGCATGTGTTGGGCTCATCTAATGATCTCGAGTGAAGTGAACCTGCATCATCATCTCACTGATTGCCAAAGGTGTCCCTTACACACTGGCCCAGTCTGCAGTCAATGGAAAAATGATCTCATGACTTCAAAATACCACTGACTTCATTCCCTGCCTGACGTTAGGCAGAGAGTGCTGACATCAGTAGGGCCATACCTGAAAAGAGCTAACCTAGCATGGTATTAGCAGGGAGGGTTCTTCTGATACCTTTCATAAAGGCCTAGTATTATGAATGTTGTATTGCTTTCATGTGATATAATATACGACTATACCCTCATTGATGCTTTTGAACTGAGCAGGCACATGCACAGATAGCAGTTTGCCTGCCCTGAGAACAAGCCCCTTGGACCTCCCATTCGCCAAGCGCACTTTAAGCACGTCGTCAAGTTCGCTACCGATGTCAGTCATGTCTTTAGGAGGCACTGTACTTACCTTGCTTACAATTTATGATGAATGTGTTGTTGCAGACATAAATAGGCCTATGCGATAAAAAAAAAAAATGTTTTTGCTACAGAGGCAGTAGGTACAGTATGTTATGAATTTTGAGACATGAATTAAGAAAGTCTGTTTTTTTTCTTCATTTTGAGCACTTGTCCTCTGAAACGTCTGTGCACGGCCCCGGACTTGATCCAGTGATAGATGAGGTGGATTAGTGTGATGGTGATATGACAAAGTATGATCTTTTGATGCTTTTATCCCACGTTTAATGTGGTATACAGCATTTGGCCGATGCTGGAATGACCAACTCCCAACCAACTGAGCCACCAAAGCCAGATAAATGCAGTGTACAGTCTGCTGCTGTAGTATATTGGCACCCTTGCACTTTACAATGGAGCAGAATGTTTTTTTTTCTCTTTTCAAAACTGGTTGAATGGTTATTTTTACACTGTGGGCAGCTACAAATTACACTTCATGACCAAAATGATGTGGGTACCTGCTCGTCGAACATAATGGCCCAACGCCCCATTATATTGTTGTTTCTATTATTTTGGCAGTGACTTGTGGGATACAGTGGCTTGCGAAAGTATCCCCCCCCCCTTGGCATTTTTCCTATTTTGTTGCCTTACAACCTGGAATTAAAATAGATTTTTGGGGGGTTTGTATCATTGATTTACTCAACATGCCTACCACTTTGAAGATACAAAATATTTTTTATTGTGAAACAAACAAGAAATAAGACAAAAGAAAATGAAAATTTTGAGCATGCATAACTATTCACCTCCACAGAGTCAATACTTTGTAGAGCCACCTTTTTGCAGCAATTACAGCTGCATGTCTCTTGGGGTATGTCTCTATAAGCTTGGCACATCTAGCCACTGGGATTTTTGCCCATTCTTCAAGGCAAAACAGCTCCAACTCCTTCAAGTTGGATGGGATCTGCTGTGTACAGCAATCTTTAAATCATACTCAATTGGATTGAGGTCTGTGCTTTGACTAGGCTATTCCAAGACAATTCAAATGTTTCCCCTTAAACCACTCAAGTGTTGCTTTAGCAGTATGCTTAGGGTCATTGTCCTGCTGGAAGGTGAACCTCCATCCCAGTCTCAAATATCAGGAAGACTGAAACAGGTTTCCCTTAAGAATTTCCCTGTATTTAGTGCCATCCATCATTCGTTCAATTCTGACCAGTTTCCCAGTCCCTGCCGATGAAAAACATCCCCACAGCATGATGATGCCACCACCATGCTGCCACCACCATGCTTCACTGTGGGGGTGGTGTTCTCGGGGTGATGAGAGGTGTTTGGTTTGCGCCAGACATAGAGTTTTCCTTGATGGCCAGAAAGCTCAATTGTAGTCTCATCTGATCTTCCATATGTTTGGGGAGTCTCTCACATGCCTTTTGGCGAACACTAAACATGTTTGTTTATAATTTTCTTTAAGCAATGCCTTTTTTTCTGGCCACTCTTTCGTAAAGCCCAGCTCTTTGGAGTGTACGGCTTAAAGTGGTCGTATGGACAGATACTCCAATTTCCGCTGTGGAGCTTTGCAGCTCCTTCAAGGTTATCTTTGGTCTCTTTGTTGCTTCTCTGATTAATGCCCTCCTTGCTTGGTCTGTGAGTTTTGGTGGGCGGCCCTCTCTCGGCAGGTTTATTGTGCTGCCATATTCTTTCATATTTTAATAATGGATTTAATGGTTCTCCGTGGGATGTTCAAAGTTTCTGCTATTTTTTTATAACCCAACCCTAATCTGTACTTCTCCACATCTTTGTCTCTGACCTGTTTGGAGAGCTCCTTGGTCTTCATGGTGCCGCTTGCTTGCTTGGTGGTGCCCCTTGCTTAGTGGTGTTGCAGACTCTGCGGCCTTTCAGAACAGGTGTATATGTATATATGCTGAGATCATGTGACAGATCATGTGACACTTAGATTGCACACAGGTGGACTTTATTTAACTAAGTGTGTGACTTCTGAAGGTAATTGGTTGCACCAGATCTTATTTAGGGCCTTCAAAGCAAAGGGGGAGAATACATATGCACGCACCACTTTTCCATTTTTTTTTTGGACAGAAGTTATTTTTTTCATTTCACTTCACCAATTTGGACAAGTTTGTGTATGTCCATTACATGAAATCCAAATAAAAATCCATTAAAATTACAGGTTGTAATGCAACAAAATAGGAAAAACGCCAAAGGGGGGGATGAATACTTTTGCAAGGCACTGTAGACCACTAAACACTTGAACAACTACTTTATTCACACCGAACCTATTCAAATAGATTTCCTGTTCAAATCTATTTCATGTTCAAATCTTGGCTACATCTACAGTTATGTTAATACTGGAATACCAGTGAGAGGCCACCACTCTCACTCTTAATAATTCATTAGTTAGAGTCCTCCCATTAAGCCACTGGCATTTCCACTCCTGTCCCCTGGGCACCTCTCCTATATCTCCTATGTCTAATGGCAGTAAACGCCTGTCCACACTGCCACTGGTCTGCCAGACGCACATACCCAGTTCATCCCAACGGGAGGTCGTTCACATACCAGGCCTCGCCAATGCCCAGATGGCACTGAATGGCTCTAGTGCCATTGTTGACCAAATCTCTTACACATCTATTAGGAATCAAAGTTGTTTGTCAAAGAACCCAATGACCACTCTGACAGAACTACAGAGGTCATTGGCTGAGATGAGAGAACCTGCCAGAAGGACAACAGTCTCTACAGTACCTCACCAATCTGGGCTTTTTGCGAGAGTGGCCAAACAGAAGCCACTCCTGAGAAAAAGGCACATAACAGCACCCTTCGAGTTAGCAAAAAGGCACGTGAAAGACTGAGCTTAAGGCAAAAAAGTATGTGTTCTGATGAGACAAAAATGTATCACTTTGGCCTGAATGCAAGGTGTCTTGAGAAAACCAGGCACAAGCATGGTGGTGGCAGCATCATGCTATGGGGATGCTTTTCAGCGGCAGGGACTGGGAGACTAGTAAGGATAGAGGCAACAATGAATCAAGCCAAATGCAGGCAAATCCTTGACGAGAACCTGCTTCAAAGTGCCAACGGCCTTAGACTGGGGTGAAGATTCACATTCTAACAAGGCGATGAACCCAAGCATACAGCCAAAGCCCAGACTTCAATCCCATTGAAAAGATGTGGAAAGACTTGAAGATTGCCGCTCAACACTGCTCTCCATTTAGAGCTTGAGAATATCTGCTAGGAAGAATGGGAGAAAATCCCCAAATCCAGATGTGCAAAGCTGATACAAACATAGCCAAGAGGACTCAAAGCTGTGATCACTGCCAAAGGTACTTCTACAAAGTATTGACTCAGGGGTGTGAATACTTATGTAAATTAGATAAATGTATTTTCTGTCTAATAAATTAGCAAAAATTTCAAAAAGCATGTTTTCACTTTGCGGTATTGTGTGTAGATTGGTGAGAAAAATATATTTAATAAATGTTGAATTCAGGCTGTAACACAACAACATGTGGAATAAGTCAAGGGGTATGAGTTCTTTCTGAAGGCCCTGTACATACTGACGTCATACGCATGCATACAGGATGTTAGATTGAGCATAGTTGCTTTGCTTGAGTCCATACCTCTGTTTTCCTAAGAGTGGCTATCTAACAAACATGGGATATCAAGTTGCATAAACATAGAGAATTGAGACAACATGAACTACAGTAAAATATACAGTATGAAGAAACTAAAAACTACCAGCTGCAATAGTCCAAGCCAGAACTATTTCTTGACAATCCAGTTTTATCAACTTTATGAGACTGCTCTGTCGTACATTACATCTTCAGTCAAGCTGAGTGACCTTTTGTTATGAGGTCGGACTAAACCGGATGAACCAAAACTAAACACTACCGGACAGTTGTTTGGAATCCCAACACAGGCCTGAGTCGTTTTGAGGGGTCTCGGGGCATTGTTTATAACGATCCAAATGAATTACAACAAGGATTTTGACTGAATTAGCGAGGCTCCCTTGTGAAATCAGAGCAATGGAGTGTTGCGAAGCCTGGGAACCTCAAAAATGTGATTTAGGAAGAGAGAAGAGGTGAGGGTGGGTGAGATGACTGGTTAACTCTGAGACATTGAATTAGTGAGAAGTCTCTTCTCTTCCCAGCATGCAATAGCGTAGAGCTTTGATGACTGTCTGAGTAGCGATGAAAGTAGAAAGAGCCCAGCAGGGGTTTACTGTATCTTACTAATTTATTTGCTTTAAAATGTATGATAAACATTCTACAACAACAGAAGATGTAAAATATGACCTTGGCATCCTGTAATCCAAACCATCAATTTATATATTTTTAGTTTGTTCACAGACTGTATTTAACACCAAGTAAACGTTTTTTACGATGAATTTGACCCCAATTCCCAACTGTTCACTGTGTCCCCCAAATCAGGTAGGGAACATTCCTTCATTTATTTGCTTTAAAATTCATGATAAACATTCCACATGAACAGAATATGGAATGATATGACCTTGGCATCCCATCATTCGAACCACCAATTTATACATTTTAAGTTTGTTCTGAGACTGTATTGAGCACCAAGGAAACGTTTTACGATGAAATTGGTCCCAGCTCCCAACTGTTCACTGTGTCCCCTGAATCAGGTAGGCATATTCCTTCATGTGATGTGGGACTGCCGTGCTGTTAAATGCTTCTGGGACAACATTATCAAATTCATTTCCAAGTGCATGAATTTAAATATTCTGTGCTTTGCATCTATTATGTTACTTAACTATGATGGCGCTTTGAATCTATCAATCAATCAGAGTAGATTACTGCAGGCAGGCAGCACTGCAGCAAAGAAAAGTTGGTGGCTCTTAGATGGCAATCACCTCACTCTCTCCCAATTCACCAGTGGATACAGTAACAATTAGAAGTTGTAACGTTAAAATGGTGAATGAATGGTGAATGAATGGTGCTAGTCAAGGAACAATTGAGGCCTGAACATATGACTATGTAAAGAATAATCTATGAAGCCCAACACCTCTTATAATATTTTTTTACTGTCTTTCTTTGTTCAGGTCGATGGGGTGGTTGGGGGAGGGGGGGGACTAACAAGCAACTCTAGTTGCTAGGGGGGTGGGAAGAGACGGTAAACATGGTTTCTGGGTGGGGGGGGTGGGAGGAAGTTGTCGGATGGGTGGGGTTGGGGAAATGGGGTGGAAGGTTGTGGTTGGAGGAAGACGTTGGATGGGTGGGGTTAGGGAAATGGGTTTTTATTTCTTTGTTTTATTTAACCTTTATTTAACTAGGCAAGTTAATTAAGAACAAATTCTTATTTTACAATGATGGCCTACCCCAGCAAAACCCTCCCCTAACCCGGACGACGCAGGACCAATTGTGCGCCACCCAATGGGACTCCCGATCACGGCCGGTTGTGATACAACCCGGGGTTGAACCAGGATCTGTAGGGTTGGGAGATTGTGGTTGGAGGAAGACGTTGGATGGGTGGGGTTGTGGAAATGGGGTGGGAGGTTGTGGGTGGAGCCTCAATTATTTTTTATTTTGTTACTTACTAAATGTATTGTTCATTTTTGGCTCTGTGTCATGATCATGATGATCAATGCTTTGTAGTTGTGTTCCTTTAAAAATATATATATATATATATATATATTCTTATTTTTGAGTAGCAGCCTATAACTATTAAATGATATACATTTATGTATCGTGCATGTAGCCCAACCCCCCAACAAGACAAAAAAATCCACAATACTGTCCATATAGCATTTTGATTAGACTGAAACAGTGATGATGAGGCACAGCGCAGGCCCCAAAGCCAAACCATGGGCTTTTCTCTATGCGCCTAGATGATACAGATGGATTACCATAGTAGAAGTACAAGGGATTTTGTTTTGTCCCAAAAGTAGCATGGAAATGAAGTGGAAAATGGGATATAAATGAAAATGTGGGCGAATCGAGTGACAATAGAGTGTTTACACAGTGACAGAGACGGCAACAAGGCTCCTCTATGTCTCCTCATCAGAGCCATCCCACGCTAGAACAAAATAACTTCTCCCAGTCCCAGCTCTTCTCTATGGGCTCCTGATGAAGAATCTTGCGTTGCGGAGAAAACCGGAGCGGGCCGGTCTAAAACTGTATATAAAGGGGGGTTTGCTTTGTGTCTTGTTTGGAGTGTCAGCAGGCCAGTGCAGCTGCATGCAGACTTTCAGGCGGCATCAGAAAAACACCCCCATAAACGAAGAGACTATTGTGTTCACCCGATTGATCTTTCATAAGGCAGTGGAGGCTAGACAGGCTGACTTTGGTGAGGCATGGATGGTGGCGTTGACAAAACAAGCAAGCCAGTGTCTGTGGCAGGGGACTGAGGCTGCAGGTGCTGAGAGCACACTTGGGTTGGCGCGCTAGTCCTCCCTCAGATGCCAACGATGACATTTCCTGGCTGTGCCTATACACAACGAGGCATCCCAGCAACGGCGCTATGTCCTGGGGGAATGAATAATAGGCCACCGGAGGGTACAGAGCATGCACGCGCACGCACAGACACACACACACACACACAGAGTCACACAGCAGTTAAAGATCATCTGTTTTTGTGGGGGAGGCAGGCTGAGCTGAGCCTGTCTGGGGTCTGTGTGAACTGCAGTGCTAGGCATTCCACAGGGGTGGCGGTGGGAAATCACTTTATGTGTCGCGGTCTAAGCCAGCAGCCAGTGACAACCCCATGCACCAAGCCCGAGCCAGGGGACGTTCATCAGCCACTGTGCCAACTCATGACTTAAAACTGTTCATATTAGAGAAAGTACTGAAACTAACTCTCACTCCCTTCTGGATTTGGGGAAAATCTGTTTATTACTCAGGTGTATTCAAAACAGGACAAGTGCCTGTCTGATGGAGACAGTTCTATTGAACAGACAGCGGCAGGCAGTGACTCTACAGGCCTGTCTGAGAAAAAGCACAACTCTCAAGGATGTGGGTTCAAAACCTTGATGTGTATGAAATGTTCTGACCTCTTGGCCTTAATTAACAGAATTGGCTCAGCCTTTTCTTGAGTTATTTTCAGGTGTGCATTGTTTGCTGTCCAGGAGGATAGAGGAAGTCCTGGAGTCCTTTCCTGGACTCGGAATAGGCGTCCTGGTCTCAGGGCAGTCAGAACATAATGTTTGGGGAGGGCAGCCTGGATCCAAATTTGGCAGCCTGGCAGAAAAAGGATGTGCGATAAGTCAAAGTCCAAATAAGTAACCCGTCTTTTTGCAGCACACACACACTTCACACACACTTCCTTTCTCACACACACTTCACACACACTTCCTTTCTCACACACACTCTCACCCAGGCCGGTCTGCAACTCTTTTCACACGACCACTGTTTAAACTGGGAATCATCTTCCAGTTGATATGGCACGTGAGAGCAAGCTGCTCTTCGTCGAAAGCCTGGTCCCCACTGCAAACAACCAGGGCTGCCTGTCTTGTCTGGCCTCTGGCCACTGCCTGAGAGAGTATGTCCTGTTGGTTTTAATGGCCATGGAACGATGGATGTCATGCATAGGTCATCTCAATGAATGGGCATCCTCATGTGCATTATGTTATAGATGAACCATTCTAAATGTAGCGTTATTACATTTTTCACTATTTTTGGGAGAATGAAGATTGAAGAATGAAGGATAGTACATATAAATGGTTAATAATAATCTTCATTTAAATCGTAAATGCTTAGCGTCAACTCTAAGGAAATAAGAATGTAAAATGTATAGATATTATGTTTCTTATTAAACAATAACATACATTTCTCCTTATCATATGATCCAGGAAAAGCGGATATATGGGGTGAGGGGTAAGATATTGTCAGAGATCCATGTAGCCCACATGGTTTGGTTCTGGCATGGCTCGTCTCTGGTATGGGAAGTCATTAGATTCCCAGTGGGGGTAGGGGCAACCTGCCCAACCATGGAGCCACTGATGCGACCCAGGGCAAGCTGTCTCGTAGACACAATAAAAAATACATGGCCAGGAACTGCTTGAATTAATAAAGATTGGTAAAGAAAATACAAAATAAAGGGGAATAAAGGGCCATAAAAATAAACGTTTTACAAGCACACCACTTCAGGACATCATCATTGCTCTATTGAGCATTTTCAACAATACTGGCTTTGTTGTGAGCTATTTTGTATTAAAAACAGCAGAAAGGTATGCATACCTTTCCAGTAATGTGATGTCCGTGGGTCTTCAGGGAGATTCGGGGGTTTATCAGTCACCATCAGACTTATCAGGACAGAGGGGGGAGGAGGGAGGAGAGGAAGGTCTGATAGAGCTCCAGAAAGAAGATGAGAGGGAGAGAGGGAAGTGGACAGCGGTGTTGGGGACGAGCCTTCCACACTAGACCATCCCCACCTCCTTCAAACAGACCCCCCCCCCCCCCCCCCTATCTCTCTCTCGCTCTGTCTTCCCCACTTCTGCTTCCCCGTCTCTGTTCACAACAAGCACTATTGAAGTACGGGCAGAAAAACAGTCATATTTTACCCTACAAACAAAGCCCCCTTTTATCAAAAAGCACTCTTATCTACAAGGTTCCATCTACTACCTCCTACAGAAAGCTTTATAGCATCTATTTTAGCTCCGAGCCAGCGATTAGACTCAGGCAAACATACAGTACATGGCTATTAGTGTATCTTTTGGAAATTAAGTATGTGTACTTTGAGTAAAATTAAACATCTACATTAGTTTCAGAAATAAACAACCACTTTAAGCCACAGAAAGCTAGCTTTTCAACCCAGTTTTTTCCCTTCATTTTAGTGCATGTGATAGAATGGAACAGAATAAGATGTAATTTGTTTATCGTCATAAAACATAATAACGAGATAGTAACCTTTTCCCTCAGTTTGTTATGTTTAAAAGCTACCTGTTACATTTCATGTAATTTATATTCAAAGGGTGTTTCAAATAGCCAACCTCTGACTCCGTCAGTGAACAAAGTAATTGCTGGTTGTGCATTACATAAAACATGTTATCTAGACATTATAAGTGAGGAGAAGAAGTGTGAGAAGGTAAACAAACTAACTTATTTGACAGAGTCTGGGCAGGCAGGGAAAAACAAGTTGGAACATTCAAGCTAGGTCAGGTTTTTATGAATGGACGTTTTTTTTTCTAACTTTCCCCCTCTCTGGCTTTGTGAATGAAAAACAACTGGAAAATCTAGTATAAAGACTCTGTCCCAAACTCTGATTGGCTGCTGTTTTTCTAACTCCGCCCATGGTTGCTAAGGACCCGGACAGTCTCATAGCGGATTGGTTCAAAGAGAGAGCCTAGATTTCATTCATAAGTCAGGTCATTCATTAGGACAAAGGAAGAAATTCGAGCCCTTGAAAGAGGAAATCCACGAATCGCCAAGTCATTTGGCCAAGCGAGCGTCAGAGAGCAAGAAAAGCAAGTCTACGTAGTCCAAATCAACACTCAAGTCTGGAAAAGAATTGACAACAACATTGTTTTTTGGGGCATTTCTGTCCCATGCTTATAACACACGCATTAAGCGTGAAATTTTCTTATTGTTGACTGTTATAAGCAAGGTGAGGTTAAAACAGTTATTTAGTTGCCCTCTGTAGCAGTTGAGACGCGACATCTGTTTCTTTTCACATTATCCACGGTTCCATTTTCTCTCTGGGCATTGATGTAGCCTAAATAGAAAGTATAGGCCTATACTTTTTTAGTAAGAAGGGCCTATACGTTTTAGTAAGAAAAGCCTGTACAATTTGTCTATTGTAGTTTTATAAGTGCATGTCCTATAAAATCACAATTTATTGGTTTACCGGACGATTTTACAACTGCAAATTCTACATGATTATTATATTTAGCCTACATAAAAACCTAAATGAGCCACATTTCAAAAAACATTTTATAACTATATAAGAGCAATTGGCACATTGCATAGGCTTGTTTATTGAGTTAATTTTGTGCGGTATCTGATGACTGTCTATCCCGAACCACAGACTACGGTCTAGTTAGCGGTAAAGGTGGCACCAGCCCGCTGGGTAATCGCTCGCCATAGCTTCCCCTCTCTGCATTTTTTTGTGAATGGAGCTCATTAGGTATGCAGCTTTCTCCCAGCTCCATTCACAACTATCGCTCCCCCTTGTCCCTCTCTCGCTGCAGGCTGGCTGCGTGGATCACATTCAACTCAGCCTAAATGATCACAAACGGTTAACGGATGGATTATAAAATGGATGGATATTTGGACCAGCAAGTGCCTTACACTTTAGCAAATGTACGTATGTATAAAGTCATGTATTTTTTTAATGCTTTACTCAGTTGTAGGACTTGGCTACCGGGCTTTCTCTTTCGATCGCCCGTTCCATGCGATTTGTTTGAAGCAACTATGTGCGCGATGAAAACTCTTTTCAGTTCGGTTCTAAACTATCAAAAGGTCTGCACATTTTTTTAAACGAAATAATATAAATTACAGCTTTTATTTTACACTGTTTATTAACATATTCTTGTCTCTAGACAGGAGATGTTGACAGTGTAACACCGAAAATGGGCTAACAATTTGAGAGGCAAATGGAACGATAAAGCGCGTTTGAGTTGCAACACTATTGCAATTCACAGAGACAACCAGCATTGTTTTTCTGTTGTGGTATATATTTTTTTAGTCTGGAAAGATAAGAAAAAAATAAAAACACAGAAAGTTACAACTATAATGATAATAATTATAGTAATTAGGCTACTGATAAAAAGAAAATAATAGCCTTGTAATATCCAAATTATAATGCAATATGTACTTATTTTAGTATTTATGGCCATATTGACTAATGAACTAAACCAATTAGTGACAGTGGGCATGTTCTATGTAGCCTGTGACATCAAAGGGTGTACTACATGTTTGACTGTATTTTCCACATCTGTAATATTTCTGATGCTTTGCAGAAGTCACAAGGAAATGGACCCCTAAATAGACTGTTGATGGCAGCGAAGAGGAAATACATGGACACGGAATTACCCCCTCAGGAATCTGAAGGTAAAGTTAGAACTCCAAAGGAAGCTCGCAATGGCCTGAAGTCCCTTTGCGTGACACATTTACCTCGTCAATGCTTTGCTTACCAATCCGGCAAGCAGATATATCACTTCTATTTATGGATTGATAAATATGTCTTAACTTGTCTAAACCTGACCTAGCTGACATGACATGTGCGTAATGATCTTTGATCTTGTTGTTCTGTTGTATTCATGTGTGTGTGTGTGTGTGTGTGTGTGTGTGTGTGTGTGTGTGTGTGTGTGTGTGTGTGTGTTTTTAGACCTCTTTCAGGATTTAAGCCAACTTCAGGAGACATGGCTCACAGAAGGTAATGTGTTTTAATTGTGTATGTTTCAGAGGCATTGGCAATGATGAAAATGTATGAGTGGTATAGCAAAATAACAACATATATGGGGGAAATGTCAGCAATATTTCGACATGCAAGATACTATGTTAAAATATGCGTTTGATCTCTTGAACATTGGTCGTATTGATACCCTGGAGGACCAACCGTGGTCAGACAGATATGAACATGGTAATGGTCCATAACAAAGTCTATTGATATAGTTGTGTGTGTGAGTGAGTTTGATCCCATTTGCTCAGTTAATGACTTCTTGGTTGATGAGAACACTTGGATAAACTTAAATTATGCTTATAAATCTGTCATACCACCACCAAGCAGCAATGGCTTCAAACAATTCCTGGTCGTGATAGAGCTCATTTCTCCAGAAGTATATTTATTCAATTATTTATTCAATTTCTACAGATGTATTCATGTAGAGTGGGGCTGAAATAATCTACAGAAGGATAATTACAATGAATAGGTATGTTAGTTATGTGTACCAAATAGTCACCAGGCTACACCAGGAAAGGCCAATAGTGTGTGCTAGACACACAGTACACAGGGTGAAGTACCAAGACGTTGTTTCTTAAAGTAAAACGAGGACGTTTAGGAAGTGAAAAAAACCCGGGGAGTTAAAACATGCTGATGCAATACACATGGCCATTAGTGACAGAAAAAATGTCCTTTGTGAACATAGACAGGACATGATTAGCTGTAAACATGCCCTATTTTGGCCATGCTGGCATGTAGTATGCGTGCGTGCCAATATGCCCAGCCAATGCAAACAAGCAGCATGTTAAGCCCCTGTCCCTTAACGCACATACCGATGAAATGGACCCAGGCAGGCAGCAGCAATTGTCAGCAGAGTTTAAAAGTACAACGTGACGTACGCTCTGAAGAAGCAATTATATGTTAAGACGGGACAACAAAACCGAGGAATGACTCACGCTTGTTTGGTAATGTTTGGTAAATCTGGGGCCCAGAAGTGGCAAGGCAATATGTAACGCGTTAGCAATCTCTAAACCAGAAATGCAGCCGACTACAAAATGTTTACCATCTTGAACCAGCCAAATTGATACCCTGTGATTTAGAGCAGACCCGGGTCAAATAATGCTGGAACTGTGCTGGAAAGGTCAACGTGAAAAGAAAATACCCGAGGCAACACAGTATGGTTCGGGTCGGCATGGTAGTGTGAAAAGGGTCAAATGGGCCTCCCTCTTAAGAAAACGACGGTTTATGAAGCCCGGCAAACAATTCTCTCACTGTATCTCGGCCAAGGTGCCTATTCTCATGCAGCGTCAAACGGGCAAGTTCACACCACCACTCTCCACAGACAAAGACAAAGCCAAAACCAATAAAAGGGACAACAATGAGAACCACTCTGAAGTCCGGTCCCTTTGATGGACATATTATTTGAATTCAGTCAGCCACAAAGGTAACATGCATAGGGGTAGATATGGGGTGCTGTTGTACTGCATAAAGAGATTGGCTAGAAGAAGAGGGTCACTGGGCCAAAGGGAGAATTAACAGGCCGAGCTGCCTGGGTGGAGTTTGGTGGTGTAACTATCAATGTGTTTTTTTTTAACCCTAAATAATATATTGTTTTTGAGCTCTTCTGGCAGAACTCTTTCCTTTTACATTAATTACAGGCCTGTCATTGTGACTGATTGTGGTTACAAGGGATTCACCCGCGTAGCAGGAGGGAGTTTTCTGCTAGAGAGAGCGGGAGAAAGGGAGAGGGGGGACAAGAACGTTGAGAGAGAGAGAGTTCAGGAGCTTGTCTCGTCTTGTTGTTTTCCTTTACGTTTATGACTGAGAGTTCTGCGATCCCATCAGGATCTTCCATTGAGAAAAAAAAAAACATTCAAGGTGTCTGGAAGAAAAAAATGGAAACATGCATCTGTACTCATATAAACACACTTTCTGTCTTGTGCTGACTTGCATCTCAAAGACTTTTGACGAGGTGTTCCTGGAAGCAAATCGGATACACACGCGTTCACGCGCACACACACACACTCTCCCTCTGTCTGCCTAAGCACAGGGGTTGTGCTCTTGTCTGCGAGCCAGTCACACTGACGCTCAGACATCCTTAATGGGGGTTTTTCTCTTCCCTTTCTGAGCTCGATCCAACGTGTTCCATTTTAGACATGTTGAAACTAGTGGAAATGATTTATTGTTTGGTCTGGTGGACTAAATATTGGCCTCTGCTCTTTCTCATAAAACAGCTTTATCCCTCTCCTTAGGGCAAAAGACTGCAAAGTTAAAAGGGGGTAATAGTATTACCGTATAGCAACAAGGCACAGTATTATATAAGAAATCAATGTAATTTATCTGAACATGCTCCAAGACGCCATCATCCGGTTTCCTCCTCACAGGAAGAGGGGAAGAAATACGTGAAAGTGGATTTTGAAGTTCTTAATTTCTCTTTTCACTCCGTTTTGGTTTTATGGTCTGGTAGCTGGTGGATGAAGTGAGGGGGGACCTTTCGGATTGTTTGGGGTCTTTACTTGGCTGGGTGATGTCACAGACGCTGGCATTTACTCACTCTCTCTTTGTGGGTTCTATGGACTTGCTCTGTGTTTGAAGTCATTTTTCTTACTCCGTAGTTTCAATTTGAGAGACTTTTTAAACGTTCATTGTAAATTAAACTTCAGATTTGGTTTCCTATAATACTATACAATCTCATGTTCCTTATTCTGGTTATGTTAAACCATTTCAGAGTGGAGAGTGGATATGTGCTTCCCATGTGGTGGAATTATTGTTTTTCGCTGGCCATTATGGACAGATTGTTGTCTCAATATTTAATGATAACCATCAACTTTTCCTAAGTATACCGTTGCGTAAGTGCAAGACCGAAGCAATGGAAAAAGCAGGAACCTTTCAAATTGGACTGATGCTAGTTGTAAGGGTTTCTAGTCCTGGCTGCAGGCGAGGTTTAGGGTTAGGCCATTTAGCCACATGTAGCGAATCAGATGCCAGTGTGCTCATGCATGGCACACTGGGTAAATTTGACCTTTTCACCCTTTTGGGTGTTGGCAGTCCACTAATCTGGCTTTCCTAACCTGTTTGTGTGGTTCAATGTCCAGTGCTTGGGAAGACAATTGATATCGGAAATGTATTTGGATCTGAACATCTTGGCAAACAGGATAGTACAATACTACCAAGCCCCGTTGCACCTGTACCCAATGGGCTGGGTTTGCATAAAGACAATTCAGAATTAGGGCCTAGATGGTAGGATTCGGTTCATTTAAATATAATATCAATTATAAGATTGTAAATTAAACTCACTCCAAGTTAAGATCTAGTATGAATATATTCATATTTATTTCACCATGTCCAGTTTTGGATTAATTTGGATCATTTCTGCTGTTTTTGTGATTGAATTATTCAACAAAACATCACTCATTCTTACTAGATAGTGGCATTGTGACCAAGATTTAACCCTAAATAGTGCTAATCTAAACTTGTTCTCAGCTCCCCCAACTTCTCTCTCAGTTCCTCGTACTCCTAACACCTCTAGCTTGACTTTTGAACGCACCTCAAAGCAGGTGACGATTTCCAGAATACTTCACTAGCCTCAGAGCATCTATATTGTCCAAGATCGTCCTCCAGCTTCACAAACTGGGTGTAAGACCGAAAGAAGAAGTCTGATTTCCTTCCTTGTTTAAAATAGCCTGTTTAGTCTGTCTTTGCTCTGTGATGAAAAGCACACACAAACAAGTACACAAAATGCACACAATTGACACGTTACTGACGTCTTCCTGACACAATCACAATCAGGTCAATGAGGGGTAAAGATATCTTTGTGGTTCTTTGGCCAGGGTTTGGACATGGGGGGAGGAAGGAAAGGCAGCTCCACCTCTGTATTTATCCATCTATCACCAGTTTGGTTCGATAGCTAGCCTGCGTGAGTGACAGTAACCCTGTCTCCACTATAAGTGCACCTCTTAAGGTCATAAATCACCCTGTGCTGCCATCGTTAGGCCTCAAGTCAGAGCATCATCCATCATACCGAAAGACAGCTTCACAAGCCAGTCCGAAGTTTTCAGAAGGGACCCTGAGATGTTCCTGGTCAGCTCATGTGGTCAGGAAAAGCTCCTGACCCTAGTTGAGATCAGTCCAGAGACAGAAGAGGAAGCGAGAAACCCCACTCCCTCATTTTTTCTGGTTACATTAGTTAATGAACTAAGTAGACCAGACCCAGCTTCTATCGCACTGGTGTCTATGGGAGAGCCACGTGCTTAAGCAGATCGGAACTTACAATTTTTTCCCAATGATAAACGGCCCAAGTGAACTATCTTTCTTTTCCACCATTTTTGATCAGACCAGAATTAAACACAGTCAATAATCCCAGTTACGATGTTTGACTGAGGTCAAGGCATGACTTGAGGTTAAACCCTCGCGCGCTGCAGCTCAAAGGGTTAACTAATAGATCAGTGTTTGTGCCGTCAAGACGTTGAATGCCACATGAAACAAGAAGCTAAGCTTCATTCCCCCCCTGACTATGTGGTGTTGACAAAATGCTGGCACGCTGGAAAGTGTGGAGGTGAAGGTCGCTTGGCTGGATCCAGGTAGTGGGTCAAGTTTCATGGCCAAGGAGAGAGTCTGGCGAGGCCCAGCACCATGACCGCCAGGGCTCCCCATGCAGCCCTGGCGGCTCCTTGCAGACTGGCAGCTCTGGCGGCTCCTTGCAGGGTGAGCCGAGCTTCTAAGCACACTGGACAGCGCTGGAGAGGAGGAGGGCTCCGACAGCGCTGGACAGGCGAGGCGCACAATGGCTGCCGGACAGCATGAAGCACAAAGACTGGCTCAGTTAGTAGGAAAATGCGCAGGTGTAGACCTTACCGTGAAATGCTAACTTACAAGCCCTTAACCAACAATGCAGTTCAAGAAATAGAGTTAAGAAAATATTTACTAAATAAACTAAAGTAAAAATTCAAATGAAAAGTAACACAATAAAATAGCAATAACGAGGCTAAATACACTGGGTACCGAGTCAATGTGCGGTGGTAGAGGTTAGTCAAGGTCATTTGTACATGTAGGTAGGGGTAAAGTGACTATGCATAGATAATAAACAGTGAGTGGCAGCAGTGTAAAAACAGGGGGGGTCAATGTAAATAGTCAGACAGGCTAGCGTAGTGCTCACTGTCTACGTAAATTGCAGACCACCAAGGCTAGCTACAGTAGGTTAATTGATAGGCTTAGCATTCTGCTCAAACCATGACATGACGCTAACGGTTTCTCTTTCTTTTCTGATTTCAGCTCAAGTGCCTGACAGTGACGAGCAGTTTGTTCCTGATTTCCACACCGAAAACTGTAAGTAAAGATTGCATTAGTGTAAATTCTAAGAATTCTGTGTTTGCGTGTATGTGTTTGTTTAGTGTGTGTGTGCATGTGTGTGTGTGTGTGTGAGAGACAGAGAGAGAGAACTCAGATACTGGGTCAGCATTGGGTTGTGAAACTGCTCGAGGCTTGGGTGGAGCTACTGTATTTGTCGAAGTCACATTACTCTTTGCCTGGGAAAAAGCATTTCCGAGACACAAACTTAATACATGACCTACTCATCATGGGTGAATGTGGATGCTACCATTGTCCTCCTCTATCCATTTGCATGGTTTTGAAAAGCTGAATGGATCAGCCCAGGAAACCAGTAAAAGATCATTCAGAGTCCAGGTACAAAGACTCCCTTTTGTGTATGTAAGAGGGGAAAGCAAATTCCTATACTAAACAACTGCGCGGCTGCTATTTGAATGGGTTTCCCTTTTTGTTGTGTGTTTAAACAATGACGATTCAGAGTTGGGGAGTGTGCGCTTTGCAAACAGCGTCTTCTGTGCCTTTTTCATTCAAACTCATTCATAGACTTATGGGTGAGTTCATACAATATGACGAATGTGAAAATAATATATTTAACAGCAAATTTGACGCAAACTTAACATAGCAATTTTGATGGGTTAAGTCTTAACATGAACATGTTTTGAATATAATTTAAACATGAAAATAAATCTCAAGTTTTATTGTGTGTATTTTAAACTTAGCAATTTAGTTCCCCCTGGCCCCGTTCAAAACCCAATCGCTATTGTGGCTAAACACTGTGCCATTTATCCACAGTGACAACTCCTTAGTCCCAGTAACACATGCCCAGTGAAACATATAGTTCCCGTCTGTGGGCTAACACCGGTAACAAGGAAGCGGTGATGAACCCTAGAGCATGTAAGGGTCATGTCTACTTAACCCCGGGCCAGCCCAACCAATCGGCGGTCAGCCTGCTGCCCATGGTAGACCTTGGTATGCTCTGTAGGGTCAGTGGGGCATCACTTTGACAGGCAGCTCACTTGTACACAGTAGTCTGAGCCGAGAAGGCCTCAGGTTGACAGACAGCGCTCCTGCTAGCACCTGCTGTTCACACTCAATGACCAGAAGACTCTCTATTCAACATGATTTGATGGGAAGCTCCAAGTTGACAGGCTGCCATAGACATAAAGATATTCTTCTACATGTTTGTGGTTGCGACTTGAAGTGAGTCTATTGAAGCAACCAGCGGGTTTGATGAAGGCCTTATCTATTCCCATACCCGATTTTGCATTATTCCATCAAACTCATCGCTCTTCAGCCTTGTAATACAGTTCTTAACAGGTGACAGGTGCTAAGGAAACTCAGAGTGCCGAGCGTAAAGCCGGCAAACAAAGTCCTAATCCCTTGTGCCAAAAAAAGAATTGAAGCCGCATTGAAAAGGCGCCACAGCAAATCAAACATAGTTGTTTTCTGAGTCAGGTTATTACCTGTATGGGTGTGGGAAACAGAGGGAGATAGAGGGAAATAGAGAGAACGAGAGAGAGGGATGAGGGAAAACAGAGCGCCAGACTTTGGGACACTTTGGAATGCTAGATTAAGGAGATGGTGGGGGGGAGGGGGGGGGGCGCAATAAGTGATTGTGCAATACCTGCACATCTGGTAAATCTATGTAATCTCTTTCCCTTTTCTCTCAATAACAGCTAACAAGCATGCTCTGTCTCCAGAGTTCCACCGAGGGAAGGTTATGTAAACACGTCATTTGCCTCCTTACCAGTGGTGGAAAAAGTACTCAGTTGTCATACTTGAGTAAAAGTAAAGATACCTTAATAGAAAATGACTCATGTAAAACTAAAAGTCACCCAGTAAAATATTATTGGAGTAAAAGTCTAAAAGTATCTGGTTTTAAGTGTACTGAAGTACAGTGGTGGAAAAAGTTAAAGTAAATACTATACATAAAATTCCTTATGTTAAGCAAACCAAACCAACCCAATTGTCTTTTTTTATTTACGGTTAGCCAGGGGCACACTCCAACACTCAGACATCATTTAAAACACAGAATGTGTCTTTAGTGAGTCCCACAGATCAGAGGCGGTAGGAATGACAACGTGTTTTATTGATAGGTGCGTGAACTGGACCACATTGCTGTCCTACCTGAGCATTTTAAATGTAACGAGTACTTTTTGGTGGCAGGGAAAATGTATGGAGTAAAAAGTACATTATTTTCTTTAGGAATGTAAAAGTTGTCAAAAATATAAGTAGTAAAGTACAGATACACACAATAGCTACTTAAGTAGGTCCTTTAAAGTAATGTTTTTACAAAAAAATACTTTAAACTACTACTCTTTACCTCTGACCTATACTGTGTATTTTAGGGAGTTTCAAGCTTTAATACGACACATGTTAGTCCCTTAACGTATGATTCACTAAACACCGTTATGAAATGAAGTCAATGGGGGGGGGGGGGGGGGGGGGGGGGGGTGTGACGTTCAGTTCGTGATAGCTAAGTGGGAGGGGAAGTGTTGTTGACTTTTGGGGGTTTGACAGAACTTCTGATCTGTAATGAGGGTGTTGGATAATGACAGTCCCTTTTGTTTTCAATCTATCTGTCTGCAGGGAGGGAACTCAGTCAAATGTAAATTGAATCTTCCACGCACTGATAGTTTACCTAGTTTCCACTTTTTAGAATTGTCTGAGACCAAATATGCCATTGATAAATGTGTTGTTGCTGAAATAAAAAATAGTGTGGAAAGTCGTTTTTTATGTTCTGTTAGACGGAGAGCAGCCCAAGAGACGTGTCCCATTCATATATTTTCTCCTGCAAGTAAGAGAAAGCGTCCCCCCCCCCCCCCCCCCAGTCTTCATTCATAAAAAAGTGCTACAGTACTGTTACCCCGTTTTGTGACCCCCCTCTCTTTGAGTGGATTCTCTGACCCCTCCCTCTTCCTGTCTCGGTAAAAACGAAGCTGAATTATAACTCTGGACACCCCTAGCCTCTCTCTCATTTTCACCCATCTACCATTTTGCTTTTTCTACGTTGAGCGTTCCAAGATGTGAGCTAATCCAACTATTTCAGAGTTGTGTGGGCCGATTGTTTAGTTTTGGACCTTGTAGTAATTATATAGGAAGTTGTGGCTGTAGATGCCGTTCCAGTCCTTTAGAGAAAAGGGGAGACAGAGAGAGAAAACGAGAGAGACAAAAAGAGAGAGAGAGAGAGTGCAGTTGAGTGCAAATGCTCACGGCAGTTCGTCTCTTCGGTAGGAAGCGTTCTGCCTCGTCATGAATTTATGACCTTCTCTCTTCTTTGTGTTGCTGTGTTCCCCTGCTCACTGGTTCGCTCAGAGCTGGCCCAATCAGTCCCCATTTAGAGCAGAGGGACCATGAATTGGCGAGCTCCTACCTCTCTTTGCTCTCTCTCCAGTTGAACAAAAATAAATATGCAGCCCAGTGTTCTCAATTTTCCAAAATACAGCTGCTATGCAACAAGTCTGTTGAAACATCCAGGTTACTGACAGATATGCAGGGGTACCATTCTCCCCCAGGGGGGACGATTCCTCTTCAATGTGTGTGTGCGCGGGAGTTTGTGCGTACATGTGAACACATGACTGAATGGGTCATTTCTCTCCAGAAACACATGCATCCTGGCCACCTACAGCCACACACTATGCACAGGCGCACACAAAACGCACACACACACTTCAGCCCCACAGTTTTATGAATGGGCTGGTTGTGAGAGACTGGCTGAGGCAGCACATTGGGTTAAAGGGAGGGAATCTCCATTCATGAATTGGACGGCTGTTATTCTACTACCACCACAAAAAGAGAAGGTGAACACTTCAAATGCCCTCTCTCTCACCATTTGGTTTCTGCCAATGTTATCTTTCAGTTATACATTCATGACAAAGGGGTTCGATTTATTTTCCAAACTTAAACTGTTTTTTCCCCCTCTTATAATGCACCCAATGTTATAATACTATAATACTTTTCTAACTCACGCAAAAATGGTCTTCCGTGGGTGATCTAAATGTTGTGCGTAGTGTGTCAGGGGAGAAGTGCATTTGCATGTTCAGGGAGAGGAAAGGGGGATTTGAGGAACGGCTGAGCTTTAACGTTCTCCACAGCTGGACCGTTTCCTCTTTCTAAGACGAGAGCAGGGGAAAACCAGGGGCAACAGATGCAGGCAGGCCTAAAAATAACAGACCCGGGTTCCACGTTTAGCAAGAATACACAGGAGCACGAGAAACCAGGAGATCACATCAACAAACCAAGCATGCCATCACGAAATAGCGTCAGAGTTAATTACCCTTGGTGACGCTATTGTTATGCCCAAGACCCACAGCAAGGGATATCCCTAGATTCTGTCTCCGTGACATAGCTGGGTCCTGTTAAGTAGGGAAAAAACGTTTTGCTCCGGTGTGTCTTACTAAACATGGCCGTGGTTTGCTCAGTTTTCCAACCGCCACATGTAACTTTAAGAGGGGATCATTGATGGTTGAGGCTGAGGTCTTGCTATTGCCATAGTGACTTGCTGACACAGGACAGGCCTTGTGTGGAGTGAGCCTTGTAGGGCTGTATTGATCCCAGCAAGGGATGGGGAGGGATAGAGAGATAGATAAAGATAAAGTGTAGATAAATCAGGAAAGTGGGGGGGGGGGTCACGCAGCATGCTTGCTTGTGCCTCGGGGCAGCATGTTGAGATCCCAATCGCTAAACAGAGAGAGAGAGAGAGAGACAGAGGGAGAGAGACAGATGGAGAGAGACAGAGGGAGAGACAGAGGGAGAGAGAGAGAGGGAGAGACAGAGGGAGAGAGACAGAGGGAGAGACAGGGGGGAGAGAGAGAGAGAGAGAGAAGGGAACGATAGAGTGAGAGGATCTGTGGATGTGGCATGTGCTCTGATATTTACAGGGAGGAGTTTAACCAGGCTTTCTACTGGGCTTGATGGGAACTTAGTGCAGAATGTGTTATCTACCTCCTTCAGTCAAGATGAGCCTTGTCCGCCCCTATATCTCCTCCCCTCCCTCTCTCACTTCTCCACTTGATGGATGTTAGCTGGGTCAGTGGGAGCTCTTTATATCATTTCAGTAACAATGGAGGGGGGGGGGGGGGGGTTGTTTATCACATTAAACATTAAGAGGGGACAGCTATATTGGGGCTGAGGGATCGAGAGTGAAGGGTCAATATTTTGCCACATTACTTACACCCCCGGCTTTTTGCGATGGAACGCCCCACTCGCTGCCCGTGTCCTGGGATGGGGATGTATTGTATGGGGATGAAATATCTTGCCCAATGGGATGGCCATAACACAGTCACATGATGTTCACACACCAACACACTTTTTGATTTACAGTAATATCTCCATCTTCACTGTCAAATTGTGAAGTCATTTGCCACAGAGAGCACACACACATAGGATAGGAAAATATAGGATAGGAAAATTAAAAGGGAATATCTTACAGTCCGAAAAAGTTCGACCTGACATCAAATGTTCTCGAAGTGAGAAGTGAAACTTTGATGACAGCAACGTGTGACACTCCGTTCTCCGGTCACACTCCATTCTCTGTGTCCGCCACATCCTCGTTTCCAAGACAACATCAAGCTACACCTAATAATATGAAACCAAAATACATGAAACACTTTTGTTTATCTTAAAGCATCACATAGTTGATCTGTTGTGCTATGTCGCTTTACCGTCCAATCACTTCCTGTTGATACTTCAGTGCTCTCTCTCAATCTCGTCAAGCTTGTTTGGCAGGTATCTGACAACAATGCTTTAAATATTCAAAGAAGCCAAGTCGCAAAGGCATTAGCCGATCAGAAAGGGTGACCGGTAAATCAGATACGAGACACTAATGGTTAAATGGACCAGGCGATGTTTGCAATAGACATTGAGACCACTCTGGAGCCCAGCGTTGGCTTTTAGAGATCTCCAGTTGTCATTTCGCCCCTCGCTCTCTCTCTCTCTCTCTCTCTCTCTCTCTCTCTCTCTGCTCTTTCTGATTGTGCATTGACCTGAGAAGCACACATGTCCTGCACATGTTTCAGTTCCACAGTGGAATTGCTGCTGGATTGTCTTTCCAGTCTCAATGAGGTGGAACAGATTGAATCGCCGTCGTTGACTCACCATCCCACTGGATTTTCCACCGACCACACTTTTGCATACAGAACTTTCAATGTGTGGGCCAGCATACTTGGGATGAAAATGTCAGCGTTTTCAATGTCACCTAAATGTTTACAGTAAGTGAAATTGAAGGCCTTTCTTCTCTACTTGATAGGGTTGAAAGTTACAGCAGGGGCAACCCAGCCCAGTTGAAAATAAGAGCTATGAATCACGACAACAGAAAAGGTGGCACAGTGCGATGTAGAGGAAGTGGCATGTGTTAATACACTGTATTTGATCTCCACCATCATAACATAGAAGAAAAACTCTTGTCTATCCCTCGTGTGCCCTACTTTCTACAGTTGAGCCAGGCCACAGAGGCAGAGAGAGGATTGCTATTTGGCATGTCCCAGAAATCAATACGTTCCTTTGAAATCTTTAGAGCCACATAATTGGGCGTCCCTGTTGTTTTTATTGAACTGTCTGTCATTGTTGGGATCAATTTGCCAGTGAGGAACCATCTCTCTCTCTCTCTCTGACTCTCAAGAAACCCTCCGTGGGCTCTACTAAAGCTGTTCTAGGGTGTACAGTACATATGTAGTTTATATAACTTGTGTACTAATACAGGAAACTGTATATCATCTAACATTCAAGGAAGAATCATGTGACAGTTGCCCATATTTGAAATGGACTATAGCTACTATGGATGTTCCCGTCAATACATCTCCTTTCATTCTCATGGTTTGCCTGTGGCAGATGGCCTAGTGGTTAGAGCGCTGGGCCCGGAACTGAAAGGTTGCTGGTTCAAATAACTGAGCTGACAAGGCGAATAATCTGTTGACGTGCTTTGAGCAAGGCATTTAACCCTAATTTGCTCCAGTGGTCCTGTACTACTATGGCTGACCCTGTAAAACCACACGTTTCACTGCACCTATCTGGTGTACATGACAATAAAACGTCTTCATAGTACTATTCACCCTATTTGACATTGCAACTGAGATACAGTTAAGCAGAATGATGAGTCACTGGGAAGCTCCTTGACTGGCTGGTGGGTACAGAAGCGTACCACCCTGCATCCCACTGCTGGCTTGCCTCTGAAGCTAAGCAGGGTTGGTCCCTGGATGGGGGACCAGATGCTGCAAGAAGGGGTGTTGGAGGGCCAGTAGCAGGCACAAAAATACAGTGTATATATATACCAAGGTGCCATCTTTCGGATAGGACGTTAAACGGGGTGTCCTAACTCTCCGTGGTTGCTAATGGCACTTATCGTAAGAGTAGGGGTGTTAACCCCATTGTCCTGGCTAAATTCTCAATCTGGCCCTCATTCCATCACCCCCAGCGTCCAATTGGCTCATTCATCCCCCCTCCTCTCCCCTGTAACTATTCTCCAGGCTGTTGCTATAAATGAGAATGTGTTCTCAGTCAACTTACCTGTTAAAATAAGGGTCAAAAATAAGAAGCTGTCACGTCCTGCAGACTTCCAGAGACTGACTTCCCATCCCAGAGATAAACACCCTAATGTAAAGCTCTCCAGATCCTCTCTCGCTGAGTTCAGGTTTGATTACTCTGGAGAAGAACCTTTAATGGTAGGAAACGCTCTGTATAAAATAAACTGAGATTACAGAGGGGGTTTCCTACCTGGCATTCAACCCTGGCTGCCACTCGTTTGATCATTGCCATTAGCTACCAAACTATAATTGGAATCCTGTACAAACTTAAGATCACAAGACGATAGTAAGAAGAGGTACATACCCTATTTAGGGGTTCACAGCAAAGATGTGACCCCCATTTTCTCCAAAACACAATACAATAGAGACTTGTTCACATGATTAATAAGCATGTATTTAATGTAGCAAAAAAATGAGCAGTTACTGCCTTTTTGCTTGGTAGGGCAGTATTAATAATTCACTTTTTTGTTGTTGTAACAATTACGCTTAAAATAATCCTAAAAAAACATTTTCACATTGACTAAAAGTCAGATTCACTCCAAATGTGGCCTTTGGACTCATCACAATAATAACGTTGATGGAAAAAAATTACGTGGATGGATTTAAAGATGGCCACACTATACCAGTAGATGCATATTAGCACATACGCTAAAATATGCTAAAAAAAATACTTCTAAAATGTACCATAGGACCAAATGAAACCGCATTTGGAATGTCGGCCCATGGTACACGGGATTGGTCAAAAGATGGCTGCGTTATTGACAAATCAAAAAAAAGATTGTATGTGTCCATTTAAACCACTCTAACTCCACTCCACAGTGGCCTATCAACGTGAAACTTGTCATTGATATCATAGACATCCCTAAAATCAAACGCACTGAATTTGGTGTTGATATAAAAAAAAAAAAGTAAAACTATTAATTAATTAACAACTCATTCTTTGCACATGTAACACTAATGCTCACAATCATTTTCTCCTTATGAACCATAGGTCAGATTCACTCCAGACTTTGTATTTAGACTCATGATTTCACATAGAGGAAGATTGTTCCTACATGACAGAGTACTTGCTTTGCTGTCTAAATGATCTTGTATTCATTCTGTCATTCTGAACACCGTTTATTGCTGCTCGCAGCTTTATTTTGTAGTCTTCCTTGACGCTTCGTGTTTTTAACTTTGTCTCTTGACGTCACAACACTCTGAATCCTCAATTCCTCTTTGCGTTACACAAAGTGGCATGAGATATTTCTTTAGCACTTAAGCTGCAGAAGAATGTCCCATTTCAGACAAGCTTCTGATGATCCTCAGTCCCGAGGAGTTCCCACTAGTACCTTAACCCAGCCGAGGACACTTTGTGTGGACGAGGATAGGGGTGGGGAGGGTGCTGTTGGGGTCTCATGTCCTGAGATTTGTTTGTGGTGGGGTTTGACTGAATAGCCTCCCTCCATGATGATCCCTCCACTTCCTAAAGCACTCAACCAAGACCATCACCTTTCACCCTGCATCCTCCCCCAAAGATTCACTATTTACATATATGAAGTCCCCCCTGCTCCTCCCTCCAACCCCATCCATATCCTGAATCATCCTGTGATCAGAAAGGGAGTGACTGGCAAGACACCAGGGAAAGCAAGATAAACAAAATGTTTTTTTTTTTTTACGAATCAGGAAGAGGAGCAAACACAAGATGAAAACATTCATAACAAGAAGACTTTCCACATGCCCTCAATTTTGTTGGGGGGAATAAGACGACTCTAAAGCGTCTCTAAAGTTAACAACCCCTACTTTGTTGAGATCATAATTTTACACAAGTTTAGGATGTGTTCACATTTCCAATCCCCCAACACCCATTCCAAATACAAAGAGAGTCTCTCTCTCCTCTCTCTCTCTCTCCTCTCTCTCTCTCTCTCTCTCTCTCTCTCTCTCTCTCTCTCTCTCTCTCTCTCTCTCTCTCTCTCTCTCTCTCTCTCTCCCCTCTCTCTCTCTCTCTCTCTCTCTCTCTCTCTCTCTCTCTCTCTCTCACCTAATGTGTACAGTATCTGTCCAAAAATATCTAAACACTTCTCTCTACCATTATACATTATGTTTAAGTTCACAACACCCCCTTCCCATATTAGAAAAAAACTCCATGAAATATGAGGATCTTGGTGGAGAAAAGTGTAACTACTAACAGAGATGTAGAGAGGGAAACCAGAACCATGTGAGCTGGGGTCAAATGTCCCCTAAATAAAACCAATAGGGAAGAGCCATGCTCTCCAAACTCTGTTTATGTGACTGCCACTCCTTTATAAACTTCGGAGGATTTGGGTTTACCTTGATAATGTCACCTTGTTCAGGGATTTGTTAAGCCATTATTTGTTAAATCCTTTTTAAATTTTACATTTTAAGAATCCCTTTTCCGGTTGAAATAAATCATAAATCAAATCGTATTTGTCACATGCGCAGAACACAACAGGTGTAGACCTGACAGTGATTATGCTTACTTACGAGCCCCTAACCAACAATGCAGTTTAAAAAAACACGGATGAGAATAAGAATTAAAAGTAACAAGTAATTAAAGAGCAGCAGTAAAATAACAATAGCGAGACTATATACAGGGGGACACCGGTACAGTGTCAATGTGTGGGGGCACCGGTACAGAGTCAATGTGTGGGGGCACCGGTACAGAGTCAATGTGTGGGGGCACCGGTACAGAGTCAATGTGCGGGGGCACCGGTACAGAGTCAATGTGCGGGGGCACCGGTACAGAGTCAATGTGTGGGGGCACCGGTACAGAGTCAATGTGTGGGGGCACCGGTACAGAGTCAATGTGCGGGGGCACCGGTACAGAGTCAATGTGTGGGGGCACTGGTACAGAGTCAATGTGTGGGGGCACCGGTACAGAGTCAATGTGTGGGGGCACCGATACAGATTCAATGTGCGGGGGCACCGGTACAGAGTCAATGTGCGGGGGCACCGGTACAGAGTCAATGTGCGGGGGCACCGGTACAGAGTCAATGTGCGGGGGCACCGGTACAGAGTCAATGTGCGGGGGCACCGGTACAGAGTCAATGTGTGGGGGCACCGGTACAGAGTCAATGTGCGGGGGCACCGGTACAGAGTCAATGTGCGGGGGCACCGGTACAGAGTCAATGTGCGGGGGCACCGGTTAGTTGAGGTAGTATGTACATGTAGGTAGAGTTATTACAGGGACTATGCATAGATGATAACAACAGAGAGGAGCAGCGTGGTAAAAGAGGGGAGTAGCGGGGGGGGGGGGCAATGCAAAGAGTCTGGGTAGCCATTTGATTAGATGTTTTCTGATTCCATAGTTTACTCTGATCAAATACAACTGAAACAATTCAGATGCTCAAAATGTTGTGACATTTCTATTCGGATCAAGGGATATCCAAATGTGTCCCAACCTCCTTTGATCTTGAGCTTGAGAAATCAGTTGATTCACTAGGGCTTCGTTAACAGGGAAGTCTGCCAACCCCTGCTAATTGGGGGGAGCATGCCAGACAACAGCACCAATCATACACACTCACAGCCGTCCTAAGCTCATATACAAGAGTAATTCATATTGTATATCCTGACACACAAATCTCCACCCACTTACTATTGAACAGTGCTGTGCTTCATTCTCAAACAGCGGCCAATGCTCTTGATTCGATGCCGTTCACAGAGCAGAACGCAGTGTTCGAAATTAAACAAAAGCAGGGCCACGGCAAAAGGCCGTATGTCTGCCAAACGTATTAGCTGCTCCACTTGGGCTGCATTGTGACTGAACTTGTGTACACTCTACACACCATGGATTGTGTGTAGTGAGAGGGTCACTGTGTGAGACAAACACATTCCACACTCTCATAGCCATATTGGAAACAAATTCGGTCATGTGCCACCCTGGGCATGAGGAGAAAGGAAGAGGGCAGAGGGATTTGGAGGGCTGTAATCCTATTGTGTCTGTGTGGGAAATCTGGGTAAATACTTTTCAAATCCTTTTTGATCGCACTCTAAAGCCAACACTTCCTCACCTGCCCGGGTGTGTCATGGGAAAGAAGAGACTAAAACAATAGGGGTTTTCCCCCATTTTCAAACGTTCCACAAGCTGTCGGTCTGCCTGTCTGCGTATGTCTGTCTGTCTGTGTCTGTCACTTTCTCTCTCTCCCTTTTCTCAGTCTCTTTCGTTCTGTCTTTATTTCCCGCTGATTGTCTGTCGTTTTTTTTACTCCCCCCATTCCTCTCGAGCCTCCTTTTTGTCTTTGTTGCTCTGTTTGTCTGGCTGTAGACGTCCCTTTCTCAGCCATTTACAGTAAGTCGCTGCATTTTCTCTCCTCCCTTTTTGTGAATGGGATACAGACAGTATGCAATTACCTGGTCTTGGGTTTCGGTGTGGCCTGTTCCGTCAGCTCCACACCCACTGCAGACACACATGCACGCGCACCCACGCGCACGCGCACACGCACACACACACGCGCACACACACACACACACACACACACACACACACACACACACACACACACACACACACACACACACACACACACACACACACACACACACACACACACACACACACACAGTCGTCTCCAGCTGAAAGTGCACAGCTGCTGCTGTTTACCCTCTCAGGCCCAGAAAAACATCCTGTGCTGTACAGTCAGTCAGTGAGAACCTCCCCTCACATAATAAACACAGCCTCAGCAGTTTGAAGCTCCACTTTGGGTGGTTTGTGTGGCCTTCAAGGCAAAGGTCCCCACCAAGGGAAGAGCTTGACAGAAAGTAGATGTCTTCTGTAGAGTTTGGATTGGAAAATGGGGGAAGAATATAGGCTGTGTGGAAGATCTAGTAAACATACTCAGAATGTTCATGCAGATGAAGAACGAAACCAAGACAGGAAATGTTAGGAATTGAAAACCAGTCAAGGTGTGGAGAAATGCAAGAAGCAAAATACAAGACGAACAACTTCTACATTTAAAGGTTTAATAGACAGAAGTATACATATGGGAAGACAGACACGTTCCTCTAAGAGGTTCGCAGAAAATCTCTCATCCCCCTGGCGGGGAGGCCAGGCGTTATACTCGTCTTTATCTGTTCATTGTCTCATCCTTCCCTGCCCTGGGCCAAAACATTCAATTAAGGCTGAGACCTAGGGGTTGAAACATTTGAAACATCTTCATTGCGTAAGGACACCCATGGCCAATTTTATGGCTCAAGGGCTAGATATCACTTACTAAGACCTGCTTTAAGGTGACCTCCGGCCTTAGAGAGGGTACCTGGAGTACAAATTCCAATAGGGAATAATCATCAGAATATTGTTCTTAACAAGTAACATGACCTTGTGAGGTCAAACGTAAAATGTTTCTCTGGCCGTCTCCTTTTGGACAATAAAGTTATTAACTGAAATACCCAAAATTATATAACATTGTTTGCAAAGGAAATGAAGAATGTATTGTGTTTCACTCAAACATCATACTGGCCAAAGTGTTGCATTGCCTTTTGCAACAAGCTCACAATCTCACTGCAGAACTAGACGTTTATCTACGTTTTTCCAAAACGTCAAATTTCAAAGTTGCTCCAAATGTCAAAAAAGTGTTTTTGACACCCTGGGTTGCTCCTCTTTGCTCAGCATAGTTCAGTTGCGGCAAACGTCGAATTTAGAAGGTTAAGGGTTCGACTAGGATTGATCACTCAACCTTCTGTTCCAGAGTCACATAAAATGTAGGCACTCATGGTTAAGGTAAAGGTAAAGGTTTGGGATAGGGTAATAATAAAAAAAAAACATAAATGAGTGTCCACCACTGGGATTGAACACGCAACCTTCTGATCCACCACCCCCGTCCACAACGCCCTTGCAAAATCCAAGCCTACTTGATGGTAATAATATTCACTGTTGCCCCTAGTGGCCTGTTTTGAAGGCATTTCCCGACGACATCGGGACATGGATATACGTCCAATTTCGAAGTCACTTTTGAGCAATCTGCCTGGCCTTTTGTTCATTGAAAGACAGTTTCGTGGCCGGTGCCGTTGTTTAGGTTTGGGTATATTTTGTGTTGGGTGCATAGGAAGTTATGGCCTGTGTTGTGTCTGGAAGAGAGGAGAAAAAGTTGGCGAGGACACCAATGGCTTCCAAAGGAACTGCAGGAATGTGTGTACGCACATGTATGTTTATTTGTGTTTAGATGTGTCTGTCTGCATCCCTTGTTTTCAACTGACTGTCACTGAAGCGGTCTGGCACATGTTAGGGATCCCTGTGCGGACAAAAGTGTTTGCTTTGCCTTTGAACTTGATGACATCATAGAGGGTAAAAAAAAAAACTATCCATGTTTGCCAACCTGCTCTTCTGTCTCTGTTCTTCTACAGCAGTGGCATTCCACAGCCCGCCAGTCACCATCAAGAAGGAACCACCGAGCCCTTGGTCTGACCCCAGCCAATCCTGTAGCCACAAGCAGATCCCCAATGGAGAGCAGTGCCTTTATGCCAGGTACACATGTCAACAAGTACAGTACTAAGCTTATTATGGCTCGTATACAAACATTCTCATCTTATGGAGTCAGAGGATCCATAGCAGGTCACTAGTCAAACAATTCCAGTCAATTCTCATACACAAGGCAGTGCATCAAAGAGAGTGACCAGACAAGCTACTGAACACAACGTGAGTCACTACAAAACACCCATCCCCCATAAGCCCACTTTGGCTTACTGACCTGTTTTACTAATGTTAGGGCCTACTACTGATGCCTTGGTAATACTCATGAACCAAATTGCGATTCATAAACCATGCTTGTGTGCGTTTTCTAGTGCCTACGAGCCGAAGAGGGCTGCAGGACCCAATAAGAGCTCATGCCCCCAAGGGACGCCCATGTCTCCCATGCAGCATCATTACTCCCCCAAGCCTGCCGGGGGCGCTGGTGGACGGCCTGACAACACGGCCTACAACATGAACTCCCCTGCCGCCTCTCAGCCACTGCCCAACCACAACAACTACCCCATGAACCCCAGGTATTAACCCCTGTACTGTATGAAATACTTAAAATTGTGCCACAAAACGATTAGCCTTTGGTTGGTGACATAATAATATTCTGTCGGTACTGATAGTTTTCATAACCTCTCTTTCCCTTCTGTTAGTTCCAGGTATCAGGCCCCCTCAGCAGACATGTGCCCACAGGGGTTCCCCCCTCAAGGGCAGGCCTTCCAGCGCATGCACCCTGCCCCAGCTGGAGGCGGTGGTGGGGGAGGAGGAGGTGGAGGACAAGGTGGAGGTGGTGGCTATCATCGGCAGCACTCAGACCCCTGTCTACCCTACCTGCAGCAGAGCTTCAAGCAAGAGTACCTGGACCCTCTTTACGAGAGGGCCACCCACATGGCAGGACCCGGGCATGGATCAGGGCACAGGCCTCACCCACCTCACCAACACCAACAACCCCACCCGCACGCTCACCACCATCCGCACAGGTTCCCTCCTGCCCACATGATGGTAAAGCAGGAGCCAACCGACTACACCTATGAGCCTGGTGAGTGATTAAAACACTGAGGGTCCAAGGGAAGAATGACAGAGATACAATATGAGTCTGTTTTGAATGGCAGCCCCCGTTTAATATAAAGAATCTAGACTGAATGACTCATGGTTTTAGGAGGGAAGCTAATCTCTCACGGAGGTCACAGAGCGTCTTTCCCCCCTAACAAATCATAACACACTGACCCACGGAATACTGCAAAACATACCCTAACTAATCCCATATCACTCATGTAGGCATATTCACCTTCTGTAGGACATATTACTTACACATATTACTTACACATATTGATTTGTGGCTTTTTCTCTCTGTCCTACAAAAAGTTCCTTTGAAAAAAAGGTTGCTTTGCGTCATCCTGGTGTGTATGGATAACATTAGAACAAAATGTCCAAACGCAGACACCGCTATGTCTGCTACAGACCTTGCCCCCCCCCACCCACCTCCAAACTCCTCCTTTCAACTCCCTGGCACTTTGCAAAAAAAGGTATTGACTCTTGACTGTAATACAGTTTCTTCCCTCTACACCCCTCCCCGCTCCGTCTCTCCACACTTGTCTCACCGAAAGGGAGGCAGAGGAATTTCATTGAGAAAATGGAGGGCACTGGAAAGACTAGAGTCCCCAGTGGAGCACTCTGGGGTGTCGGGTTGCAACAGCGGCTCCCTTTTCTGCAGGCAGATGAACTCATAATGGAAAAATGAGCGCGGCCGCAGTAACTTGAACACTGACTGTGGAGGGAGAGAGGAGGGGGGAGGACAGGGTGGGGTAGCCAGGGGCCTTGGCAGCCATACCTCCACAGTGCAGCAGCACAGCCCCGAAGCCCTGGCTGTTCCCTTTAAAGGAAAACTCTCTTTTGGTATTTGTTTTATTGGTCCTTTGTTGATATAGTCAAAAATGTTATGCATATCAGCAATCAAGTTTTCAAGATATATAACTTTCAAAATGCAAAATGCATCATACCGGCTGCGTTTATATATTTTGAAAGTGATAGGAGGAGTTGAAGAGGCTGGTGGGTCTGCCTGAGACGTGTGCCGCAGGTAAAAGCTGGCAGCTGTTTTTCCTGCTCCGAAATGCTACCACAAGGACCCCATTGTCATATTTGAGTAAAAGTAAAGATACCTTATTAGAAAATGACTAGTAAAAGTGAAAGTCATCCAGTAAAATATGACTTGAGTAAAAGTCTAAAAGTATTTGGTTTTAAATATACTTAAGTATCAAAAGTAAAAGTATTAATATTTTTTAATTCCTTATATTAAGCAAACCAGGAGGCACAATTAAAAAAATGTATTGTTTATTTACAGATATCCAGCGGCACACTTCAACACTCAGACATCATTTACAAGCAAAGCGTTTGTGTTTAGTGAATCTGCCAGATCATAGACAGTGGTCATGACCAGGGATGTTTTCTTCATAAGTGCGTGAATTGGACCATTTTCCTGTCAAAATGTAATGAGTACTTTTGGGTGTCAGGAAAAATGTATGTCAAAAATATAAATAGTAAAGTAAAGTACAGATACCCCCAAAACGACTTAAGTAGTACTTTAAAGTATTTTTACTGAAGTACTTTACACCACTGCTGAAATGTGACCAAAATGATAGATAAGCGCACCACTAGCACATGTTGCAGTTCAGGCTTGTGAATAAAGTCGTCTTTTTCATATTCAAATCTCCATCTAGTATACTAATGTGTGCCATTGTGTTGCGTGAAAGACACAAAATGGCTACGAAAGCTGGCGACACCAGCCAGCAAACAATTGACCCGGGCGCTCTCGTCCCAAATCTTCCCATCACTCCCCAGTGGCAGGCTTCCCTGGCTGGCAGTGATATTATTTACAGTGTGATAGTCTGCTGGCCCGGAATGGAGGGTCTGATATACCCCAGTGACATCCTATCACAGCCACAGCGCTGCAACTGCACTCTCCAGGAGTGAGTCACCAGGCTAAACACCACTGAGAGGCAGACGAGGCAGGAGACTAGAGCTGCTGCACCTTTCACCCACTCTGGCCTCCTCTTGCCATTCATGCACTCACTCACACAGGCACACATACTGTACACTGTGTAGGCGATAAGAGCAGTTTGTCACCAACCCGGGCGCAGCCATTAGCAACAGGCGGAAACATCCAAGGTTTTCAAATAATACAACTTTAGGAAATGGACATTTGATTTGGAATTTGATTCGGGATTGATCGAAGTATGAAGATCCCATCCATTTGCAGTGTGGGATGGTTGAGTCAGGTAGAGGTGTGTACAGGTGGATGGACAGAGTGCTGACAATGCAGACTCACATTCTCTACCAATGCACTAAACTATACTGCTGCTCCTCGCTAGGAGCTAACTCATGGCCTAAAAATACTGTCGGAGACAAGTGATATTAGGACAAATGAAGGTTTTGTCCTCGCGATTAAAACAAAAATATGCACATTAATGCTCTTTCTCCCCATGGATATTGGCCTAGTGTATATAGACTGAGGAAGGAAATCCATCTGTACACTGAAAACTATTTTACTGATTGTTTTTGATTCACTGCATTGACCAATAGGTGTATGCTTGTTTTTCTGTCCTATAGATGTGCCTCGGTGTCCTTCCATGTACCACCACAACGAGGGGTACCCCAACCCCCAGCACAACAATGAAGGTAAGCAAGAATGTGTCTGGTGTAAATCATTATTACCTGTTATATGCATGTATAAGCCCGTCGTAGATACTACATAGACATTTATGACAAGTGTTATAATGCATTATGACTGCCTAATCATGTTGTTGTTTTTTACATGCATGCCTTATTACCAAAAGTCTGTGCCAATGGTTCATGGCACTGAAGATAGGTTGGGGGATACTACATGTACTGAATCTCCCTCTCCTATTCTTAATTTAAATGAGGCCTGGCTACTGGCTGTAGCTTTGCGGTCATTGGCTAACCAGCCCAGAGTGTCCTTATTTCCATTGGCTAACCGGCGGTGTGTCTATGTTTCCATTGGCATAGGCTCTGGCCTCTCCCATGCCCCAAGAATCCCTGGATAAATATTACTCCTGGAAAAAGCCAGAGTATTTTTCCTTGAGAAAAGAAAAACAATCCTCATCTTCACTCCCTTTGTTTGTCACACCATTTTGGGTCATTCTAGTTCTTGTCCAGCATAATTTCCTAAATAAGTGAGAATTCAGGAATTGCTCTTGAACAGCCAATCACAAAACAGATTGTATTATTAAACAGGCATTCTGCAGTTGCTTCATCCATTTTAGCCTTTTAAATGAATGATATATACCCAATGATTCTTGAAGAATATAACTTTTAGAGGCCTCTTTAAAAAAAATGCATTTAACCTTTATTTAACCTTCAGTTAAGAACAAATTCTTATTTACAATGACGGCCTACTCATGAGCTTTGTTTAACTGTCGTACCCCATCAGAACCCAAAATATACATTTGTTTCACATGTAAACAAACACTGTACAGTCTCAAAACAAAACTATAATGTTGATATCATGGATGGTCAGTCCTTGTATCCATAGCTCTGTCTATGCGTTTGAGAGTGGTTAAATATCTCCAGACCCATCCCTCAGCCTTTTACCAAATCCGTGTTGAGGTGCCCCTTTAAGAATCACAAGAGTATTAGACACTTCAAAGCAAAGTATTATTAAAACAAAAGTAAGAGGGAAGATGGAGTCCTTTCGAGATGTTTAGTGTGAGGAATCCTCCCCTTCTCACTAAGTGCTCTACACATTCTTGTTGAAGTGTAAGAGACACATGAACCCAATATAGTCATTCATTTTGTGAAAATGTGATCCGAGATATGGCATGGTGAACAAGCTATAGCAACACAAGGCCACTTTAAACACTGTCTTTTCTTACAGGCTATCTCTTTGAAAACGACTCCCGTGTCGTTCCTGAGAAATTAGAAGGTGAGTCTTACAATTCCTTGCACACTCCAATCCACTCCAAAAGGTGTCACTGGGATCAGATTATGGTTATTGATGATGGCACTGAGGGTGTCCACTGTCAGTTCTCCATGGGAGAGACGTAGAATCCACTCAATCACCATTTGGGATCGAGTACCTATCGCTCACAATAATCTTCCCAAGTACGTGTATCGGTATCAGCACTATATCACTGCCAATAGTATCAGATAAAGTATAACTGAACAATAAGCTTTAGAGGTTTTTTTTGCGTAACAGGCTCCTGGTTGGAGCTGAGTTAGTGGGTTTTGTTTCCCGTGCTTAAGGTAAGGACCGGGCTCCTGTGTCATGGGAGCAAGGTGATAGTCTGTTTCCCATGGTGCACTGGGGTGACTGATGTGAGGGGAGAGCCTGAGGGCTCCTGCACAGGTTGAACTGGCGAAACACACCGGGTTAGAGTGACAGCTACTTACAGTGACAGTCCCCATGTTCCCACACTCATAGAACTATATATTGGCACCATTCCCTGCTTCTCAAGATAATTAACCAATCAACTGTCACTCACAATGTTGCAGTTACTACAGTATCTTAAGCCTGTCAAGACAGCCATTGATTGGACTCAACCAAAATTACTGTCTCATCCATTATCCTAATAGTAATGTTGAAAAAGCTTTGCCCACATTGCCATCCCTGTCATTATCTGTCCTATGTCAATGGTAGGGCTGTGATGGTCATGGAACTTTGTTTGCAGGTTAATGGTCAGTCAAATGACCACGCGCGGTCACTGTTATAATCATTGGAATAGCAAATGATTCATTTATTTATTATTAAGAAGCACCTTTTCTCCTCCACTCCTGACTACATGTGCTGCAGCTGCACGGAGGGGGACGTTGCCTAGGCAACCAAAGACTTGTTTGCTACAACACCTTGCTTATTTCAGCAAGGAGCAACAAGGTTTCATCACGTTGTAAAAAAAAATCCATGTTACCCAGAAGCAGACTCAGACTCAACCGCACAATTGTTTTTGTTTTGTTACGGCAGTTATAATTGTCTGTTACACGATTATACACTATTATACACGATTATACACTATTATACACGATTATACACTATTATACACGATTATACACTATTATACACCATCCCTAGTCAATGGTAGCTGCATACTTCCTCAAACAGCCTGAGCCTCCAGCCTGGTCCAACCTGCTGCATCCCTGTTCCTCTCCAGGTGAGGTGAAGCAGGAGGGTGGTACCGTGTTCCGTGAGGGGGCCCCCTACCAGCGCCGGGGATCCCTGCAGCTCTGGCAGTTCCTGGTGGCCCTGCTGGACGACCCTGGCAACGCACACTTCATCGCCTGGACCGGCCGCGGCATGGAGTTCAAACTAATCGAACCTGAGGAGGTAAGGCCCAACCTACAGTAACTAGACCTACAGTTACGTCATATTATAAGTCCATTTGGGATCTTTGCTCTTTGTTGAAAAAAGCAAGGAGTAGAGTTCAAACTCATCAAGCCAGAAGGGGTAAGGCCCAACCTTAACCCTAATCCTAACCCTAACACAACCGGGGTCTAGACTAGCTAAATCTACAGCATTTCTGTTACGTTTCCGTGAAGTCCATTTGGGATCTGACCGTTGTTAAGAAATATTAGAAGTAGCTTTGGGTCAGTCAGATGTAGGAGGTCTTTAATGCGGATCATGTATTGTCGAGAATAACGTTTCAATGTTTGAGATTGTTCCTCCCTCCCCCTCCCTACTTCTATACAATCCCTCTTGGGCCATGCACTGATCTAAACTGCCAGGCGCCCATTAGCCTCCATGCATTATTTACCAATCGTAACAGTAGATACACACACAAAATGGAGGAAGAGCTTCATCACCTAATATTCATTCCTTACATCACATTAACCATAAGTCAATGAAATGTATGAGAGGAGCTTTTGAAGTTGAGGGCTGTTGACTTAGAAATTCATTTACCTGTTTGAATAAACTTCTAAGACGTTTATTTATAAAACATTCTGATACAATGACACTTCCATTATCTGGTAGCTGTACGTAAATAATTAATACTGCAAGGTTTTTACAAGAGCAATTAAGGTTGAGTGTGCACTCAGGATCAAAGAGAGGAGTCTGCTCTGGGACACTAGCATTCCCTTCAACCTCCCTTGAACCGCCGAGTCAGGAGTCTAATATGCCTCTTCTACACTGAACTCTTCCTAGTGACCAGAATGTTTGTCAACAACACAAAGCTCATACACAGTGGTTTCACTTCACACTCGCTTGGAGATGTGAGACTTTTCATAGGTATTGGAATTAACAGGCTGTTCAACGGAAGGTTGAGACAAATTTCACGACGCCGCCTCAATGAGAACCAGGCACCAGACTCTTATTTCACTGCGTACATTGTGGGACTCTGTTTGCATTCAAGTGGTGATGGGTTACATAAAAAGGAAGTGAATCCACATGTGGGGACTCGCCCTGCTTTTGACATGATGAGTCAGTTAGCTCAGAGAGGAAGAGCATTTCAACTGGTCACTGAGGACCCCTAGTGGTGGCAGTAAAACATTGCAGGCTGACTCAAGAAAAATTGTGTTGTTCCTTCTAGGGCAAATTATTTGGAATTCATTCATATTGGTTCCTGAGTGAAAGTCCTTACTCCATCTAAACTCAATCTATATAATAAAGTATAATAGGAGTGTCCTTTGACAGATTATAAAAACATTGTCTCCTTTAATGTGTGTTCATTCACCTGTAAAGAGCAGAGGGTCTATCCATTGGAGCTGAACAGACCCAGATGCAAAACCACCTCTCTCTCTTCTCCCTATGTTCCCGCCCTCCTCTCGCTTTCTCTTATCCCTCCCTCCTCTCTCGTTCCCTCTCTCCTCTCAGGTGGCCAGGCTGTGGGGCATGCAGAAGAACCGTCCAGCCATGAACTACGACAAGCTCAGTCGCTCTCTGCGATATTACTACGAGAAGGGAATTATGCAGAAGGTACAAACTAAGGCTTTACTCAGCAGTTCCGATATGTCTCTGAGAGTGGAGAGACTGCCTATCAGTTTGTTGGCTCCTTCAATTCAATTTGGAAGCAATGTTTTTATATGAAATGGCTTATTTGTTCCGTACTTGCATTAGTACAACAACAACTCCAACGAATTAACATGTCTAACAGAGAAATCCCTTTCCTCTGTGTTTGCAGGTGGCAGGGGAGCGCTACGTTTACAAGTTTGTGTGCGAGCCCGAGGCCCTCATCTCCCTGGCCTTCCCCGACAGCCATCGGCCCGGCCTGAAGGCCGAGTTTGAGCGCTACGTCAACGAGGAGGACACCGTGCCCCTGTCCCACATGGACGAGGGGGCCTCCTACCCCCAAGAACAAGCCCCACCAAACATGGGCGCCCAGCCCTACTCCAAAGGCTACATGTACTAATGCTACGACCCCATCCTCCAAATTCTCTCTGTAATATCCCATAATACCCACCTATTGCACATGCCCACCCCATTCACTTGTATATAAGGCTATGGTGTTTTTTTGTTTTTGTTTGAATTAATCTCATTAGGGATTTTTGAGTTTTTAACAGCTGCATTCCTCTCACTTCTGAGGCCTATTCAATCCATACACATGACTGTGGTTAAAGAGATTGCTTAATAAAGACACAATATTACTACTACTGCCAAGATGTTGTTTTACTCCTCTGATAACATTGTGGCAGAATGGGAATGGCTACACAGAGGGAGAATGGGTGTTATCTCAAGGTATGGAGTCATTTCTAAATCATGGGCATCAAAATCAGTTAACCAAACTGAAGTCAAAGTCGGTGACAAAAGAGCACGTGCATTTCCTACCTGCCATTTCCTTTTCTGACGGTATCAGTGGTCACACCTTATGTCAACTAGGAAACATGATTACTACAAAGGTTCTCAAAGGTCAGGCTGTTCCTCTTCTAATATATGCACACACAGCACGCTCCAGCTGCAATGGGACACCTGAAAATGCATCAATTAAAATAATCAGTTGAAATGTAAATTTGACATTTAAAGTCATTTAGAAGACGCTCTTATCCAGTGTGACTTTTTTATTTCGCCTTTATGAATATTTTGAAGATTGTTCCACAAATAAGGTACATGAAAACTAAAAGCTGATTTACCTAACTCAGTAGAGACCACAGGAATGTCAAGAGTTTACCAGCCCTGAGACCATGGGTCTCAGATTAGTGTCTAAAGTTTAGTAATGGATGTTAGGTACAGTGGGACTTTTTTTGTAAAAGGGCTTTATAAATGAAAACATAGCAACGCATCAACCTACGTGACATCAAAGAGGGCCAACCAACTTTCTGGCAGAGAATGCAGTGATGAGTACTAAACTGCATGAGTACAAAATGACTTTAATGAAGAGGCAGCTGCGTTCATAATAGAGGATGTTTCCATAGGAATGTCGACTGAATAATCTGCTTTCTACTATTTAGCAAGAGGCAGGACCTATTTCTATAAAAGCCCATTTTTATTCTCAGCTCCTTCACTCATCAACATTTTTCAGCTATCCAGATGCCCAGATATGTGTAAGCAGGGACACAATCAATATGGAAAGCATTCAAAGTAAATAATCAAGAGTTATTTTTATGCACTCTAGAGAACAACATACACTTCAACACGAATTTCAGGTCAAAGTTTTTCTGTAATATGATGAAGGCAGACTGTAGTTCAGATAGAGCCTGGTCAACCGTGGGGGTAATAGCACACACAACAGTATCATCGGCAAACAAGTGCACGTTATAATTCTTTACAGACACAAGTAATCAATAAAAAGCACAGGACCCAGAATTGACCCCTGCGTGACACCATTCACAATATCCAGTCAACCTGATTTAACACCATCAGTAGATACACATTGAGTTCTATCCGTAAAGTAATTGTTAAACCAGTTACATGCAGCCTGGTCGAGGCCAATTGAGGAAAGCCTCTGAATTAGCAGTGAGTGATCAATAGTATCGAAGGCCTTTGACAGGTCAATGAAGAGGGCAGCACAATGTTGCCTTTTATCCATACAGTTAACCACATCATTTACAACTAGAGATGCAGCAGAGATTAGTGCTATGACCTGGTCTAACTGATGTACATTTAGAATACATTTAAAAGATAAGAAAGATCTTAGATGAGAATTAAATCAAGGATTTTAATATTTTAGGCTAGTCAAGAAAGTTTAGAATGAGGGCAATCAATATTTAGGTCACAAAGGTCACCACCTTGGTGAATGGGGAGCACATGGACGCCTTCCACACCTTGAGGATTGAACCAGATATAATAGTCAGGTAAAAAATATTGATTAATGATTCAGCAATTCGGGGGGCAGAGAGCTGCAGCAAATATGGATCAAGCATAACAGCGGATTCTTTTTCAGTGGATATTTTCACATCAATCTTAAGCAAGGCATCTAGCACATCACAGACAGTAAATTGTTGTATTGAAAACAAAGTTTCACTAGAAGTTGACGGGTTAACCGTCGAGTCGGCTAAAGGCTGGCAGAGGGAAGAGCAAGTCGATTGACTCACCAGCAGAGTCAGAGATAGAGCTTAAAAAGTAGCTTGATTTAGCCTTCTTAATCGAGATAGTACATCTGTTTTTCAATTGAAAGATTGCCAGTCCACTACAGAGTCAGTTTCCCTTGCTTTGGCCCAGTCCTGATTTCTCATCTGAATGAGCTCAGATAGCTCAGAAGAAAACCTAGGGTTAGATCTATCTTTGACTCTGAAATGTTTAAAAGGGGCATGTCTATTTGCCAAATGAATAAATATGGAGGAGAAATTAGGGTTAAGTGCCTTGCTCAAGGGCACATCGAAAGGTTTTTCACCTAGTTGGCTCGGGGACTCAAACCAGCGACCTTTCAGTTACTGGCCCAATGCTCTTAATCGCTCGGCTACCTGCAAACTTTTGATGGTAGTTCTGCAAGGGCCAATTCTGTAACTGGTCTTGTTTTATACTATCCATTTATGTCACTGGCGGATCATGACAGTTTAATTATAACAGCAACAAGAAAAAAACAACAGTCATGAGACCATCCAATATTTTATGAGGTTTATGGTCATTTCGGGGAAAAAAAAGAAGGCATTTCACTGGCGATTACAGTAAAGGATTCACTCATAATTTCAGTCTGATTACATTTCCGTCGTCTTAATGAAACGACAGATCTGGCAATTGCTGACCTACAATCAAAGTCCCATCCATTTCCCTTGATATAAACTATTTACATGAGATCACTAGACTAATCCAACTCTGTGCATTGTGTCCTCAAAAACAGACAGACTTCCACTGGCTGATCAGATTACATGCCCTTCCCTTCCTATTCACTTAATAGTTATTTTTTTAAGGGAATCCCTGATGTTCGGTTTTAAGGTGATTTATACATTCAACTTCTTAAGTAAAACTAACTTTTGATTTCTATCTGAGGAGAGTAAGTTAACTGACATTGAACCATAAAACCAAATGACTCAAGGAACACAGAGAAGAACAATGGCCTGGTATGTATCAACCAATCAATTACCGTCTCCCTCTCTCTCTCTTGCTGTGGTGTGAGCCCGTGTGTAAGGGTAAAGGGATACACATCTATTTCCTGCGGAAGGTGCGGAAGATTCTCTATATGTTGGGCTCTTCGTAGCGGTTATAGAGGGGCTCGAGGCACTGCTGCGTCTTCTGTTTGATGCATTGTCAGCAGCAACTCATACACCAACCTGTCGATATTTAACCTTTATTTAACTAGGCATGTCAGTTAAGAACAAATTCTCATTTACAATGACGGCCTACCCCGGCCAAAACCGGACAATGCTTGGCCAATTGTGCGCCGTCCTTTGGGACTCCCAATCAAGGCCGGATGTGATACAGCCTGGATTCGAACCAGGGACTGTAGTGACGCCTCTTGCACTGAGATGCAGTGCCTTAGACTGCGATAAGGGATGAAAGGAGTGGGGAAAATTAGGGTATAGAAGAGTATGTTTTTAATCTTTCTGGAGCTCTGTTCCCTGATTATATATATTAAAAAGTAGCACAGTCCATCCACTTACGCTCTTTACTTCCAAAAATGGGTGGCCAACACAGAACAGTGGTGCCTTTCAAGACATATATGGTATATACAAGGATTCCATTACATAGAGGCAACACTAGCCCCAGTAAAAATGTATGAAAGTTGCTCGTGACTATGCTTAGAGCCCCAATGGTTATAGACTCATAACTCAGGCTGGATGTTGAACAGAGATCTGGAGAGTTGGATTTACACCATCTGCTGGTCAATGAGGGTACAGTAGCCTTCCCAGGGTTCCTTTTTAGCTGCATTCCGGAAGAAACCACTGCAGATTACCTTTTGTTTGAGCACTGTGGCCTTTCCATGTGGCACAGGTCAAAGTAACACTCCAATAATTCACCCTATTTCCAAATTATTGATACAAGTAGGCATATAGATTTTCTATGAAATCCATAAATGAGTTACATTTAGGCCCCAGAGATTGTGTCTTTGAGTCACAAGATTAATAAAATGCACAAGTAATAATACCAGTAGAGAACGTTACCGGATGTAGAATGAATTAGAAATTCTTATGATGAATGTCCTACCTGTCCATGATGCCCAGCATCTGTTTACATAAACTGTTTACATAAATGCAGGGCTATGCGCAAGGAGCGAGTCTGGATAAAGTTCTCGAAGCACCAAGGGTTGGTGTACTTGTTCTTCCATCCAGGAGCTATAGACATTCAGCAGGGTAAGGTGGGATACCTCGGCTTGGTGGAAAGTGGCCTTCTTCTGGTCAGCCAGGGCCTGCTTGTCCCGGGGCGGCACAGAATAAAATTACAAAAGCGACGACTGGCCATCAACTGATCAACACCAATCACATTAGGCTACAACTGTCTTATTATGGTCTGAGGCTTCCACCAATATATGACAAGTTAGGGAAGTCAGTCAACCATAATTCACCACCATCGACAAATGTGATAGCTACGATAGCAGATGATTTTGGAAGTAAACCCATAATAACCCACCATGCACAAGAGTATCCAAATCCTACAGAGGGTACATGTGCACAAGGACTTGAGCATTTGCAGGCAAAGTTGTACACTCCACCATGCATTTCAATAGAGAAAACAATCCGAATTTTAGTAAGCTAGTTAACCTACAGTTGAAGTCAGAAGTTTACATACACTTATGTTGGAGTCATTAAAACTTGTTTTTCAACCACTCCACAAATGTCTTGTTAAGAAACTATAGTTTTGGCAAATCGGTAAGGACATCTACTTTGTGCATGACACAAGTAATTTTTTCAACAATTGTTTACAAACAGATCATTTCACTTATAATTCACTGTATCACAATTCCAGTGGGTCAGAAGTTTACATACACTAAGTTGACTGTGCCTTTAAACAGCTTGTAAAATTCCAGAAAATGATGGCATGGCTTTTGAAGCTTTTGATAGGCTAATTGACATCATTTGAGTCAACTGGAGGTGTACCTGTGGATGTATTTCAAGGCCTACCTTTAAACTTAGTGCCTCTTTGCTTGACATCATGGGGAAATCAAAAGAAATCAGCCAAGACCGCAGAAAAAGAAATTGTAGACCCCCACAATTCTGGTTCATCCTTGGGAGCAATTTCCAAATGCCTGAAGGAACCACGTTCATCTGTACAAACAATAGTACGCAAGTATAAACACCATGGGACCACGCAGCCGTCATACCGCTCAGGAAGGAGACACGTTCTGTCTCCTAGAGATGAACGTACTTTAGTGCAAAAAGTGCAAATCAATCCCAGAACAACAGCAAAGGTCCTTGTGAAGATGCTGGAGGAAACAGGTACAAATATCTATATCCACACTAAAACGAGTCCTATATCGACATAACCTGAAAGGCCGCTCAGCAAGGAGAAGCCACTGCTCCAAAACCACCATAAAAAAACCTGACTATAGTTTACAACTGCACATGGGGACAAAGATTGTACTTTTTGGAGATATGTCCTCTGGTCTGATGAAACAAAAAAATAACTGAGGAAAAAGGTGGAGGCTTGCAACCCGAAGAACACCATCCAAATCAAATCAAATCAAATCCCAACCGTGAAGTACGGGGGTGGTAGCATCATGTTGTGGGGGTGCTTTATTACAGGAAGGACTGGTGCAGTTCACAAAATAGATGGCATCATGAGGGAGTAAAATTATGTGGATATATTGAAGCAACATCTCAAGACATCAGTCAGGAAGTTAAAGCTTGGTCGCAAATGGGTCTTCCAAATGGACAATGACCCCAAGCATACTTCCAAAGTTGTGACAAAATGGCTTAAATTCAAAATTTACCCAACTTATTGTGGGAAGTTTGTGGAAGGCTACCCGAAACATTTGACCCAAGTTAAACAATTTAAAGGCAATGCTACCAAATACAATTGAGTGTATGTAAACTTCTGACCCACTGGGAATGTGATGAAAAAAATAAAAGCTGAAATAAACCATGCTCTCTACTATTATTCTGACATTTCATATTCTTAAAATAAAGTGGTGATCCTAACTGACCTAAAACAGGGAAGTTTTACTAGGATTAAACGATAGGAATTGTGAAAAACTGAGTTTAAATGTATTTCGCTAAGGTGTATGTAAACTTCCGACTTCAACTATATGTCAACAAGTAGTAATATTATATTTTGTTAGCCAACGAGACAAAAAATAACAGTTTTGTCCAACTGCAGTGAGTTACATTTTAATGTGATGCTAGCTTGTCTTCTGCTAGCTAGCTCCCTAACATCTGTAGATATTAGCTAATATGTGTGCTGTATAACAAAGTTGGGATGTGCACATTTGAAACCAATTCGAGAGACATCAGGCAATTTAAGTAATGCATCAATACATTTATTATCAGCCAAAACTAGCAGAATGTGGGGCTGACATTCAGGTAATTTTGATCGCTAGCTAACTCGAAAGCTAACAACATTAAACATGATGTTTTATGGCAAAATAGTAGTTGCAGACACAGCAGATACATTTATTCTAATGTGAATAGCTTTCACCATTGTAAAGCACCAGAAGTTGATTTATTTTAACCGTGCATGTTCTTTCTGTGATTTTCACTTACACCACTCACTGGCCTGGAGGACATTAATAATAGCCATGATTACACAGTATTTATGGACCTATGATCTGAGGTTTCTTGGGCCTGGAGAAGACGTTCTACACAGGCAGCATGGACACAACGGTGAGCATCTCCTTACTGCAGCGCAGGTGGACGGACATGCTCGGCTTCTTACACAGCATGGGCTCCAGAGGGATCTCAGCCCTCTGACACAAACAAAGAGACAGACAGAGGGAGAGGAGTGGGGAAGAGTGTATAATATTTAATCACATTCATTACTATAATATAATGGTTGGGGTCAAGGCAATTGGAACTCAGACTAGTCACTGACCATAAACTGACCAATTTTAAGTTAGCTTGTTGTTCCATACTCCATTTTATCCAGCGAGTAAACCTTTGTCAATCAAATGAAATTGTATTTGTCACACACGCTGAATTCAACAGACCTTACAGTGAAATGCTTACTTACGGCCTTAACCAAAAATGCAGTTTAAAAAAATACCAAATAAAAGTACGAAATTAAAGTAATTAGGGTGGCTGGAGTCTTTGACAATTTTCAGGGCCTTCCTCTGACACCTCCTGGTATAGAGGTCCTGGATGTCAGGAAGCTTGGCCCCGGTGATGTACTGGGCCGTACACACTACCCTCTGTAGTGCCTTGCGGTCGGAGGCCAAACAGTTGCAATAGCAGGCAGTGATGCAACCCATCATGATGCTCTCGATGGTGCAGCTGTAGAACTTTTTGAGGATCTGAGGACCAATGACAAATCTTTTCAGTCTCCTGAGGGGGAATAGGTTTTGTCGTGCCCTCTTCACGACTGTCTTGGTATGCTTGGACCATGTTAGTTTGTTGTTGATGTGGACACCAAGGAATTTGAAGCTCTCAACCTGCTCCACTACAGCCCCTTAGATGAGAATGGGGGTGTGCTCGCCCCTCCTTTTCCTGTATTCCAAGATCAACTCCTTTATCTTGATCCCGTTAAGGGAGAGGTTGTTGTCCTGGCACCACACGGCCAGGTCTCTGACCTCCTCGCTATAGGCTGTCTCATCGTTGTCGGTGATCAGGCCTACCGCTGTTGTGTCATCAGCAAACTTTTGTCCAGGTGTGAAAGGGCAGTGTGGAGTGCAATAGAGATTGCATCATCTGTGGATCTGTTGGGGAAGTATGCAAATTGGAGTGGGTCTAGGGTTTCTGGGATAATGGTGTTGATGTGAGCCATGATCAGCCTTTCAAAGCACTTCATGGTTCCAGACATGAGTGCTATGAGTCGGTAGTAATTTACCTTCGTTTTCTTGGGCATAGGGACTATGGTGGTCTGCTTGAAACATTTTGATATTACAGACTCAGACAGGGAGAGGTTGAAAATGTCAGTGAAGACACTTGCCAGTTGGTCAGAGCATAGTCGGAGTACACGTCCTGGTAATCCATCTGGCCCTGCGGCCTTGTGAATGTTGACCTGTTTAAAGGTCTTGATCACATCGACTGCGGAGAGCGTGATCACACAGTCATCCGGAACAGCTGGGTCCTGTAGTTTAGCATCCGCTTCATCTAACCACTTTGTTATTGACTGAGTTACTGGTGCTTCCTGCTTTAATTTTTGCTTGTAAGCAGGAATCAGGAAGATAGAGTTATGGTCAGATTTGCCAAATGGAGGACGAGGGAGAGCTTTGTACGCGTCTCTATGTGTGGAGTAAAGGTGGTCTAGAGCTTTTTTCCCATCTGGTTGCACATTTAACATGCTGATAGGAATTTTGTATAACGGATTTAAGTTTCCCTGCAATAAAGTCCACGGCCACTAGGAGTGGCCTCTGGATAAGCGTTTTCCTGTTTGCTTATGGCGGTATACAGCTCATTGAGTGTGGTCTTAGTGCCAACATCGGTCTGTGGTGGTATGTAGACAGCTATGAAAAATACAGATAAACTCTCTAGGTAGATAGTGTGGTCTACAGCTTATCATGAGATACTCTGCCTCAGGCGGGAAAAACCTTGAGACTTTCTTAGATATCGTGAACCAGCTGTTGTTTACAAATATACACAGACCGCCACCCCATGTCTTACCAGAGGCTGCTGTTCTATGCTGCCGATAGAGTGTCCAACCTGCTAGCTGTATGTTATTCATGTAGTTGTTCTGCCACGACTCGGCGAAACATAAGATGTTACATTTTTAATGTCCCGTTTGTAGGATATACGTGCTTTTAGTTCGTCCCATTTATTTCCCAGTGATTGTACGTTGGCTAATAATACGGATGGCAAAGGCAGATTAGCCACTCGTCGCCTGATCCTCCTTCCGCAAAATATCAGTCTCTTACTCCTGCGAATGACCGGGATGAAGGCCTGTTCGGGTGTCTGGAGTAAATCGCTCTCGTATGTGTTATGTACCTTGAGAGACAGCATGGTGCTGGACAGGTTAGTTATCTGGATCTCAGGCACATTGCTGGTGAACACCTCATCTCTGCAGATGGTAGCATTAGTTCTTCCTGCTCTACCAGACTGCTGCTTAGCTTGGGCCTGAGAAAGATAAAGATAGCGATTAATTTTGATTGGATTTCAGTTTAATACTTTGGACAACACAAAGTATATTCATCATTAAAAAAAACATTCAGTGTTCCTTCTCCATGCATGATAAGGATATCTGCATATATCTATTCAGCCTACCTGGGATATGGGGGTCACCACTAGTTGGTCGCTGCCAGTCTTGGAATTGTAGACATTCTTCTTCACAAAGCCTGGGTCCACCACATAGTACACCATAGTACATGGTTAGAGACATCTCAGCAATGTTAGTGGCAATTATTACCTGCATAATCAAATAACACAAAATTATTAGGCTTAGGCCTTCCTCCGATATCGGGCATGTGTGGCAGCAGAAGAGTGTGTATGTGTTTTTGGGACCGTTCTGGTTTGTGTTAGGGTGGGCCCTTCTGGTACCTTTCTGCTGCAGGGGGGAGCATGGTCAAAGATACGGGTCTGCATCTCGCTGAGCTGACAAGGTACAAATCTATCATTCTGCCCTTCAACAGGCAGTTAACCCACTGTTCCTAGGCCGTCATTGAAAATAATAATTTGTTCTTAACTGACTTGCCTAGTTAAACAAAGGTAACATAAATACAATAGTTGGTCTTGGGAGTTAGCCTGGGAGAAGTTATAGGAGAGATGGGTGAGACAAAACCCCTCACTATGGTCATTGGTTGCACTAATTGCAGTGTTTGTCTACATAACCTGGTTCAAGTATTCATGACATTACCCTGAAGAAGGCACAGTGATGCCCAAACGTTGAGGATTAACCCAGTAAATTGCTGGGAGTTTATATCTGGAGTGTGTGCCTCTATAGTTTATAGTTTATTCGCCGTTAGTCAGCACCTCCACACACTATCGTTTTTCCGGGTGTGCGCCAGCTCATGTTTTTTATGAGACAAAAATAAAACTATGTAAACTGATGACCTGGAATAAAATAAAATAAACGTTTAGGCACGGGCCATTGTCTCTCCTACTTCATCTTGTTTTTATAATGTTAGTATAATATCAATATGAATGTTATGTAAAAAAATATGGAATTATATATGACATTAGAATTATGCCTTAATCAATTGACTTGATGGATCATCTTCTCACACAAGCTTTTATCGACGGGTTAGTGGTTAGAAACATGTATCTTTATGATTCTGGGGGCCAATTACCTTTTGTCAAGCTATGGAAATGTGACGATGAGTTTGCCTTTTGTGAAGAGAATAAAGACGTCCATTCTATCAAGACACGAGGAGAGCGCATGACAAGGACAGCTGGAGCCTGCCTGATTGGTAGGGCTAAGCATGAATAGTAAAGTATGGTTAATTTAGCTATTATGTCATCCAGTTTAGTCCGATTTTAATATTGTAAGGCTAAATATTGTGGTTTGCGTAACATTGCGATGTTCTAACCTATAGCATTAGTTATTCAAATCGACAAAAACATGAAATTAGGTCTGATGGTATATTTGTTGAAAGTGACGAGCATTACAAGGCAGAAACATGGAGATAAGACAGATATTGTGCACTCCTCGCCAGCTGTTACTTCCATCCCAAGGCTGTGTTACTCCCGCCCCGCCGGCAGGTACAAAAGTAACGTTGCGGTAGTTCTGTTCTCAGTCTATTTCATTTCAACTCACTGACCCTAGAAATGAAATGACAGTTGCTAATGGCAGAGGACATATATAAGTTGTTTGTCATAAAATAGGTTCTCTCTAGCTCTATCAATCTCAGGGGAAAAAAGTGTTACGCGCGCACACACACACACACACACACACACACACACACACACATCTTCCATTGGCAGTGTATGTGTTTGTGTAACGTGTAACCTTCTCCCCCAGTCTCACAAATATAGATTTTATTAAATGCGTGTCTATGCGCTCCCTCACTAAATCTCAATGTTCTGTATGGAAAAATAAATTTTTCCCCGAGGTGGCTGGTGAAGACAGCTTCGTTGTCCTTGAATAAGGGAGGAGAAAGAGAGAGGAAGGAGAAAGAGAGAGGAAGGAGATAGAGGCTGGGTAGTGAATGTTTTTTTTTGGGGGGGGGGGGGGTTCTACTCAGCAGCGAGGCAGACTTTATTGCTTTGGAGTGGCTCTCACAGTGAAGGGTACTTGTTGGAGTCTCTCTGCCCAAGTACAATTGCTCAAACGAGGAGATGTGTATTTAATTGCCTAGTTAAATAAAGGTTAAATAAATAAAGGTTAAAGAAAGGTTAAAGAAAATAAATAAATAAATAAAGGTTAAATAAAGGTTGTATCTTATCGCAGGCGCTGAAGTGTAGACATTGTGGATGTATGCATTGGAACCATTTTTAACCGTACCTGGGGGCTCACTCATGAGGACCTGCATGACGGTGATGAGACTGGTATCCAGGTGGTCTGTCTCCGGCTCTTTGCAGTAGAGCACCTCCACTGGGAAAGTGCGTCCTGGGATGGTGAAGATGGGCGCCTCAAAGTAGTACTGGGAAAACTCAAGTCAAATCAAAGGTTATTTGTCACATGCTTCAGAAGCAACAGGTGTAGACTAACAGTGAAATGCTTACTTATGAGCCCTTCCCTACAATGAATAGAATTTAAAAAACATGTTTTTATATTTTTAACTTGAGAGCATCTAGTGTTGACGAGGACACAATCAGAATCATGTCTGGGCGTTTCTTGACAGATGGTTTAAAGGAATTAACCCACCACTCATTATACTATTCTCAAAATGGAAGGAGTCAAGGAAATATTTAGACTGTTTTTACTGTTATGAACTAGACCATGTGCACCTTCTTGAGTAGATCAAAGAACATGTCAGTATGGAGTCCTCTCGTGGGCCTCGTCAAGCATGACGAGGGTGTACTGACCCATGTCTGGGTCTATTGGACATTCCCTCGGCAGCATACCATATGTCATGTACTTACTTGATCACCGTCTCAGGGCTGGTGCAGAACAGATGGTGTAGTCCACCTGGTGTGGAAAATAATTGAGAGGTGAGAAGTCCCTCTTACACAAAGTCACTGACTAAAAGCAAATCCAAAAGGTATACCAAGGTAAAACTGCTCACTCAACTCCCGGCCCAGACAGCAATCGTACTCTTCAGAGACTCTCTTGGCCACAGACATGGCTGCCACACGACGGGGCTGAGTGCAGCCGATCTTCCCCCGAGTGGTGTAGCCTGCCTCGGCCAGGTACTGGGTGATCTGGGTGGTTTTCCCAGAGCCAGTCTCTCCAACCACAATCAGGGTCAGATTATCGTGGACAGCCTGTCATAATGAAAAAGAGAGGTGACCAAAGCTGGATACCATGTATCATTTAAACCGTTGAAGTAATATTGAAGTCAGGTAACCTTACAAATAAAGCAATGTCTGACAAACAACTTTATTTCTTTCTATAGGGCAATGTCTATTGTTGACTTGTGTGAGCTTCTCCTTTAGCTTGTAGATGGGCAGGCTCTCTCTCTCTGCTGCAGGATGGTAAGCTCTGTCTTCTTGCCTGGTTACCGCCAAAGGCATGTTTCTTCCACTCCGGGAAGCCATCTGGCATCATGCCAATGCCTCTGATGTTGGCTGCAATCTGCCTTCCATCAACTGTGTAAGAGGGAAGTGTGTTTAATTGAGATGAACTGGCATGATATTTAACCTCCACCCCTTCAGATGACTGGTCTAGGGCCCTGGCAGGAACCTTCCACCCACACAACCTCTCCTACCACCCTGGGCCATATAGGACACAGCACACTATAGCAGGCCACTCTATCCGGCCTGTTAGGATGCTAAAGGAAAGCAGATAACCATCTCCAGCCCTGCTAACCCTGAGGGCTACTGTAGCTACACTGGAGGAAGCCTGACGTCGTCGGTCGTGCCTCAGACTGGGTCATCTCTAGTTACCACAGCCACAAAGTAATAAACCCCGCCTATTTCTACAATTGAGCTTCATACATTTGATTTTACACATAACTCTAACCTTTACCACACAGCTAACCTTATGCCTAAACCTACCTTAAAAAAAGGTTAGGTTTAAAATGTGCTTTTAATCCTAACTCTAACCTTAACCTCACTGCTAACCTTATGCATTAACCTAACCTTAAATTAAGAAAAATCTTGTGGATGTGGTAACTAGTGGAAACCATCAGACTGGACTTTGTTTTACTACGTGGTAGTTACCTTTTAGAGGGCAGAAAGGACGCATGAGGTAGAAGCCCAGGCATAAATCACATGGTGGGAAAGCATAATGTATGTCTACATCTCTAATACAATGTTTGTGTGTGGCCAAGGCCCTTGCTTGTCGAGGTCAACAGGAATGCATCCATCTCAGCCATTTGATGAGCGTGGTTCTCCTTAGCCTAAGCACTCTGCATCATGGCTGTCTGGGACAGCGAGCCGTCTGGATTTTGACAGAGGGAAACAGAGAGATTTAGCTGTTCACACTACTAAACAGGATGAAAACAGTTAGGCCTAAAAGGTATGGTGAAAGTAGGGTGGGGAAAAAGGGTAAAGTAGGGTAAAACATGTTCAAATCATCCTGATTGCGTAGCTCAACAACGTCAGTTATATATTTGAACATGATGCGTGAAAAATGCTAATATCGCTACCGTGACCTGAATGGGATTTGTGCCTGAAATGCTCAAATGTTAGCATTTGGAAACAGTGCCAGGGAAACTAAACAAAAGTATGGATTGCTGTCATCCTTTGTCAATAGACTGCTTACAGGGCAAGCAAACCAATTTGTAGTTTTGTAATTTGTTTGAACTATCCCTTTAAGTACCTTACTGTGATTGTTTTCAAATGTTTTTTTCAAATGAGCTACTTAGCAAAGAGCAATTTCTCAATAAATAATTTTGATAGGACTGTCTGGGAGTGGTCTGAGTGGGGAGGGAAAAACAGAAAACTAGCTGTTAATGGCAGAGAAGTTCAGAAGTATCTTTCTTATTTGTCTATTAACTAATTTACCACCTGGTGATGGCACCAGCGATGCCAAAAGTCCCATCTCACCAAAACAGGATGACATTTCTGGCAGTCATTTCAAACAGATCTTACACTAAAAGGACATGATCACTTTTACAGTATTATCCCAACCTCATAGTGTGGAAATATAAAACACAGCAAAATCACATTTTTGACTGCACTGGGCATTTAAGTTCTTCAACTCTGAAGTCTGCCATTCACTACAGCACAGGTGTCACTCATTCTACGGAGGGCAGAGTGTCTGCGGGTTTTCGCTCCTCCCTTGTACTTGATTGATGAATTAAGGTCACTAATTAGTAAGGAACTTCCCACACCTGGTTATCGCGGGCTTAATTGAAAGGAGAAATGTAAAACCTGCAGAAACCAGGCTCTCCATGGAATGAGTTTGACACCACTGCTCAACAGCATATGTTTTGTTTTCAGAAAAAACGTTATTTTTGGTCACGTTCCCCTTCTCTGATTTTACATGCATCAACTAATGGTCCAGTGCCACATTGACTATGCCAGCAGGCACCAGATTGCAATAAAACATGTGGTTAGCTAATATGTAAAATACCTATCCAGGCGTTCTAAGATCGGGCATGTGTCAGCAACACCTGGGCAGAGGAACGTGCCCATTGACAACAAGCACATTACATAATAAACTTTGAACTTCGATCACACTTCTGGGTTCTGTGTGTAATACTTCAATTGTGTCACCGGGTGGGGCTAAAATCATTGTCAATATGACCATTTTAACCTACACCAGTGTGGCTGCCAATTACATTTTCTAAATGAAACATTGACAATAATGAGAGCAATACAATATTTAATGAGGGCAGAAAGTGTAAGGAGTACATTGGCACAGTGAAACAATCACTCAAAGCTAAATAAAGACAATGTCCGAGTACATAGTTCCATCCATTTCCCTTCGTTTTATAAAAGATAGCCTACTATAAAAGATAAATTCTGTTTTAGGAGAACAGTGCTCTGAGACAAAGACATTCACCCACTTTTCAAATTACTACCCAGTTCCCTTCCTACTCAATTTGTCCTTTTTCTGAAGTTTTCACCACAGGTCAGATGTGACATTCAAGTAAAACGAACAAATAAAACAGCTTTGTTGTCCTTGATGCTCAGATAGAAGATTGATTCTCCTCATGGGGATGAGACATTGACTCATATTACCCAAATAAGCCTGTAAGGACAGGGGAAGCAATGACCTGGCCCCTTAACCGTCTCACTTTGCTAGTCGTCTTCTATGCAGATCAAGAGAGAATTAGGCCTACCAATACCTCAGATCAAAATGAGTGGTTGAATAAAATCTGCTGAGCAGACACAAAACACATCATTTACACATCTAAAACAAGTAGACAATGCCCCAGCTTGACCAATAAGTAAGAGTTAGTGAGGCCTGTTGGCACAGGCACAATGTCTCTCCACAGTATTTCTCTACAAACTGATACAGGACTGTGTCCATCTCTTCCTTTGTGTGGAGATACAGGATAGACATTCTAGCGCCGACGGAAGGCGCGGGAGATTCTCCATGCGTTGGGCTCTTCGTAGCGGTTGTAGAGGGGCTCGAGGCGCTGCTGCTTCTTCTGTTTGCTGAGGCGTGTGGGGTCGGACACTTTGAAGAAGGCCGGCGAGAACTCTACCAGCCAGCGTGGGTCAATGGTTGTCACTTCCCTCATGTACTCTTTCGTGGTCAGCACCAGCTCGTGGTACACCACCCTATGGGGCAAGAGGATAAGGATGTCCAAGATGTCTCAGTAACAGTTGACATTCAATGTACAACTAGTGACTAATCCTTTAGTCCCCATGGTTATCAGAAAAGAGTGTTGACTCACCACTCAGGCTGGCGGTTGAACAGGGCACTGGAGGGGTGGATGTACACCACCTGCTGGTCAATGAGGGTACGGTAGCCTTCCTGGGGATCCTTTTTGGCTGCGTTCCGGAAGAAACCACTGCAGATGGCCTTCTGTACACGCACTGTGGCCTTTCCACAAGTCACCACGTCCAGTTTGTGTCTGAAAACAGGTCAAAAAGTGTTTTGGGTTTGTGTGAGAAGATGTCCTGTGAGGTGTCTTTGTCAGACGTACAATTAACTCCATTGTCGAATGGATAGCGGGTACTACCTGTCCATGATGCCCAACATCTGTTTGCGGATGTCCTGGGCTCTGCGCAAGGAGCGGGCCTGGATGAAGTTCTCGTAGCACCAAGGGTTGGAGAACTTGTTGTTCTTCCAGGAGTTATACACAGCCAGCAGGGTAAGGTGGTCTCCTTCGGCCTGGTGGAACTTGGCCTTCTTCTGGTCAGCCAGGGCCTGCTTGTCCTGAGACACAGAGAATAAAAAGGACTGTTAGTCACCAAATGGTAAACAAAGGTACACCGTAGAACTGCCTCAGTGAGTTCTCCACCCATAACCTCAACACAACAGTAACCTGTGCTGCAAAGAAAACAACATCTAATCAGGATTCCCAGAGGAGCGATAGAACCCTATTTCAGTGTTTATGAGTCCCGTGATTTGCTGTACCTTGGGCCTGTAGAAGACGTTCTGCACAGACAGCATGGAGACGATGGTGAGCATCTCCTCACTGCAGCCCAGGTGGACGGACATGATCAGCATCTTACACAGCATGGGCTCCAGAGGGAACTCTGCCATCTGACAGAGCGAGATGGGAAGGATTCATTAGTTGGTCGTGATTCCTCACTGTCACGTTTCTTAATAATCGTCTCCTTTTTTTGGGCTCTAAACTCCATCTTACCCTGCGTCCAAGGCGAGTGAGCAACCCTTCATCGTCCAGAGACCCCAGAGTGTAGAGCTGCTCCATGGCCGTGATCAGCGTCTCCATGGGTGGCGCGTCCATGAAGTCAAACGACAGCAGGTCATTGATGCCCATAGCCTGAAGAAAGTAAGGAGAGAGGGAGGTGAGAGGGTGACACCGGATGAGTAGGTCTGCGCAGACAAGTATATATAATCACAGTGAAGATTGCCACTTTTGTTACTGTGTGCATACCTTGAGAGACAGCACCGTGCTGGCCAAGTTAGTTCTCTGGATCTCAGGCACGTTGGTGGTGAGCATCTCGTCTCTGTAGGCTCTCTCTGTGTACAGCCTGTAGGTCTTCCCTGGACCAGTTCTTCCAGCTCTTCCAGCCCGCTGCTTGGCTTGGGCCTAACAGAGAAGATACATTGAACAGAGAGGTTACATTGAAGCCCTTAGTATACTAAATCCTAATTTCAAGGTACGCAAAGGGATTTAGACAGGCAGAGGGGTTACAATGTGGGAAACATTTAGAATATGAATTGAGTGATTAACCAGCCTACCTGTGAGATGGGGGTCACCACCAGCTGGTCAATACCAGTCTTGGAGTTGTACACCTTTTGCTTCACAAAGCCTGGGTCCACCACATAGTAGATACCGTCGATTGTCAGAGATGTCTCAGCAATGTTAGTGGCAATGACGACCTTTCTGCTGCCGGGGGGAGCAGGATCAAAGATACGGGTCTGCATCTCGCTGGGCAGGGCGGAGTAGACCGGTAGGATGATGAGTTCAGGCACTTCAGGTCCCAGTGACTTCATCCGTTCATACAAGATCTCACAAGCGGTGTCGATCTCCTCCTGGCCCGTCAGAAACACCAGGACATCACCTGCAAAGAAGAGGCGAGAGAAGACAAAGACAAGGTTGATATCTGTTGACAATCAAGGTAGAATCTCAACCTGACATTTTAGAGCAATGGATTTTCATTTAGGTCAACGACTTTGAATTACAGTTTGACTATAGACTAGATATAAAAAATGTTAAAACCATACCCGGGGGCTCAGTCAGGTGGATCTGCATGACGGTGATGAGACTGGCATCCAGGTAGTCTGTCTCCGGCTCTTTGGTGTAGAGCACCTCCACTGGGTAGGTACGCCCTGGGATGGTGAAGATGGGCGCTTCGTAGAAGTACTGAGAGAACTTGACGGCATCAAGTGTGGCCGAAGTCACAATGAGTTTCATGTCCGTGCGTTTCTGCACCGTCTGAAAGAGAGAGAGGAGAAGGGTGTTTGTGTCTCCTTGACATTGTAGAGATGTTTAGAGCCTCAAGTCAAGGCGAAACGAGGCCCCGGTATACCTTCTTGAGCAGACCGAAGAGTACGTCGGTATGGATGGTCCTCTCGTGGGCCTCATCCAACATGATAATGGCGTACTGGCCAAGGTCCGGATCTATCAGACACTCCCTCAGCAACATACCATCCGTCATGTACTTAATCACTGTCTCAGGGCTGGTGCAGTCCTCAAAACGAATGGTGTATCCAACCTGGAGTGGATGAACGAAGATAGAAATCACTAAAATCAGCATTGTTCTGCGATCAGATGTGCTAGACATCGCCTCATGGTCACATGTGTTAAGATATATGCAGTGTAGAGCGATCACTCACCTCCTGGCCCAGACAGCAACCGTACTCTTCAGAGACTCTCTTGGCCACGGACATGGCTGCCACACGACGGGGCTGAGTGCAGCCGATCTTCCCCCGAGTGGTGTAGCCTGCCTCAGCCAGGTACTGGGTGATCTGGGTGGTTTTCCCAGAGCCAGTCTCGCCAATAACAATCAGGATCTGGTTATCGTGGACAGCCTGTAATAGTGGAGTACAGCTGTGAGCAAAATCAGATGGCAGGAAATGATAAAAAACGGTTGATGTTGACGTAAAAATAACCAGCAAGGTAACAGAAGCTAACTGTTGCACAAACCTGTATGAGCTGCTCTTTCAGCTTGTAGATGGGCAGGCTCTCTCTCTGCTCCAGGATGGACATCGCTGTCTTCTTGCCATAAGAGGCCTTGTTGCCCCCAAAGGCATGTTTCTTCCACTCCGGGATGTCAGTTGGCATCATGCCGATGCCTCTCATGTTGGCTGCAATCTGTCTCCCATCAACTGTGTAAGAGGTTGTGTGTTTAATAGAAATGAATTGGCATGATATTTAAAGTAACTGTCCAGTGAAAATTTTACTTTTAAAAGTTAATATTCTGTTAACTCATACCCACATAAATGTTGTTAACTCCTCCTACACAAAACTCCCACATCAAACAGACCACTTAAAAATTGCTTGCCATTTCCTTAGAGTATATCATACTCCTTAGGAGGATGAGCTGGCCAATCAGTGGTCTAGAGGAGGATGAGCTAGCCAATCAGCAGTCTACTCGATTGAATATTTCTAATGACCAGTATACACCCACACCATTCCAACACAGGAAAGCTGCTTTTTAACATACTGGGAAGGAAAACTATTTCACTCATATTGTAAGTAATTCCAGGTCATATTTCATAGAAATCTGGAAACACTGGACATTCACTTTAACATCCATCCCTTCAGATGACCAGTCTAGGGCCCTGGCAGGTACCCTCCACCCTGGGTCATTTAGGACACAGCACACTACAGCAGGCCACTCTATCCGGCCTGTTAGGATGCTAAAGGAAAGCAGATAACCATCTCCAGCCCTGCTAACCCTAAGGGCTACTGCTGCTACACTGGAGGAAGCCTGACGTAGGCGGTCGTGGCTCAGACCGGGCTGGGTTTTGGATTACTGTATGCTTCCACACTGACTTACCGTCAGGCAGGGGGTCTACCCAGTGTTTGTTCAGGCCCATGGGGATGGAGTCCATCTCGGCCTCTCGCTGACACTGCTTCACTTCCCTCCTCTCCTTAGCCAAAGCACTCTGCATCATGGCTGCCTGGGACAGCGAGCCGTCTGGATTCTGACAAAGGGAAACAGAGAGGGCTGCATTGGTTCACACTACTAAAAAAGGATGAAAACAGTCAAACAAAATTGCCTTGAAAGTAGGATGGTCAAGGCCACACACCTTGACAATCTTGACAGGGCTCATGTCCATACTCTGTTTAGTGTGTCCTCTCAGGAACGGAGGCTCCTCCTCCACCAGCTCAATCTCCAGGTCCTCGTCTGGAAGAAAGACACAAAGCTATTCAGAACCCAACGCACTGATGTGAATCTCAGCCGACACCGGTTTTCTATACACAATAACAAAAGACATGTTTTACCTTCTTCGTCATCTACTTTGGGGAGGATACCGGTCTCCTCATCAAAGTCAGGGAACTCCTCTTTAGAAAGAACATTAGCAGCAATCATCTGAGGGCAGATAATAAAAAAAAAAAAGAGCATGATTAGATCAAAATGACATTAAAACAACAGGCACGATGTCTTGATAAGCTACGCGTGTACACATACCTGTTTGATCTCCCACTTCTCGGGGTCCGATATCTTGGTCAGCCTCTTGCGCTCCAGTGTGTCGTCCTCCAACTCAGGGGCGTGGCCCAAGTTGAGGTTGGTTGGGCGGTCGGGGTTCCTCATGATTTTCTCCTCCTCACCATCAGGGCCCTGGTTCCTCCTCCGGTTGGGGTTCAGGTCCTCCCCTGTTTCCTGGTCTACATCCTGGAAACCAAGAGGGGAACAAGTGTTTCAATAATTCAGAAAGGTCTTTCATAGTCCTTTCCAAAAGTTTCAAATTCCTTTTTTTTTTTGCCAACATGATTATCAGAGCTTGTTGAGAGACCACATTTGCTCCATATAATATATCACACCCAAAGGACCGTAGGCCTTGACTTCATTCCCGCCTCACCTTCATACTGAGACTGGTCTTGGAGCCAGTGAAGGACAGCACCTTGATCTTGACCCTTTGACCTTTCTGGACCACATCAGCCACATTGGCAACGCGTCCCTCTCTGCGCAGCTCGGAGATGTGGACTAAGCCCTCCCAGCGTTTCCTACAATGCGAAACAAATAAGGCTTTCAACACTGGCCACTCAAAAGCAAACCAAGTTCAAACACAAACTAGATCCATTACTATTGAACTAATGACCTTCGACATAGCATTAACCCAACTGATTTACTGACCTCAGCCCTTCCAGTTGCACGAAGCAGCCAAACTGCATGATGCTGGTGATTTTGCCATTGAAGATGTCCCCTACAGTAGGCTCCTCTGGTGGAGGACGGTCCACGTGTTTGTCCTTCCACCGGTCCGAGCCTTCCTTTGTGTCCCTGTCTCGGTCTCTGTGGGGGCTGGGGGTACGACTGCGCTCACTCCAGCGAGACGCACGTTTCTTACCACGGTCGCGGTCCCGCTCACGGTCTCTCTCTCTCTGACGGTCCCGGTCCCTAGAGCGAGACCTAGAGCGTGAGCGGGACCGAGAACGGTGACGCCGCCTCCTGTCCCGGTCTCGGCTCCGACTTCTGCTGGGCCTCCTCTTTTTGTCCGACCTGAGAAATACAAAACAGGTCACATAACCTATGTAACAACTGAGAAAAACGTTGCACTTGAAACCAATAAGAATTTTACTGGTGAAAGCCCTTTACCTGCTCTTGCTCTTTGAGTCTGATCTGCTCACACTGGGCATGAACATCTCCAACTCCTTCATGGCAGCGTCGGCGATCTTCACATCGTCTTCATCCAATATGGCCTTGGGGGAGGGGGTCCGAAACAGTAGGCCAAATGTCAGCAGGTCAAAGTCAACCACAAAGTATAGCCTATAATATACATTTCACCTGCGAATTAACCAGGTTATAACAACAAAACGTACCTTGGGAGCAGGATCGTCTGGCCTGCATAATGCAGGAAATAATTCCTTCAGCTTGTCCTTGTCACTCTTCTGCTTGACCACAGGTTCAAAGGCTAAAATCACAGAGTAAAGGGTCAGCAACTCAGCATATCATCAAGCCCACAACATTGTAACAATAGCACATGCACTGAGTGTACAACACATTAAGGACACCTGCCCTTTCCATGACATAGACTGATCAGGTGAAAGCTATGATCCCTTATTGATGTCACTTGTTAAATCCACTTCAATCAGTGTAGATGAAGGAGAGGAGAGGTTAAATAAGGATTTTTAAGCTGTGAGACAATTGAGACATGGATTGTGTATGTGTGCAGTTCAGAGGGTGAATGGGCAAGACAAAATATTCAAGTGTATTTGAACAGGGTATGGTAGTAGGTGTGAGATGTACCAGTTTGTGTCAACTGCAACGCTGCTGGGTTTTTCACGAACAACAGTTTCCCGTGTGTATTAAGAATGGTCCATCACCCAAAGGTCATCCAGCCACCTTGACAACTCTGGGAAGCATTGGAGTCAACATGGGCCAGCATCCCTGTGGAATGCTTGACACCTTGAAGACTCCACGCCCTGACTAATTGAGGCTGTTCTGAGGGTGAGGTGTAACTCAATATTAGGAAGGTGCTCTTAATGTTTTGTACACCGAGTACACATAGCCCAGCCCATACCTTCAAAAATGTGCGCTAAGTGAAAAGCACACATCACATCAGAGGATACAGGTGGAATACAGCTCACATACCTTTGCTTGAAGATGCCTTTGGTGGAGGCCGCATCGTTTGAATAAGTCTGAGCAAATTGCCGACGAGTGAATCCTGAAAGATGGAAAATAAATGTTACGTCTACATATCAGTTCCATAAACATCCATTTAGGTCAGGGGTCTCCAACAGGTCGATCGCGAGCTACCAGTAGCTCACAGCCCAACTATGAGTGGTCACGTATTCCACCGCACAACTGTCATAAACAAATCTCACAAGTATCAGACCCCGTAAGCTCCCAGCTACTATCTAATCAACGCAACGTTGACATTATCCCAACCCTGGTTAGCCACTACTGGCTTAAAAAGCCAAATCTAACACAATATCTACCAATTAATATCCAGCAATATTGCCCGCGTCTGTCTGTGTGGTGCATGTGTTTGTCTATCACTCTGTGTGTAGCCAGTTGATGTGGGTTGACAGAAATAAACTGTTAACTGCAAAGTCGGCTTACCTGGCAGATGTACACTACAGTTCAAAAGTTTTCGGGTCACTTAGAAATGTCCTTGTTTTTGAAAGAAAAGCACATTTTCTGTCCATTAAAATAACATCAAATTGTTCAGAAATACAGTGTAGACATTGTTAAAGTTGTAAATGACTATTGTAGCTGGATATTTTTTTATGGAATATCTACATAGGCGTACAGAGGCCCATTATCGCAACCATCACCCGTGTTCCAATGGCAAAATGGTTTTCTAATGATCAATTAGCCTAACAACGTGCCATTGGAACACAGGAGTGATGTTTGCTGATAATGGGCCGCTGTACGCCTATTTAGATATTCCATTAAAAATCAGCTGTTTCCAGCTACAATAGTAATTTATAACATTAACAATGTCTACACTGAATTTCTGATCAATTTGATGTTATTTCAAATGGACACCATTTTTTTTGTGCTTTTCTTTCAAAAACAAAGACATTTCTAAGGGATCCCAAACTTTTGAACGGTAGTGTATATAATTTGTATAGCAGAAGTATATCATGAGTAAGCATATTGTTTTATATATATTTCTTGTTATTTGCAAACTTTGCCATGAAATGAGCAGCAGCTGTACAGAACCATCACTAGACCGGCACAGATGGTGCTAGATGCGCAATTAAAGGGCCAGATGCTCAATTAAATTGGAATTACACACAATAATCAGACCTAAAACAATATTTAAGCATTGACATGGACTCAGAACATTCAATTTTCTTGATTCTCAATTGTACTTTTCAGATGTAAAAAAATATATATATGTATCAGATTTTATAGACCCCCCCCTCCCCCTCCTAGAGTTGTTTATTAACCATTAATTGACCAGGTATATTGACAGATAACAGTGCACTACTTTCTCTTTTACACTAAGGATCAGGGGAGAGAAGAATGTGTCGATTTGAAAGCTGGAGAAACTTACTGTGAATTCTGCTCCATTTTTCAGCAGAAGTGATTTGAAGCCATCAAATGTTGGTTGCTTTTCAGCAAGGCTGATGACAAACTCAGCTGTAAAACAGCAAAGAAAATAACCAGATTAACCACGTTAACTAGTCCTAAACATTTCGAGTGTAGCTTTGATTTGCTCGCTAAAATGGCTACTATAGCATGTCAGCTAGGGGCAGCGAGAAAGTTCGCATCGTTGTTAGTAACGTTATTAGCTGACTAAACTCAACTACACGGCTTACTAGTTAGTTACCTAACTTAGCTACGCTAATGAAATCATTAGCTAGTTTAATAGCTAGCTGGTTTACCCGAGAAGATGATCTCGAGTTGCTGCTAGCTAACGCGTCGCTAGCTGTTAGCCATTGTATTGCCAACTAACAAATATTATATTGAAAGTTCACTTTCAGTTTTACATACCTAGATCTTTATCACTTATCCCCAAATGGTTGTCGAGTTCTGTGCACACTTTGGATACCAACGAGAGGTATTCCAGTTGTTCTAGCTCGTTATCGCCGATGTGTGACATTATCCAAGAGACTGTTTTGTGTTCAGAAGAAAACAGCAGCATTCATTTTTTTGTAAGTGTCTCGTCAGCAACACTAAAAAAGTACTTCCGGGTAACTGAAGTTTGTAAATGTGTCAAATAAGAGTCCCCACGTAATAGTATAGCAGTGTCAATAACCTGTATTTATTCATGAAATATGAAAAATACTTCTCTGAACATTAACAATTATTCATATTTGCTCATTTTTAAGTGACATTTGATTTAAATGTGTTTTAAAACATGTCCCATGGTCAAATAAATGCCTCCAATGCAAATAACTGTGCATGAAATATAATAATATATTATATTCCCTACAAAACTTTTGCATAGCCACCTAGAATAGTTTTTGCTCTATTAGGCTAAATGTTTTCCATGATTTGGTGGAGTAAAAAGCCAGCAAAACTCCATTCAATGCCCCATGAAATGACACCATATATGGATTCTACTGACCCTACTGAGTATTCTACAATACTTTTACTGCGGCACCTATAATCGTTTTTTAAATTATTATAAGCCCATATGTAATGCATATACAATGATTGCATTGTACCACATTGTCCAGGCACCCCACTGTAAGCTGTTAGACCACAGTAAAAGTCCTGCAACACTTCCTATGACATAACTTTTTGTTCAAACTCTTGTATTCTAGGGACTTTAGAGAGTAGACTGGACCCTGGTTTTATGGACATTGTTTTTCCTGTACAGTGCAAGTTGTTTGTGCAATACAACTAAAATACAATTCTCTTTAGTTTAAATTTTCCCCCCATGTAGTTATAATTTCTTTAACATAATTTTAACATTATGCTCTGTGCAAAGCTGCAAAAAAATATTGATATTGTATCACATGCATAGCGTTTTACCGTGGACTTTTATTTTGAAGGCAAAATCTGATAACCAGTCTTAGTGTGGATAGCTGGTGCTGCTGCCATGCCGCTATTACTTTTTTTGATGATGGAGAATGACACCATTTCCGATTCTGCCGGAAATTACTATGTGTGGTGTAGTTCTTCAATTTTGTCGCCTGGTGGTGCTAAAACCATTCCCGAGCTGGACGCTCGTGGAGCATTTAAGCCCTGAACAGCGCCTGACAGGTGACAATGTCTCCAAGGCTGCGTGCCGCCCTCAAGACCAGAACCAATCGAATGAAGGAACGACGAGCCATCGAGCCACGTTCAAACATATCCAGAAAGCTGAAGCATAGAGTAAAACATGTAATGTAGCCAGCATCTTTCAAAATTAAGTCAACTTTATACTGATATTACACTGATTGTATGTTAGCTAGAAGCTCACTTGGCTAGCTAGTCTTGTGAGCTAGCAGTTAGCTAGGTAGTCGTGTTAGTTAGCTACTGTAGCTAGCAAGCTAGCTAGTTATTTTTTGCTGGTTGTGAGCTTGCATAACTGATATGTGCATAATTATAATGGGCACTTCCTGTTTTATGGGTAATATTTACATGTACAGAACTCCATTCCTGGCAGGCTGATTAGATTAGCTTTCAGCCTCAGAGCTTGAGCAGCTCAATAGCAGCTTTAGAGGCTGATGAGGTCACAATGCTGCCTTGTAGGCTGTTTCATGGGAAAAGCTCCTTGCAGGCATATTAGCCGTTAAAAGTACCTTATAGGCTGATGCCTATGATCCAGTGGGTAAGCTCTATTCCTGCCAGGCTGATCAGATGCAATAGCAGCCTCAGTGACTCATAAATTAGGATGCTCCTTGTTGGCTGTTTCATGAGCACATTTTTTTCTATCATTCTGAATGGGGTCAACACTGCTACATGACCTTAATTGTAGTCATTCTTCAAATCAGTGATTGGATGTACTACTTCAAATCAAATTTTATTTGTCACATACACATGGTTAGCAGATGTTATTGCGAGTGTAACGAAATGCAGGTGCTTCTAGTTCCAACAGTGCAGCAATATCAACAAGTAATCTAACAATTCCACAACAACTACCTAATACACACAAATCTAAGTAAAGGGATGGAATAAGATCTGCGCTAAACAAAGAATCAAGATGTTTATCTGTCTCTCTGTGACCGCCAATAACATCACAACGAAGTTGACTACAAATACAAAGTTGCCAATGTCTTTTCAATTGTTAAGCAAGCGAAGGACACATTTAAATTTAAATTAATGCTTAAAATGGAAACAGAGAGAACTGCATTAAAATATAAATAGCCTACAGTATAGGCCACACGTACAGTAGGCCTATATAATTAAATATTACTGAACTCAATTTCATGTTCATACAATTGAGTTCTATTTTGTAGGCTACTGTCTTTTTTCTTTTTTTTTTGCCTCAATACATTTCATGATGTGTAACAACAAGTGTACAATGATGTGCCAAATCTTGATTTAGTGCATTGTTATAGGGTAAGCATTAGAATTAGCCGCCTCAGTATTTGTTTCTAGGAGCTGATCTGTCATCAGTAATGTGGAATAATTCTAATGTTAAAGTCAGATTTGTATGGAGAAAGCTGATCTGAGAACAGAGTTGCCTTAGTATTGACACATGCCTCAACGACGCACTTAGCAAACTTTCTCTCTCTCTGTTTTGAGAAACGTATGTATTTCATTGGCTGTTGTAGGAAAGATGCATCATTAAAACACTCTTAAGCCTAAGTGCCATTGCTATCGGGAAACCGGGCCTTGAGCAGTTTATTTTTAAGTGAACATTCCCGGCAACGGTTTTTGACAATTATTTTTTATTTAAACTAAATACAGACAAGACAACCCTAAAAAATCTGAACACCTCTCCTTCTAGAAGCATGAAATAAATCTGTACTAGAATCCTACAGTGCATTCGGAATGTAGTCTGACCCCATGACTTTTTCCACATTTTATTAGATTACAGCCTTATTCTAAAGTGGATTAAATAAAAATCTACACACAATACCCCATAATGACGAAGTGAAAACAGTTTTTTTAAAATACAGAAATACCTTATTTACATAAGTATTCAGACCCTTTACTATGAGACTCGAAATTGAGCTCAGGTGCATCCTGTTTCCATTGATCATCCTTGAGGTGTTTCAACAACTTGATTGGAGTCAACCTGTGGCAAATTCAATTGATTGGACATGATTTGGAAAGGCACACAACTGTCTATATAAGGTCCCACAGTTGACAGTTCATGTCAGAGCAAAAACCAAGCCATGAGATTGAAGGAATTGTCTGTAGAGCTCCAAGACAGGATTGTGTTGAGCTACAGATCTGGGGAAGGGTACCAAAAAATGTCTGCAGCATTGAATGTCCCCAAGAACACAGTGGTCTCCATCATTCTTAAATGGAAGAAGTTTGGAACCACCAAGACTCTTCCAAAAGCTGGCCACCCAGCCAAACTGAGCAATTGGGGGAGTAGGGCCTTGGTCAGTGAGGTGACCAAGAACCTGATAGTCACTCTGACAGAGCTACAGAGTTCCTCTGTGGAGATGAAAGAACCTTCCAGAAGGACAACCAACTCTACAGCACTCCAACAATCAGGCCTTTATGGTAGATTGGACAGACTGAACCACTCAGTAAAAGGCACATGACAGCCTGCTTGGAGTTTGCCAAAAGGCATCTAAAGTACTCTCAGACCATGAAACGAAATTCTCTGGTCTGATGAAACCACGATTGAACTCATTATCCTGAATGCCAAGCGTCTCATCTGTAGGAAACCTGGCACCATCCCTACGGTGAAGCATGGTGGTGGCAGCATCATGCTGTGGGGATGTTTTTCAGCGGCAGGGATTGGGAGACAAGATGAATGAAACAAAGTACAGAGAGATCCTTGATGAAAACCTGTTCCAGAGCACTCAGACCTCAGACTGGATCAAAGGTTCACCTTCCAAAAGGACAACGACCCTAAGCACACAGCCAAGACAATGCAGGAGTGGCTTCGGGACAAGTCTCTGAATGTCCTTGAGTGGCCCAGCCAGAGCCTTGACATGAACCCAATGGAACATCTCTGGAGAGACCCGAAAATAGCTGGGCAGCAACGCTCCCCTTCCAACCTGACAGTGCTTGAGAGGATCTGCTGAGAAGAATGGGAGAAACTCCCCAAATACAGGTGTGCCAAGCTTGTAGCGCCATACCCAAGAAGACTCGAAGCTGTAATCGCTGCCAAATGTGCTTCAACAAAGGATTGAGTAAAGAGTCTGAATAAACATGATATTTCAGTTTTTTCCTCAAATACATTTGCACACACTTCTGAAAAGCTGTTTTTGCTTTGTCATTATGGGGTACTGTGTGTAGATTGAGGGGGGGAAACGATTTAATCCGTTTTAGAATAAGGCTGTAACGTAACAAAATGTGGAGAAAGTCAAGGGGTCTGAATACTTTCTGAATTCATCATGTCATTTTAAGACACAAAAACCTTTTATGTTATACTTTTGTTCTATTATATTAACAGTGAAATATAAAAATAAGTGTCTTATGATTAAAAAAAAGGTTGTCAAATGAATTCCAAACTAAACGAACATAGTTCACATCTTAATCATATCTAATAACTCGTTCTTCCCATTCACAATTAGAGACATCAGATTTCCTCATCAACATCCTCCCTTAATCAACAATTGACTAGACTAGACTGGTTCACGTAAAATAAATGCTTTTAAGAAATGAAAACAAAATCTCCATATGCATGAGCTGTAGGTAGACTGGACTCCTGTAGGACTCCTTTAGAATTCTGGAACCCCAGGCTCAGGGCAGTAGAGGATCTCTAGCTTTGGGTATGGAGTGACTGAAGGGACAAAATGCACAGTAACACCCAGGAAGAGAGAAATGGGACACACAGATCATATACAGCAAAACTTCAATAATACTATATTGTCTTCTTTTCAAGAAAGACACAATATGCAAGAGTTTACTATGCATGCAAATCTGTCCATTCTAATCTCAATAAAGGCCATATAGGCAACTAAGACAAGAGGTTGAGTAGAGACAAACACAACAGCATAGAACAGAGCAGTGAGACATACAATGAATGAGGAAGGAGAAGGGAAATAGATACCATAATCTGGTAAGGGACAGATCGAAGTTTACTGGGGGGAGGTGCCGGTCAAACTAAAGGTATCATTTAAAAAAATGCGCCCCCCTCCCCAAAGTTACAAATATTTTCACATGACCCTCCCCTTGTACTGTAAAATCAATTAAACAGCCCCCCCCCCCCCCCCCCTCATATAATTAACTCTAAATAATGTTTACGAACACAAATAACAATAAATGTAGCAACTCTGTGTTTATAAATATGGATATCGACTTTGCAACTTCAGCATGCTTTTGTGGCACAGTTGATGGGCCAGAAGGATGATGTAAAACTGCTCATTTACTGCAATTCTACACATTTTGTCATAGGGGAACGAGCTCACCTTAAATGCAGAAGAATACTCTGATATCTCAGGTAAGCTTCATCAGTTGCACTGTTCCTTTAGAGATCAATAGACTGTCATGGAACTGAAAGTAGGAGTCTCATAATTTACTACCTAGCATATTTAAACAGTGCTTGTTTATAGCCATAGCAGTGTTGGATGACACAGGGAATCACCGCGCCATGGCAAAATGAGTAGAATTGCATGAATTGAGTTATAAAATTGCAAAATCTTCTCTCCGGCCCATGACAAAATATGTAGGATTGCAGGAAATTTACTTTAGAAAGTCATTTAAAAATATATTTTCTGTCAAGAGGGGGGCCGCTATTACGAGGGGGGATACATTTTTGGGTGCCCCCCACACACATCAAAGTTGCCCATCCCATAGCTACATCACCATGGTTCAGAAGAGGGTGAGTAAAGAGAGAAACGTAAAGGGAGGTGGAGTGTGAGCAGTAGCTACATAGTGTGTGTAAAATAACACATGCGCAGAACGTGATCCGGATTCTAAGCTTTGAGAAAGAGGTTTCTGTAAGGGTGGGGCGGAGAGCGAAAACTCCATATTCGTAGCCAGGGCCTAGAGTTTACACCATAGAGAATGAAAGAGGTCTCTAGTGGCCAAACAGCAGTATTATCATGGGCAGCGCGATTGAGGGCTTCCACCATTTTAGGGTAGTCAACAGGTTGGGACTTCCAACTTCATTGGCTGAGGCCTCCTGGTGACTCTGTGGGAGTCCTGTCCAACCGGGTCATCAGGAGGGATCAGCCAATCATGAAGACGAAAATTGACTACTTCAAAATGGAGATTGCCTCAATGGCGCTTCCCATGCTGTCACAGACGCTATAATGGCACATATAGAAAGATCAGTCCTCTATCTCTCTATGGTTTACACACTGTGTTGACATAACACACTCACATACACTTTGCTTTACACAGCAGTTCACACAGGGCCAGGGACCCGGTGAACTATGTGCGATTCATTGTAGAATTTGACAGTAGTGCTGTTTTTTTTGTTGTTGCGGCATCTCATGTCCTGATAACAAGAAAGAGCCACAGAACATAGTCAATAGGAGAGACTTGCACTTTTTCTCTCGCTCTCCATCTTTCTCTCCCTCTCCCTGTTATGTAATAGATGGCCAGGAGAGGTTGTAGGCGTGATGTAACCTGACAGACGCGGCATCCTTCCTGCTCATCCCGGCATTACCCGCCCTTTTCCTCCCATTCCTCTCTCTGCACGTCCGCACTCACTGACCCAGTCCCAGGACCGCCTGCTTCCTCTCATCTTTCTGTCTGCTTACCCTCTCTCTCCCTGGGCCATCGATGCAAGCAGAGTATAGCCTCACTGGCTGCCCCCTGCTGAGGCCTCCTGGATCTAAGCTCCTTATGCCCCGGCTAGCATATTCCCATAACCCACTCATAAACACACAGCAGCACTGAATCACTGCTATCTAAGATGAGCTGCAGCCACAAGTGTATCATCTCTCTTTCTCTGCACTCTTTTTTCAATGTGAGTTTTTACAACTCTAGGGAGTTGAATTGGTTTCCTTGTCTTACTTTGTTATGCTGAGTTACCCAGCTGCCCTATTTTTCAAACCTTTCTTTGCACTACCATCTCTGAGAACTCTCTCCTTCCCCTCAGCAGGCCTACTTGCTCCACCTCCTTTTCTAAAGTCTCTTCCCTTCCCTCGTTAAGATTTTTTGTGTCCTTTATCCCCCCTAATTCTCTACTAGTTCTCGCCCACAGCTCAGGCCCCAGCCAAAGGCTTTTATAAGGATCCCCACTCCCCTCTTCTCTTTTCCAGCGTGGTGTAGCCTACATGTTCCTATATGTCACCTGACCCGGCAGAGTGGAGCTGAGGACACCCGAGAAGGGATGAAGTGGAGACTCTTGCGTAATGGACTTATACGTGTGCAGACGTGTGTGTTTAGCCTATGTGTATGCGAGCGAGAGGGATGGAGGGGGAGTAGAATGGGAGAGGGAGGGAGAGATGGAAAGTGACAAAGAGCGGGAGAGGAGTGTAGGAGAGAGAGTGCGGGCAAAGAGAGGGTACCACTGTCAGAGTCAATTCCTTGTTGCTTGTTTACAAGTGACGCGGGAGCGGAAGGGGTGCGGGCGACAGGTAGTCATGCCCCTGTGTTTGGCTTTACGTTCCCCTGTTTAACCGTCATGGGGGAATTATCCACAGAATGCAGGGCTTTTTCCATGTTTATTTCTTGTCACTTCACCTGAGCGGTTTGCTGCATTAATGAGCCTGGGGCAAAAAAGAGAGGAAGGATAGAGATCCAAATAAATCTGTACGGTTGACTGACAGGCAGGAAGTAAATTCACAATGCCGTTACATGTTCAGTATGACAATGGCCGTGTTCGAGAGCATCAAATCCACAATGCATCGTGGGTAAATGTTGACTGATCTACAAATAGTAATGAGTTATTTATGGTGCTAAAGGATTCGTAGATCAGTCAGTCGGCAGTCGCCTGCGCCTACAATGTTGAACAAGCCCAAAATGTGTTTGGCTGCGTTTAGACAAGAAGCCCAATTCAGATTTTTTTCCCACTAATTGGTATTTTGACCCATAACATCAGATCTTTTCAAACCGGATCTGTTTCAGAGCTGATCTGATTGGTCAAAAGACCATTTAGTGAAAAAAGATCAGAATAAACACAGCCATAGTATTGGAGAAAGAGTGCGTAAGAGCGAGAGGGAAAGTTTCTGAATGCCCGTACACGTGTGAGTATATACTTGAATTGACAGCACAGCTGGCTGCAATGTTTGCTGCTGAGTGGAAAATTCCTACAACGGAGTATGAAGAGAGGGAAAATAGGGAAGAGGAAAGGAGGGGGCCACTAAGGGGGCAGGCAGGTCTAGGGTCGGAAAAGCAGGGGAGGGATTGGTTGGTAGGAAAGCTGCCATTGTGAGATCACAGCCCCCACAACAGCTTCCACCTACATGGTGATTGAGCGGGCTCCTTGCAAAAGATTCATAGCCAAGACAAGAAAAGTATCAATGAGAAAACGCTGCGTGTCTGCTATAATCTGTCAATTATGTGACTCTTTCAAATTGACTGGCTTTTGGGCTGACTTTCACATTGATGAAAGTATAGGTTTTTGTAGAGCTAGGTTTTGTATATTGTTCATCCCACTTCTGATTCTTGTTAAATCATGGCAGGTATACATCTATGTGCAAAGCTTGCCCATGCTGACCTGAAGCTGTGAAGCCTGGGTAATGCAGTCTTTTTGCTGCCAGGCGGTGAACAGTCAGCCTGGCCATGTCCTCACCTGAGGGACCCCTCACACCGTGCTCTCTGGGAGTGTGAACGCTTGGGATGATACCCTCCGCATCAATTGTTTATAGGAAAACACACCTGCAATCTAGTGTATTTAAATCATCCCTGTTTGTAAAAAAACAACATGAGACCTTTTTTAAAACCATATACGACACTTTGAAATCTAACATAGAGACATCCGAGTTGATCAGCCGCCAAAGTGGAGAGAATTCAGTGTGACATGTAGCCTACTGATGTGACTTGTACTGAACAGTGTTAGCAGCCCCATCCATTCAATCCCATAGCGATGTGACATGACAGGTTCTGTTTACTCATAATTTGCCGCAATTTCTGCATGACGCATTTCCATCCTTGGCTGACTGCAAACATAACTGAGCAAGTGTACATTTCCTACATCATTTCCCCCCCGAAAAAGCCTCCACTTTTCCACAAAACATTTTTTGAAATCGTGAACATTTCAAAACATAAAGGGCTTATTGCAGTGGAAAGATATGGAGTATGGAAATACAGAGATGCGTGCCAATCTGTTTTGGGTATATACAGTACGTGTTTCAGTAAAGCAGTGCAGTGTCTGGGAGGGATGGAGAGAGACGTTAGGGGTTCTGGTGGTGGGAGGGGACACTGACAAACACTACTTGCTTTTGTTTCCAGGCCTTTCTTTGTGTGTTAGACAAACAATCAGTCCGCTCCAGAATTCCCCTGTTTACGTTCCCTTGGCGGTGTCTTTTCCTCAGGACGGCGATGGGGGGTCACTGAATTGGGAAATGCAGACTGTTTCGATGTGTATATGTCAGGTAAACATGGGTGAAGTCAGTGAAGTCCACACAACCCATCTCCCTTCCTTCACAAGCATTCTTTCATAGTAGTGCCTGTCAACAGATGTATCAGGTAAGGCCTGGATATAGCCTACTCAGTGTATTGTATGTCTAGCCGTGCTGCAGTAGACTACATTAAACACTGGATTGAACGTTTCACTTGTCCCCTACTCTCACAACTACTAATCATTAATTGAGATAATAATCCGTTGTTTCTCTCTCCCCTATCATTACCTGCCAATTACCATAGTTTGCTAAACTGAGACTAAGCTTTTTTTTCCTGACACATTCGCTTACCCGATGCTCAGGTAACACACTTAACAAAGGGATGGAGGAGGAGGCAATAACAGACCAGGGAGCGGGAGAATTTAAATTTAGTCACATATTTATTACATAAATATATAGTAAAATAGACCAGCGACAATTACCATAAAAATATCTTCCTTTAAAATCCTGACCATAAACAAAGATTTGAAAATCACACACTGACAATTACAAACACGCTGATTGTCTGGACCGGTCATAAGCAGCCCACCACAAAAACCTGACATCACACCACCCACTGGACTCTTATTGGAGAGGGAGGGTTCAGATGCTAGGGCGAGAAGGGGATAGGACGAAGGTACAGGTTCAGGAGGAAGGGGGTGGAGTTTGGGTTGGGGTTAGTTGGTTGGTGGTGGTGGTGGTAGGTGTGATGACGGTGTGGGTGGTGTGAGAGGAAATCACAGTATATATATTCAGAGGTTTTGTGTGTGTGTAAGAGAGTCTTTTGCCCAGAGCTTGTCTACTGCCTGCCTGTGTTTGACTACCTTGTGTTTGTCCCTGTGCTTTGTGGAAATTGATCCTGAATACTGTTCGTCATGTCCTTGTAACAGTGACTGCATCTGAGATAGAGGGAGAATCTCAATTGCATACTACTCGCGTCCTCTCTCCTTCTCAAAACCCATTGGATGGGAAAGCCAGAGGTCCTTCCCCTCTGACCTTTTCCTCCAATAGGTTTTGAGGAGAGGACTCGAGGGGTATGCAATTGAGATTCTCCCAGAGAAACTGAGAGGAAGAGAAAGATGGAAAGAGAGAAAGTATCAGGTCCCTACTGGTGACAGTCTTTAGCCTGTTGAAGGCCACATGTTTGTCTGTGTACTTTGTCCCCTCTCTGACCACCACAAGTTACGGCAGTCTCAGATCAAGACTACAGCCTTGCAATATCCTTTCTTCAAAGTGTCTGTTGTACACTGCAATCACACATATCCAGACTGAACCTCAAGGTAATAACTACAGGGTCATCTGGCTTTTTCCAATGGCTGCAGTCGCTTAAGAACCCCCCCCCCCCCCCCCCCCCCCCCCAAAAAAAATCTCATTCTAGTGGCTCTGTTTAAAGTTGAGGTGTCATAGGGAACGTGTTCTGCAGTGTGTTCAAAGACAGGTATACTGTACAGACACAGGGTGTCATTACATAGACCTATGTGTTACGTGGCTGCCACAGACTGACCTCTGACCTGACCTTGCGAAATGTCATGGCCCCAGAGTATCTGTGAAGCACCCACCCTCATAACCTCCCTGCAGCCCTCAGCAATCGCAGTGAAGCAAGGAACCTAGATAGAGGTCAGTGATAGAAAAGTATACCAAAAAGTCTTAGTTGTAGTAGACAGCGTGTTTTCTTTCATATATTTTGACAGATTTGCATGTACTGCTGGCTGAAGGTTTTGAAGTCTGTTTTATGTATCAATAACCACAAATACACTGAGCAGTTGAACAACGGACTGGTTGAATTTGTTTTGTGTGTGTGCGAAACAAAAATGACTCAAAAAGAGAAAATAAATTCTAACCCATCGGTATTGAGGCTCACAACTTTCCATTGGTCAAATTTGGTAAGACAATAAAACCCATAGCTTTGAATCAGGTGTCATACTTGAAGTGCATCGTCGAGATCTTTTGAATAAAATTGGCACGTGGCCCCTCTCTGGATCGCAAAAGTTCAGATAATATACAGCGACACAAAGATCATACACAAACATCTGTACACAAACACCAGGACTGGAGAACAAAACCTCACCCAGAGTGCAGTTCCTATTCCAGGACTGGAGAACAAAACCTCACCCAGAGTGCAGTCCCTATTCCAGGACTGGAGAACAAAACCTCACCCAGAGTGCAGTCCCTATTCCAGGACTGGAGAACAAAACCTCACCCAGAGTGCAGTCCCTATTCCAGGACTGGAGAACAAAACCTCTCCCAGAGTGTAGTCCCTATTCCAGGACTGGAGAACAAAACCTCACCCAGAGTGCAGTCCCTATTCCAGGACTGGAGAACAAAACCTCACCCAGAGTGCAGTCCCTATTCCAGGACTGGAGAACAAAACCTCACCCAGAGTGCAGTCCCTATTCCAGGACTGGAGAACAAAACCTCTCCCAGAGTGTAGTCCCTATTCCAGGACTGGAGAACAAAACCTCATCCAGAGTGCAGTTCCTATTCCAGGACTGGAGAACAAAACCTCACCCAGAGTGCAGTTCCTATTCCAGGACTGGAGAACAAAACCTCACCCAGAGTGCAGTCCCTATTCCAGGACTGGAGACCAAAACCTCACCCAGAGTGCAGTTCCTATTCCAGGACTGGAGAACAAAACCTCACCCAGAGTGCAGTCCCTATTCCAGGACTGGAGAACAAAACCTCTCCCAGAGTGTAGTCCCTATTCCAGGACTGGAGAACAAAACCTCACCCAGAGTGCAGTCCCTATTCCAGGACTGGAGAACAAAACCTCACCCAGAGTGCAGTCCCTATTCCAGGACTGGAGAACAAAACCTCTCCCAGAGTGTAGTCCCTATTCCAGGACTGGAGAACAAAACCTCACCCAGAGTGCAGTCCCTATTCCAGGACTGGAGAACAAAACCTCACCCAGAGTGCAGTTCCTATTCCAGGACTGGAGAACAAAACCTCACCCAGAGTGCAGTCCCTATTCCAGGACTGGAGAACAAAACCTCACCCAGAGTGTAGTCCCTATTCCAGGACTGGAGAACAAAACCTCACCCAGAGTGCAGTCCCTATTCCAGGACTGGAGAACAAAACCTCTCCCAGAGTGTAGTCCCTATTCCAGGACTGGAGAACAAAACCTCACCCAGAGTGCAGTCCCTATTCCAGGACTGGAGAACAAAACCTCACCCAGAGTGCAGTCCCTATTCCAGGACTGGAGAACAAAACCTCTCCCAGAGTGTAGTCCCTATTCCAGGACTGGAGAACAAAACCTCACCCAGAGTGCAGTCCCTATTCCAGGACTGGAGAACAAAACCTCTCCCAGAGTGTAGTCCCTATTCCAGGACTGGAGAACAAAACCTCACCCAGAGTGCAGTTCCTATTCCAGGACTGGAGAACAAAACCTCACCCAGAGTGCAGTTCCTATTCCAGGACTGGAGAACAGTGGTGACACAGAGGCAGTTTGACATGGAGCGTTAGACTGAATTTAGTAGTGGGTAAGGTACTGTAGTATAGTACCATCCCACTGGGCACAGATGTCACTTCAACGTCTGTTCCACGTTGGTTCAATGTAATTTCATTGAAAAAAAAAAAAAAAAACGGAAAAAAAATGGAAACAACGTTGATTCAACCAGTGTGTTCCTAGTTGAATGGGTATTGTTAAATCTATGGGCTCAATTAGACCAGTCTGTTACTGTGTGAGAACATTTGGTCCCTTCGCTGGATTTCAAAACTAGCTTAACAGAGCATTTCTCTGGCTTTGCATACAATACAAGGCTTTAGTGGAGCGTTGGCCGATAGACTTGCAGGGTAACCTGCGCTAGGAGTGTACATGTCAGATCAGTGCCATGGGAAAGACAGGAGACAGCATGGGAAAAGGAGGGGTTAAGAAAAGCACCCTTTGAGGCCTCACTTTCAAACCTGAGCAGTCCTGACCGATCAAACCCGTTTTCAACCTGACAAACATTGCATATGTATTCATACAGATGGCTAATTCTCTAATATATATATATATATATATATATATGTTTGTTAATTAATTGTACATTCCTTGCTGCCTAGGGATATATTTTCCACCACACCTTTTACAAAAATATCTGCACGATTAGTCACCTCAATAGACATTGTACACACATAGGTAGTCCAAGCAGCATAATGCAGACCAATCAATTCACCAACTGTAATCACCTGCCGTCAAAATCTCCTAAAGGTGTTACCTATTAGTGCTATTAATTCATTGGCAACAATTTGGTCCAGTAGTTAACAGACACAATTACAGGCCAATCTGATGAGATCGCCAGAGCGATCGCTTCACCCCCGTTCATAGATCTTCACGCGTTATAATATTTACAGCTCTCCATGTCTGAGGTAGTGACCAGGTCACAGCGCAGGTCAAGGAGCGGAGCTCCAAGGGCCATAGAGGGGTTATAGTGCTTTTCAATGACCATAGGTCACTACTGTATACAAGCACATCTAGAGGAGGGTTTACCGATAGACACCTGACAGTCATGACTTTTAAAAGTCAATGCGCTTCACAAAATGAAGTCGCACACAAGTACGTGCCCAACCTCTTTCTCTAGACCAAACACACACACACACACACACACACACACACACACACACACACACACACACACACACACACACACACACACACACACACACACACACACACACACACACACACACACACACACAAACTCCTTTTCCTGTAGTATAGTTATCATTGTATCATTGGCAGGATTAAAATGTCATAATATGGTTTTCAATAGATCCCTCTGAACTCAAGTTTTTCTTGCCTCTGTTGCATCAGAGTTGCCTTCACGTGGGTGTTGGGTCTAGTCAGTTCTAATCCTCTGTAACGATATCCTCATAAGGTTATTCTCCAAAAACGTAAGCTGGAAAAACATATTTCTCCCAAGTTCCCAACTCTATTACCTGCATTTTCTCAAAGCAAACCAATGAACGCCCACACCAATCATCAATCTCTATACAAGATACCGCAGTACAGTGTCACAGAGCAGCAATACAAAACGCAATCAATAAGGCATCCGTTTCAACACCTGCCATGCCCCTAGCGGCCAAAACAAGACAAGCGGAACACTATTAACAGTCTGTTTTCCACTTGCAAGCTGAACGTCATTTCAGCCGAGCCCCTTAAGTATTACCCTGCTCGCATTCTGCACTCACGAGGTACAAGCCAAGCCCCCCCCAACCCTCTCCGCCCAGCTTATTGAACACTCTTGGCTACATTCTTCAAGGAAAATAATAATGGAAGTCTATGACAAGGCTCTGTTTTACAGAAACCTGTCTTGTACCACGGCCTCAAAAGATGCTTAGGGAGTTGGGGACAACAAAGAAGGTCCGTGCTTGGTCAGCACGGCAACCATCCACAACACACACAGAGGCACGTGCACACCCAAACAGACACAGAGTGACACACGCAACTCACAACGTACATACACACACAACCTGCTGGGACAAAAACTGGTTGAATCAAAGTTGTTTTCAGATCATTTCAATCCCAAAATTCGGTGATGACGTTGAATCAACGTACAGGAATTTGGTCATTTTTTCACCCAACTTTTAACCCAAATCCAATGACATGGTGAATTTTGTTGGTTGATTTCACGTTCTTTGACAACTCCACCAAATGTAAATCAAAACTAGAAGTTGAACTGATGTCTGTGCCCAGTGGTACACACATCCAACACAAACAAATTTGAGCCGTACCACGCTTCCAATGGATCACAAAGTATTGGACATTAAGCACACATCAATAGAACAGGTCATGACACAGGAGCAAAGCTTTTCCTCAGATGGTGAATTGCTGCCATATTGGATGGAAGCCATTCATGTAGACCATTAGCCAACTGTGTGGGGGAGCTGGGAAATGCTGCTTACTCTTTAGCTGTAAATTCATACACCAGAATATCAAGCAGGAATCCACTGTCTGTGATGGTTACAATTCATTTTATACACTGCATGTGTTTCTGTGTGTAGTAAGCAAAGGTGGGACATGTTCCTTCTGGACCATAGGGCATAATTGGTTTTGGGGCAAGGAACTGTCCCAAATACAGAAAACTCCTGTCTGAGTGCTCACCGTGTTGTCAGTGTTTATCACCAAACACGTGAACACATGCACCCACATTCAGCCACCCACCCACACTGAAAGAGAGACAGACAGTAACACACATATAAATATTCTCTCGTTGGTGCTATTTCTTTGCAGCAGGAGAAAGGATATGGGGAAATCAAATGGAAAAGGGTCATTCCACCAATTCGGTGCCTTTTGAGAAGTGTACCATTTTTTTGGGGGGGGGGGGGGTGGATTTCACAAAATGTTTACCTTCTGTCATAAAGATCACATGTTCAACTTCATTAAAAAAAATCCCATCTCAAAAGGTTGAATAAAAATGACCATAAAGTGCCAAAGCCTATTAAGTGCCAAATAAAGTAACAGGGTTGACAAATTAATCTTGAATCAACCATGAATCACCAGAAAATGGCAAAGAGTAAAACCAGCTGACCTGCTTTTACACTATGAATTGACTGTTAATGTTCAATATTTATTCATATATATATATATATATATATAATATATACAGAATAGTTATTGAATTGAGAGTTCAGCTCACATCTTGCAGAATTTTGTCACTCAAGCAAGACTTTAATATGGAAAATCTGATTTATTTAATTCTCCATGTGATCTATATTAAAGGGCACTTAATTCAATATAACAGGCTTTTAAAAATGCAATATTGGAGCACAATTTCTACTTAAAATAGCAAAGGGATTGCGTGGAACGATCCAAAACCAAAGAGCAGGAGAACAGAACGCAAACAATACATACCATGACATTCTCCATCCAGAGAGCAAAAAAAGATGAGCTAACAATGGTGGTTCATCTAATGTTTATCATCATTTATTTAGAAAATGTTATTTTTTCCTGAGAGAATCCTTCAATAGCTTTCTTATCCAGTCCGGGAAACAAGTGTGTGTCTGCGATTGTGTGTGTGTGTGTGTGTGTGTAGAATGGGTCACTGTGTTCTAGCCAACACTCTCATGGGTGGGTGCATGTTAAAACTAATCATGCAAATTCCTATTGTCTCACGGTTAACAACCTAATAGGGTCTGACAAGACCAGCACCACTCACTCAGATATTTCACTTCATTAAAAGCTTACCCAGAAACATTGGTTAAACATTTTTTTTGTCAACAGCTGTGGCTTCGAGGCTACACCAACACTTATATAATGGTTCAACTAGTTCAAAGTAACAGTTCAAATGGAAGCGCAATTTGGCCATTATCGGGTACAATCAGTGTATTTAAAGTCTACATGCTGACACAATCAACGACTACTTTTCTAGAATATTCTCCAGACAGCCTTTAGAATCTAGGCTGCTGAGAGTGCATCTCAACAACGTACGTGCTGCTATGTCAGTGCACGGCCAGTTAAAGCGGTCTTGTTTATGTGGTAACTTGGCTCGTTCATCAGTGCATTCGCCTGTGTCTCGTGAGTTGCAGGTGTCTGACCATCATGAGGAGAGGTTAGAGGTCATCCTGCCAATCGCACGTTACTCGCATCTCACCAACGTGCGTAACTCACCTCCCACTGAGCACCATAATGTCTTGAAGTACATTCATTTGGCCACTACCCACTAAGCACGGACTTACGCTGGCGTCTTTTGGAGTACTGAACTATACTTTTCTTTACCCTCTGACCTCTTTTTTTGGTGCGGTTTTAACATCCACGGACCAGAGCGAGTCTGAACCAATCATAGACGTTTATGTTTCGTTTAGATTTGGTCTGGTCTGGACCGGCCTTTATTTGGCCCAAACAGACATCTATAATTGGTTCAGATTTGGTCCGGACCGGCGTTAATTTGGCCCAAACATATACGTCAATCAAAGACATCTATGATTCACAAGTTTGGAGAGCACAGTACAGCAGTGCACAGTACATTACAGTACAGAAAGGTACAGTACGATACAGTAGAGTACATTAAAGTAAAGAAGGGTAAAGTATAGTTTAGTACAGTAGAGTACAGCACAGTAAAGTATAGTACAGTATAATATCATGTATTTTACCCTACATTACTCTAATATACTCTACTGAACTAAACTGTACTCTACTGTACTGAATTAAACTGTACTGTAGCTACTGTACTGAACTGTGCTGTAATGTACTGTTATGTTCCAACTTGTGAAACATAGCCTAGACATCTATGATTTGTTCAGATTAGGTGTGGTCCGGACCAACCAAATTTGTACTTGTTTGGGGGCGGAGCTCATTAGGGCTCCCGAGTGGTGCAGCGGTCTAAGGCACTGCATCTCAGTGCAAGAGGCGTCACTGCAGTCCCTGGGTCGAATCCAGGCTGCATCACATCCGGACGTTATCGGGAATCCCATAGGGCGGTGCACAATTGGCCCAGCGTCGTCCGGGTTTGGCCGGGGTAGGCCGTCATTGCAAATAAGAATTTGTTCTTAACTTACTTGCCTAATTAAATAAAGGTTCGATTTTATATTTACAAATAACACACAAAATGCTTTGCAAGTGTCTGTTTTTAAATTTAACATGTACATTTTGGTCATTCCGCAGACTTACAGTCCACTAAGGTAGATAAACAACAACATATCACAGTCATAGAAAGAAAATAATATTTCTGTAACGGTGGTGTGCTGGTTTATTCTGTAGGTTGGAATGCTTGGAACATCAAGCTCACATAAACGCATGTGACCGGTGGAGGAAATAATAAATCTTATTTGCTGCAATCTTCAGATGGCTCCTCTTTCCTATATTCAATTGATTTATTGTTATATAATTTATATAAATGTTACATATTTTCAACTTTCATTCAGAATGGAAAATTAACCTTACTTCAACGTCTGGAAAATACGTATTTTCGACATCTCTTCAACGTAAATTTTGCTTACTGGGTAGATTCAATATTTTAAAGCTCAACTATGCAAGTGATGGATTTTTTCACTCCAATTTCTAAATGAAAAATACAAAGACACAATTCACATCTGAGGCTGCATGGGCCTTGTTAGGTAGCACTGAATTGATCCACCGAACCATGAGAGTGTTGTATCGTGTAGACAAATACTGTAACACAGATACAGCCATGCACGTACGCACGCACGCATGCACGCACAGAGATCCCGGAGCAGTTTACAACAGCACAACTCTATCCAATCTTCTATGATATCAACAGTGTCCTTCCAACTCCACTTGTCCTTTTGCCATCTCAACGAGTGGGCTTGCTGGTCCCCAGGCACCAACCGGTGAGCTAGGTCATGGTTGGAGAGTGAAGACCAGGCCTTTGGGCATCCCGTCAAACCTGGGTCCATTCACTTGAAAGCCCTGAGCCTCGGCACACACAGAGTAGCAAGGGTCTTTGCTCCCAGATCAAATAAGGATCACTGGGATTCATGCAGTTGAGTTGGGGGAATCCAGACAAGGTTGAAACCGCTTTAATATAAGCATGGCTGGCAGGCTGGCTCGCCAGTAAAGGGAGCACGCTTTTGGAGGGGTTGGAGGGGAATTGCATAGACATCTTGCTACTTGTGTTTCTTTTTTTGTCTTCACAAAGCTCTACATTTGGTAAAGGTGGAGCAAACAAAGCCCCCAAAAAACAAAACATCACAGACAATCCTGTCCCTCTTCCCATGTGTCAACCTGTTGGACTGAACCATGATAAGACAGCTGATGAATGGACAGGGGTGTTGGGGGATTCCATTTAATGGGCTTTCCTAAATGAATGTAGTGGGCAGTAGCCAGGCAAGCTGATATATTGGAAATATTAGTGAAGTCTTGACTTTCCCCTACCCTTTGTTATTTAAGGACTTTAGATCAGTGATTCTCAACTGTTTTTTTTATAAAAATTAAATAAATACTCCAGTCTGAGCTTAAACGACTTAAACCAGGTAGAAAGTGTGATAATGAATTTAAATGTGTAAATGATTTAATCTCTGAAAATGTTTTCTTCAATATAGAGCTGTTAGCAGCACTATTTTGGTTGATTTTGTGGGTTTATTAACATTCTTCATCAAGAATATAAGCAAAATTGTATTATTGACAATGAAAGAGGTGGGGGATGTTGTTCTCATCATATAATAGTTTTCCAGATTGTATGTTGGCAATTATTTTTTGCGATGCAAATATTGGGTCGCGAGTGAGACAACCGGATTCATTTTGGGTCCCTGGACAAAACCAGTTGAGAACCACTGTTTAAGGTCACTAACCCCCCCCCCACTCTCTACCCACTCTCATCATTAACCATGAAGAGACCAGTCTGTTGTAGGTAGACACACATTGTAGCCATGAAAGCATTAAGATTTGCTGCCAGGACATACTGTAGGGATGGCTAGCTATCTCTTTTCTGAGAACAAGAGGCACAGGGTCAGTTTAATAAAGTCATGGGGTAATTTTGAATATGGGTCGACATGTGAGAGTGCACACACAAGCACACACACAGATGTATGAAGCATTAATATACGTTGCACATTTTTTTTTCTTACTTTACAAGATGGCGGGATGCAGGCGCTGGCAAGGAAGTGCTCAAGCCTCAACATCCAGTTTGTGAGTGTTGCATATGATTTTACATATACTGGTTTTTCATATTTCATTTTCTGTATTTACGTCCTTGGTTATGGCCAAGATCAAACAAAATAAAAATCAAACAGAAACATAGTTTTTTTTGGGGGGGGGGGGGTGAAAAAGTATTGCACCTTGCAGATGGGCAATATTCTCAGTTTGTTTGTGTGTAACATCGATGTGACACCACCATCCGTTCTGCTGGTGAGCGGAAGTGAGGTTGCGGGTGCCGGGCTCAAATCCAGCCCCGTCCTGTCAGCTACATTCAATACCATAGAGCACTCAGCCATTACAAAAGACTTCCCCCAAGCTCTGGGCCATTCACATTTGGCTTCACTATATATGGTTATGGAAATATCTGGGAGTGGCCAACTGCCAGCCAGCAATCCATTTCAGCATCTGATGATGATGCAAGACTTTACTAATGTTAGGTATCCTATCCACGATCCTCCTAGAACCAATTTAAAAGGTAGCAAGCGCTAAGGCTTGAGGGTAAGTCTTCTGTAATCACTGCATATGCGCACGGGCCACAAGCACATATCGTTTTGCGCACTTCCACATGCGCCCGTGAATCATCACTCCTCCCAAGTTCATTTGAGTTTTGTGTTGTGTGAGGTATGAGAAGATTGTGTTTCATTTTTTTGTACGATTTTTTTTGGGGTTGCATTATTTTTCCTGTTTGTGTTTTTTTTTTCAAAGTCGTCTTTCATAAAAAAAAGGAAACAAAATATATATAAAAAGAAAATATTCCTGTTTTTGTTTGTTGTAAATTCCTCTTGATAAAAGGGACGGACAATCTGACAAATACACAGACAACAGAGAAGTCAACACAAACTATAGGTGATGTGAAAAATAAGTGACATTTCTGTCTACGTTACACTGCACGCATCGTCAAAAAGTGACTACGGCTGTTCTTTTTTTCCCGTTTTACACAGAGCAGTCTAAGCGTCATAAACAAACATCAACAAAAAATAACATTGAGATAAAATGTAGAGAGAAAGAAACTGCTTATTCTCCAAACGTTGAACTTTTGTTCAGGAGTCTTTTTAAAGTCATCTTTTTCCTCATTTCGCTTTTCTGGGTTCATAATCATATCCCCCCCCCAAAAAAAAAAAATCCTCAGAAGGTAAAGCAGCATTTCAACCCCTATTGTCACACACATACCCAATCGGCTCACGAGAATGAAGGACATCACTATTGCGATAACTTTTTTTCTGTTATTGATTCTTTTTCAAAGAAGCTTGGAATTTAATCCATTGAGTGCCGATTCTGTTTCTCTTGCCGATCGTCTCCATTTGAAAGTTGGTGCCTCTCCTTATGGAAAGCTGAAGGGGGTATTTGTGGAAATGAGGGGGGGGGGGATTAAATGTTACAATGCGGAAGTGAAGGGGGAGACCATCTGATATACTGCCATCTCCCCCTTCTCCAAGTTCACAAACGGTGCTTCGACAACGGGCGACGATCCCCCTCTAACCCATGCCAGATGAAGGAAGTCTCTCTGTCCCGCTCCCTTCGCTCTCTCCTACTCTCTCGTTCACTCGCTCCCACTGCTGCTTCGCTGTTCACATTCATTTGGCGACGCCACCCTAAGTGAGCTGCTATGGTTATCCTTGTCTCACAAGGGAGAGGCCTAGATTCTGTTTGGTGTCCAGGGACATCTCCTGCCCAGTGGGTGACGGTCGGAGGAAGGCTGTTGATTTAATACTGACAATGTGACTGGGTTGGTTGGGAGCCCCGTCCCAGTGGGCCTCCATTAGAGTAGGCCAGGACTCCCAGAGGAAGGTTCATGACTGACAGATGAGTTGGGGCTAGGTTGTGTAGTTGCTGATGAGGGTGGGGAGAGGGGTTTGGACCACTGCAGTAGTGCAAAACCCAAACCAGCATTGCTTGGGCCAGGGGTGGGGAGACTAGTGGAGTGGGAGGGTGGGGCACTGTGGAAGGGGATTCTGGCTGCTCCACCAGAGCGGTCTGAGGTCTGCTTACAGTGGATTTCTTGGTTGACTCCTCCTCCAGCGGTTGAGGTTGAGTTTGGACTCCTCCTACGGCGGTTGAGGTCGAGGCAGCGACGCTTGGCCATCTGCTATGAGTACCTGCCATCCCGAACCCGCCCGTCGCTCCGCGTCTTCAGGCGTTCATCCACATGCTCGCGGGGTGCTGAAACGCATCCGTCCATTCATCCCTCCCTCCCTCCCTCCGCCTCGTTCACTCGTTCAAAAACTACTGCTTGGCATTCAATAAAAATATGTTGTATTTGAACTTTTTTCCCCTCAAAAACAGTGGTAAACACAGCCAGTGGCCTGGCCTGGCCACCTTGGGGTTCTACGCTTCCTCACGGTGTATCGCTCCTCTTCCAGGGTGACAGCTGGACTGTCCATTGTACTCCGTCACGTGATTGATTTGCTTCAGTTTCAACAGAAGAAAAAAAGAGAGTGATTCCAAATTCCAAATTGAGAAACTTGGTCCCACATAACAAAAAAGAGAAAAGCTGAACATAATGGTTACCATCCTCCCCTCCCCCGAAAAAGAGATAAGTGACCATAGGGAAAGGCAGGCCCTCCTGTCTTCAGTGGTATTTCCTTTTGTCTGAGTGATAACACTGACATTGTGTATCCTGTGTTTGTATGATTTGTCTTAATGTATGTGTGCCTACGAGTTCACACGTGCCTATGTGTGTTTGTTGAGTATCCTTAAAAGTGTGTGTGTGTGTGTGTGTGGGAGGAGGCTGGGGGCAGCTGCCCTGTGTCCAGAGGTGAGGTAGAGCCTGGCGGCGCCCCAGCCTTGAGGGTGTGCCCACTTTGAGGTAAATGGCAGCCGTCATTGGCCTTGCCCTTTCTCAGTGACCCCTACAGTAACGACGACTGAGTATGGAAGCCTGAAGGGGCCATACTGAGCTGAGTCACACAGGCGCGGATTCAGACTTACTTACCCTGCAGGTCAGGGCTACAGCACAGCAGTATATACAGTAAATAAGGCTTTGAGTTTCTGAGGGTAGGGGTGTGTGTGTGTGTGTGTGTTTCAGGATGCTGTTCAGTCTCCAAGCACTGAATCTGCTTGCCAGCTATTAAATCTATATTTTCCCTCTCTCCCCTACTCCCCCCCCCCCCTCCCTCCTCTGAGAACTCCTGCCAGTGGCGCTTCTCCTTCTTTCTCTCTTTTGTTCACTGTTATGACCTTCCTTGGAGAGAAAAGGGCTCAATTGTCATTCATGAGAGGGTCTACTGTTGGCACCAGAAGCACAGGCAATGACAAGGCAGGTCTGCCCAGTGTGTGTGTGGGTTTGAGAGAGTGCCAGTCACAGGCGCTTGCCTAATGACAGAACCAAAGGTAGATACGGAGCCGTGGTCTGTAGTTTTACACATTTACACATTTCAGACAACTGGAGTAGCCTTATAATACAGCACCTGACTTGGTTAAAAACATGCTCACGGTCCAGTCTGAAAATGGCTCAGTTGTGTTCAGCCGTGATTGTAGGTACTAGTAGCTTTGCTCTACGGTAGGAGTTATATGGCACACTCAGTACCTCTGTGTGTGTCCGGGTGTGTTGTCAGTGACGTATCTCCTGAATCATTGTCTTACACTAATTCGGGGAGTATAATTAACTGACCGGTTTTAAAAGATGGTTGCCATAAATTCAAACAGGTGCAAACCTGCAAAAAACACCATCTAGTGGCAATGTGTGACAACTGAGGTGCCTCCAATAGGGCTCTGAGAGGGGAGCCAGAGTGTGTGTGTCTGTGTGTGTTGGCCTTGGCAAAGGGCTGGAACTCCCACTGGATAAAACACCGTGCTCAGACAGGGAGGGCCGCCAAACTGATTCCCAAAAACAGGTATGAAGAGGTGGTTGGTCAAAAAAAATTAAATCCTGTTTGTTTGACTCCTGCTGCTGGTTGCGTTGTTTGTTGTTTACCACGTAAATGTCGGAAAAACACAAGTCCTGCCAAAATCCTTCCCAGCTTCAGAAAAACATCCCTTCCTTTCCCAAGATGCCTCAAGTCGCTCCACTACTTCCTCCGGGGGTGCCACTCACACTTCCTGGTCCTCGAAGACCTCTAGGAAGAGAGGGGGGAAAAGTTCCGTCGGACACTCCACCTTCATGTGGAGGAAGCGGCTGGCGTGGCACGCCCCGATCATGCGCAGGTCCGTCACCTTCATCAGCAGCTTGGGCCAGAAGTGGGGAATGTTGTGCTTGCGGTAGTTGATGTAGTGTTCAAACGCCAGCAGGTAGGTCTCCTGGCATTTCTCGATCTTGTCAATGTTCGTCAGGCCTGAGCGGTCTGTGGCCGGGGGCAACGGGAGGGAGGGAAAAAAAGGGTCAGTAAACGGAGAGGGTAAAATTCCACCTAGCCTATCAGAGAGAAAGATGTAGGCCAAGTTGTTTTCAGCTAATAGTACAGCAGATTTTATTTATACTTACTTATAGTTCCTTCAGATCCACACAAAGTGCCTAGGTAGTAGTGGCTAGGGGGTGGATTTGGAACTCGGCCTGAATCCTCTGACCTGAATGACCTCAGTTGACCTCTTGCCATTGACCCTTGACCCCGTCCTCACCTGAGCTCATGAGCAGCACGGCCTGCAGCAGCGCCACCTCCGTGTCGTCCAGGTTGAACTGTGCCAGGCTCTTGCCCAGGTCGAAGATGGCGTCCGACACCACGCCCAGGCCGCCGTTCTTCAACTGCTCCCGCTTGACTGCCATCTCGCCGCTAAGGGTCAACGTCTCACTCTCTGGGTCGTAGCGCACGGCGGCGCGCAGCGACATGATCTCCATACAGCAGCCTTTCAATAGGATGATCTGGTCCTCACAAGGCAGCTGGACAGAGGAGAGGAGAGAGGGAGGAGGGAAAAGACGTGAGAGTAACAGCAGAGTTTATTGGTCGATCACAGTAATAGACTGAATTGTACACCAATATAAATACCTAGATTTTCATCAAATAGTAAGATAGCACAGAGGTGTGTGTGTGTCTGTTTGGTTTTACTACTTTTACTAAAAAGGCTATTTTATGCTTAGGGGTGAGGTTAAGATTAAAATTAGGGTTAGAATTAAGGTTATGGTAAAGGGTTAGGTTTAGGAGTTAGGTTTGAAGTCAGAAGTCCCCACAAGAATAGTAAACAAACAACAATTTCACCAACTGGGGACATTTTGTTGGTCCCCAAAAGGTCAAATGCTATTTCTAAAGGGGTTTAGGGTTAAGGTTAGAATTAGTGTTAGGGTTATAATTAGGTTTATGGTTAGGAGCTAGGGTTAGTTTTAGGGTTAGGTTTGGGGGTAAGGTTAGGTTTTGGGGTTAAGGTTAGAGTTAAGGAAAATAGGATTTTGAATGGGAATTAATTGTATGTCCCCACAAGGTTAGCCGCGCAAGACTGTGTTTGTGTGTGTGGGGAGCGTGCATTGATAGCGAATAGGATGGGTAAGATCTGGCAGCAGCCTGTTCATGTCATGTTCAGTTCAGAGAGAGAAAGGAGGAGAAAGGGAGGGCAAGAGAGACGGTTAAGGAATGTAAACAACATTAACTTGAAGGCCCTTTTCCATTCTTCGATTGGAATTTCAAAGGACATTTACATAAGTCGACATACTTTCCAGCTGCAGTGGTGTAGGCTTCGTGTGTAGTGTATGTAAAATAATGTTATATCAGCAGCAGTCTACGTTTACCCATTCAGCCATTTTGTTTGCCCTGTGACCTTGTTCCTCAGGGTGTCGTCAGAGAAAATGTACATCATGCACATTATACATATTTCAACATGCCCTTTCTACATGCATAAACGTAGTGTAGTCAAGGTGCCAATATTCCCTCAAAGTTCCTATTGCATGTCATTGTGGTGTGTATATTCCTTAGATGTGCTGTGATTCATATAGTGTGCTGAGGGGGCTTACATTCCACGCCCACACACACACAGGGCTTTACCTCCGAGAACATGGGCAGTTTTTTGGCAAAGTCGACGACGCGGGTGATGGCAGGGGTGATAATCTTGGTAAACTCACTGAAGGCCTCCAGGTCCACCTTGTCTCCGTCCGACGTGGGGGCCACCGGAGACTGACCTATGTCCTCCGGCTAGGGGACAGGACAGGGGACACAGGGACACAAGTCAAGAAACTTGAGTTAAGTCCTTTGTTATGCCATGAGAGTGTGTTCATTTGGTTGCTAGTAAGATGCCATGAATTAAGCACATCCAACAAAAGTGTGAAATTAGATATAGCAGACATTACGACTGAATAGTTAAAAAAAAAAATATAATAATAAATAAAAAAATTGTTGACATAATTGAGGAAGATGAGATGTGTAGTAAACAACTTCTTAGAGCGCTAAAGAAAATCCACTTAGAGATACAAAGCTCATGGTCATTTGCAGAACATGTGGTTGGTTTACATGCACCACTAGCAGATGGGATTCTATGAGGCTCTCTAAAAGACACATCTGGCTTAAACTCTTAACCTTAGTCCATCCCATTTCATTGTGAGTTGAGAAAAGGCTGAAATGTAAAATAACATAAGGCTTTGTCTTATTTTATATAATTAAGGACGCACAATCTATACAAAGCTTATGGATGGCGTGACTGTCAGGATTATGCGCCCGAGAGTCAGGTAATTACCTAAAATTGGAATAATACAATAATGCTTTGATTACAGTATATACATTTTCCTCAGCCTAACTAAAGCTGAGTTTCAGTTGTTCAAGGACAGCTGTGTTTATGTTTCAGAATTGAGAAATAGTTATATCTTGACAGAACAGAAAAACAAACGAATTTCAACTGAAAACATGCCACATTCTACAGCTCTGTAGTGAACTAACTCAAACCAACTGCAAAATGAACCTGTCTAGGTTTCAAAGGTTGACAAAGTCATTCTGGGGTTAAAGACGGTAAACCAAAGTATGTTAACCCTGTCTAAGCCGCTTGTTAAAATAGGTCAAAGATCATGCATTTACTGTCTTTTAAACCACTCTATTAGCAAACTGAGGTTTGAAGCTAGGTTGGGTGACCAGACTGGCATTACAGGGGGGGGAACTGGTACACAAAAGTAAGGGTCAACAATCCATTGTAACCAATGCCCTCAAACAACCTCATCATCACTCAAGCAATTCAATTTGCAGAGGGGCTCTTTCCATCTTGACCTTCAATCAAATAGGTTAGACATAATATAATGGGTCCTCTGCAGGACACAGGGCTGGAGTTGGAGTGGACTGGAGCTTTTTGATTTGGCCGGTGATTTTGATTCCAAGTGGCTGGGTAGTCTATGGCTTGTTAGCTACTGTTAAATGTAACTTATTTACTAGCATACATTCTTGTCCAGAGCGACTTACAGCAAGTGCTAACAAAATGCATTACATACTGTAGAAAATGTATATTAAAGGGAAAATTCACCACTAGACACTATCTGGGGTGTTTTCCCAGTCTCCCTACATAATTATGAGTGATAAGAGGGAAAATTCACCACTAGACACTATCTGGGGTGTTTTTCCAGTCTCCCTACATAATTATGAGTGATAAGAGGATGGTTCAGACATAATTATGCATTATAGCTGTATTATTTCTTTCGTGCCAGGGGACGTCATTGTTTGTTTGAGCCTGTTCATTAAATTACTTCACCAATCAGTGCGTATACAGCAGGCAAGCTAGTTGTTTACGTGCTTGATGGACAGACAAGTGGGTTTGAGGAGGCTTGAAGCACCGGGCATTTGTTATGACATGCATTATATGGATTAGGTCCACAGAATTATACCTAGGAGGAGCGGCTTCTATGGAGAAACGTTGAATGTCATTTGAGCTAGCTATTTATTAACAAGCTTGAGCTAGCAAGCTTTTGTGTGCAGAGTGGCACCAGAATTAAAAACGCGTTTTACCTTTCTGTAGTTAATCAATCCAACGTGAAAACTAGGCCTATGATATCCTTAACTAGCATTGAAAAAGTTAATTAGTTATTCTCAAGCTAATTAAAAAAATATATATTCTGAATAAAGCTTCAACGTGACATCAGTAACCTATGGTTCGGGGGCAGGTAGTTTAAACACGCACAGGCAAAGATTTTCAGCTTGCAGGCAGACAATGGAATACGTTTCTGGGTGACAAGAGTGGGGGCTTTGCATAGGTGCTTTGTTGCGTTTTGTTCTGGGAGTAAAAAAAAATGCCTGGAACATAAAATAACGTTATTAACCAGTTCCCATGCTTCTAAAATAACGGTACTGTTCCTGGACAGTATTGGTCACTTTCATTCCAGTCACACCACATTTTGGAGTGTATTCCACAAGTTCTCAAGTCTATTTGCTCATTTTTCATGCGACTGACATGCGGTAATGACAAATAGAATCTTTGTTTTAATTATTGTGATATGTCCACATGTTTTACCAGTACGGCATACCCCTACTATTTATTTACTGGTACTCCATACCAGACCTGTTTCTATTAAAGTGTTAGAGGTGAAGTACTATATTCATCTGTTAGGTTAATCATATGACTTCAGGCTAGACATGTGTTATCTTGGTAGTAGGTGTGGTTCAGGAATGCTCTCAGCATTCTTCTAATGCCTGGCATTTGAGTCCCATTAAATTAGCACTGCTGTGCCCAGAGCCACATGTGATTTGTATCGCTGTGCATTTCTGATGGGCTGTGTTGTAGGCTATTTTGGGAGTATATAAGTTGATAGGACATTTCTGTTATGGTGTGATGTCATTGCGTCATCACATTTGCTGAGCTTTAAAAAACACACACACACACACACCACAGCGCCAGAGAGACACATTATGTCACTGCTGTGGCCAACACGCAAGCACATATACATTTCACACACATACTTCTCACTCTCTCTGTCTCTCCTTCTCACTCACTCCCTCTCTCCACATTGAACCATTAGTACTTAGTTCTCCACAGTAAAACCATTGCTACACCCTTGTAACATGCTATCCCAAACCTACAGTGTCTATAAGGTCCCTAGTCTAGAAACTCTAGGTTTATGGATGAGACATGTTTTAAATGTTATATGTGTTCAGGTATTTATAGAAGAGCTAAAGTTTCTCCGTGCACCAGTTTAAAGGCGTTATTTTATATATTGGCTGGTAAACCTGCAGCTTGCTCAAATCCAATGTTTAGTTTTGGGTTGGCAGTGCTTGGACACACCTCGTAATGGTTAGGGCTATTTAAACAAGCAAATTGACTGTGGCTTTGCGGGTTAATTGTCTGTGGTATGGGTGATTCTCTCAATCTAGAGCCTTTATGGGAGAATTGGGGCCTTACACTGGTGTGTATGTGTGTGTGCGTGCGTGCATGCACATGTGGGTGTATGAGAGGGACATTGTATCGTAAGTGTGTGTGAAAAATAGCACATAGAAACATAATATATCTTTAAGTGTGTGTACATGTGTGTGAAGAGGTAGCTTTATCGGTGTTTGTGTGTTTACACCAAACGTCCCATTTCCTCCCCCTCACACCCCGCCACTTCCTGAACACGGTTGCCTAGCAACACCGACCACGACACCTGCCATACACAGTGAGCCTCTGGGACCCCCGCCCTTTTCCTCCCAGGTAGATCACCCGTTCCTGGGGCACGTTGCTAATAAAACCCCCTGCTTATTTCCAGGGCTTAGTGTCAGCCATGCTGTGAGTGAAGAAGCCAGCTGATAACCCAGCACCCGCTAGGCCTAATCCCTGGCTAACACTTCCTGCCGCTGTGCGCCCAGAGCCACCTGGCCCATGGAAAACATATGGAGATCAGTAGTCCTACCAGTACTGCCACAGGGTATCCTGACAGGAATAGCCCGGACAACATGGGAACATACTGTAGTAGTAACAGTAGTAACTGATCGGCAGTCGAGATGATGGATGGCACTCAACGTAAATGCTAACGGCGCTATTTAGCGTAAAGCCCAATTTATCACAAAGGAGTCTAAAACAGCCAGCCAGTCAACAAAACAGAGAGCCAAACAAATACTTATGTAACCAGCCATTTAGCCAGCCAGTCAACCAGAAGCTGGCAAAATTATCAGCCCTATTGGGGTGAGGCGAATGGTGCTCATCCTCTTACCAGGAACTTGCGTTTCTGTTTCCAGTGGGAGCCCTGTGCGTTGGTGTGGCGGTGGGCCTCGGTCAGCATGCGGATCAGCTCCCACTCCGAGCCGGTGGGCTCTGGCCGGTTCTGCAGGGTCTTCACCATCTCCTCCTTCTTCCTCTTCTCCCGGTTCTCCTCGATCAGACGCCGCTTGGCCACCCGCTTGGAGTCGTCCAGGACGACTGAGAGAGAGAAAAAGAGGGAAAGGAAAAAACGAGGGAGAAATAAAATGATTTCAGTTACATGAAGGAGTCACGAGTCCAAGCAACCACATGACTTGTAAAATGTGTGTAATTGTGTAATGTGTGAGTGTGTGAGAGACACTCACGGTCCATGGCCATGCCCACTGCGATGCACTTCTTGAAGCGGCACAGCTGGCACTGGTTGCGGGTGATCTTGTCGATGATGCAGCAGCCATCGTACTTACAGGAGTAGGCGGGGTGGAGGTTCTTCTGAATCGTCCGCCGAAAGAAACCCTGGGAGAGCGAGAGGGAAGAGATGAAGAGAGAGGGGGGTGAGGGAGAGAGAGGGTGGAGACAAAACGGAGAGACAGAAAGGGAAGAAGGAAGAAAGATAGAGGGAAGGAAGGAGAGAGAAAGAAAGCGTTCAGCATAACACTGTTCAGTGCCACCTGTCATACAAGGAAATAAAGTGATGAAGAGAGCATCTTTGAATTATCAACTTTCTCAGCTTGATAAAACACATCTAAAAAATACAATCTTCCTTGTTATTTGCTTGAGCTGTTATGGATCCAGGCGGTGTGTGTATATATGTGTGTGTGTGTGTGTGTGTGTGTGTGTGTGTGTGTGTGTGTGTAAGGGGGAGGATTTGACAGGGACGGTGGGAGTTCACACAAGGCAAAAAGACAATGATGCAGGAGCGAGAGAGACAGACCGACATCCTGGAATATACAAGGCCTGAGGTCATCTGCCTTTGGCCTAAAGAGCAGGAACCCAAGACTTCATCAAATAATTTGGAAATACAGACATTGTCATCCTACAAGAAACATGGTATAGAGATGGACCCACTGGTTGCCATCAAGGTTAAAGAGAGCTGGTAGTCCCATCCACCAAACTGCTGGGTGTGAAACAGGGAAGAGACTCAGGGGATATGCTGATTTGGTATAGAGCAGACCTAACCCGCTCTATTAAATTAGTCAAATCAGGAACATTTTACATTTGGCTAGAAATAAATAAGGAAATTATCTCAACAGAGAAAAATGTCCTCGTGTGCTACCCGGCAGGTAGCCTAGTGGTTAGAGCATTGGGCCAAAACAACCAACAAAAACGGGTCACAACTCCTGCAGCTCTAGCATGCTGGGTCTGTACAGTCAATGGTAGGCTTCAAGGGGACTCTTATGGTAGGTACACCTACAGCTCATTCCTTGGCAGTAGTACTGTAGATTACTTTATCACTTTATCACCTTATCCCAGTCTCTCAGAGCGTTCACAGTCAGCCCACTGACACCCCTTTCAGATCACAGCAAAATCACAGTCTACTTGAACGGAGCAATACTCAATCATGAGGCATCAACGCCAGAGGAACTGCATGAATCAAATCAAATTTTATTTGTCACATTTTAGCGAAATGCTTGTGCTTCTAGTTCCCATCATGCAGTAATATCTAACAAGTAATCTAACAATTTCACAACAATTACCTCATACACACAAGTGTAAAGGAATGAATAAGAATATGTACATAAAAATATATATGGATGAGCGATGGCCGAACGGCATAGGCAAGATGCAGTATAGAGTACAGTATATACATATGAGTTGAGTAGTGTAGGGTATGTAAACATTATATAAAGTGGCATAGTTTAAAGTGGCTAGTGATACATTTATTACATCCAATTTTTTATTTTTAAAGTGGCTAGAGATTGAGTCACTATGTTGGCAGCAGCCACTCCATGTTAGTGATGGCTGTTTAACAGTCTGATGGCCTTGAGATAGAAGCTGTTTTTCCAGTCTCTCGGTCCCAGCTTTGATGCATCTGTACTGACCTCGCCTTCTGAATGATAGCGGGGTGAACAGGTAGTGGCTCGGGTGGTTGTTGTTCTTCATGATCTTTTTGGCCTTCCTGTTACATCGGGTGGTGTTGGTGTCATGGAGGGCAGGTAGTTTGCCCCTGGTGATGCGTTGTGCAGACCTCACTACCCTCTGGAGAGCCTTACGGTTGTGGGCGGAGCAGTTGCCATACCAGGCGGTGATACAGCTCGACAGGATGCTCTTGATTGTGCATCTGTAAAAGTTTGTGAGTGTTTTTGGTGACAAGACGATTTTCTTCAGCCTCCTGAGGTTCTCCACAACGCTGTCTGTGTGGGTGGACCATTTCAGTTTGTCCGTGATGTGTACGCCTAGGAACTTAAAACTTTCCACCTTCTCCACTACTGTCCTGTTGATGTGGATAGGGGCGTGCTCCCGCTGCTGTTTCCTGAAATCCACGATCATCTCCTTTGTTTTGTTTTGTTGACGTTGAGTGTGAGGTTATTTTCCTGACACCACACTCCGAGGGCCTTCACCTCCTCCCCGTAAGCAGTCTCGTAGTTGTTGGTAATCAAGCCTACCACTGTAGTGTCGTCTGCAAAGTTGATGATTGAGTTGGAAGCGTGCATGGCCACGCAGTCGTGGGTGAACAGGGAGTAGATGTTGTTTCCTACCCTCACCACCTGGGGGCAGCCCGTCAGGAAGTCCAGGACCCAGTTGTACAGGGCGGGGTCGAGAGCCTGATGACGAGTTTGGAGGGTACTATGGTGTTAAATGCTGAGCTGTAGTCGATGAACAGCATTCTTACATAAGTATTCCTCTTGTCCAGATGGGATAGGGCAGTGTGCAGTGTGATTGTGTCGTCTGTGGACCTATTGGGGTGGTAAGCAAATTGGAGTGGGTCTAGGGTGTCAGGTAGGGTGGAGGTGATATGATCCTTGACTAGTCTCTCAAAGCACTTCATGATGACAGAGGATAGTCATTTAGTTCAGTTACCTTAGCTTTCTTGGGAACTGGAACAATGGTGGCCCTCTTGAAGCATGTGGGAACAGCAGACTGGGATAAGGATTGATTGAATATGTCCGTAAACATACCAGCCAGCTGGTCTGCGCATACTCTGAGGACGCGGCTAGGGATGCCGTCTGGGCCGGCAGCCCTGCGAGGGTTAACACGTTGAAATGCTTTACTCACGTTGGCTGCGGTGAAGGAGAGTCCGCAGGTTTTGGTAGGGGGCCGTGTTGTTGGCACTGTATTGTCCTCAAAGCGAGCAAAGAAGTAGTTTAGTTTGTCTGTGAGCAGGACCTTCGTGATCCACGACGGGGTTGGATTTATTTTTGTAGTACGTGATTGACTGTAGACCCTGCCACATACCTCTCATGTCTGAGCTGTTGATTTGCGACTCTACTTTGTCTCTATACTGACGCTTATTAGCTTGTTTGATTGCCTTGCGGAGGGAATAGCTACACTGTTTGTATTCAGTATTGGTTTCCGGTCGCCTTGCCCTGATTAAAAGCAGTGGTTCGCGCTTTCAGTTTTGCACGAATGCTGCCATCAATCCACGGTTTCTGGTTGGGGAAGGTTTTAATAGTTGCTGTGGGTACAACATCACCGATGCACTTGCTAATAAACTCGCTCACCGAATCAGCGTATTCATCAATGTTAGTGTCCGACGCTATGCGGACCCTATCCCAGTCCACGTGATCTAAGCAATCTTGAAGTGTGGAATCAGATTGGTCGCACCAGCGTAGAACAGACCTGACCACGGGCGTTTCCTGTTTTGGTTTCGGTCTATAGGCTTGGCGCAACAAAATGGAGTCTATTTTCCGAAAGGAGGGCGGGGCAGGGCTTTGTATGTGTCGCGGAAGTTAGAGTAACAATGGTCCAGGATTTTCTCCGCCCGGGTCGCGCATTCGATATGCTGATTAAATTTAGGGAGTCATGTTTTCAGATTAGCCTTGTTAAAATCTCCAGCTACAATGAATGCAGCCTCAGGATATGTGGTTTCCAGTTTACATAGAGCCCAATGAAGTTCATTCAGGGCCATCGATGTGTCTGCTTGGGGGGGATATATACGGCTGTGATTATAATCGAAGAGAATTCTCTTGGTAGATAATGCGGTCGACATTTGACTGTAAGGAATTCTAGGTCAGGTGAGCAAAAGGACTTGAGTTCCTGTATGTTGTTATGATCACAGCGCAATCGTAGGGCATACCACCCCGCCCTTCTTCTTACCAGAGAGATGTTTGTTTCTGTCGGCGCGATGCGTGAAGAAACCAGGTGGCTGTACCGACTCCGATAGCGTGTCTCGAGTGAGCCACGTTTCCGTGAAACAAAGAACGTTACAGTCTCTGATGTCTCTCTGGAAGGCAACCCTTGCTCGGATTTCGTCTACCTTGTTGTCAAGAGACTGGATGTGAGCGGTGAGCGATGTGCCCGTCTATGGAGCCTGACCAGAAGACCGCTTCTTCTGCCCCTCCTGCAGCGCCGTTGAAACTGAGCTGCACTTCCTAACCTCTTGCCAAATGTATTACCATATTAGAGACACATATTTCCCCTGTTGCCACAAGAAAAGGGCAACCAGTGAAGAAAAAACAATTGTAAATAAATACAGCCCATATTTATGTTGATTTATTTACCCTTCTGTACTTTAGCTATTTGCACATCGTTACAACACTGTATATATCCATACTATGATATTTGAAATGTCTCTATTCCTTTGGACTTTTGTGAGTGTAATGTTAACTGTTAATTTTTTATTTAACTTTTGTTTATTACCTATTTCACTTGCTTTGGCAATGTAAACATATGTTTCCTATGCCAAAAAAGCCCTTTGAATTGAATTGAAAGTTGAGAGAGACAGATAGAGAAGGATCTGAAGTTGGAAAGCAGAGGGAGGGTGTCAGGCTGTCACTTGGACTACAGTGAGGCAAACAGATGACAGAACTGACATAGAGATGACATACTGTCAATATTGTGGAAGCTGTCACACTGCGTATGTGTGTGTTTGTCACACATCCACTTGCTCACTAAGGCACTTACTTAAATTTGCCTGTCAAAGGGAGTTAGCGAGTGAGTGAGGTAGAGAGTGAGTAAGGTAGCGAGTGAGTGACGTATCGTGTGAGTGAGTTGGTGAGTGAATGGGGTCGCATGTGAGTGAGGTACAGCGTAAGTGAGTTAGCGAGTGAGTGAGGTGGCGCGTGAATGAGGTAGCGAGTGAGAGAGTGAGGTACAGCGTATGTAAGTTAGCGGGTGAGTGAGGGCGCGAGTGAGTGAGGTGGCGCGTGAGTGAGGTAGCGAGTGAGAGTGTGAGGTAGCGAGTGAGGTAGCGAGTGAGAGAGATAGCGAGTGAGGTAGAGCGTGAGTGAGGTAGCGAGTGAGAGATAGCGAGTGAGGTAGAGCGTGAGTGAGGTAGCGAGTGAGGTAGAGCATGAGTGAGGTAGCGAGTGAGTGAGGTAGAGCATGAGTGAGGTAGCGAGTGAGGTAGAGCATGAGTGAGGTAGAGCGTGAGTGAGGTAGAGCGTGAGTGAGTGAGGTAGAGCGTGAGTGTGTGCACAGTACAAAAGTATCCTTACTTGCCCGAATTCAATGCAAATGAAGGTGAATACCCTTGTTAATTTGTGGTTAATGTTGTGATGAACTCTTCCCACACCTGAGCTTTGTATTTAGTGTCTCCTGACCTTGTCCCAACTTTCCCCACAAATGACCCAGTGCTTGAAGTAAAAAGAAAAAGGTGCAGGCTCCATCCAAAAGTGGTGGCCTATAGGGAGCGCATGCCCTGTGTATCTCACCTTGCAGCCCTCACAGGTGATGCAGCGGTAATGGTAGCCAGTGGCCTTGTCTCCACACACCACACACGGTTCATCCTTTTCCAGATAGCTGGGGATGTACCCTGCAACACACAGAGAGAGGTGGAGAAGGAGAGAGTATGACGTCAGGTCCTGAAGTTCACTCTATTGCCACGTAGTACTGATGCTGTAAACATCAGAGGTCTCAAGATATGTGTAATAGATATCTCCCAATATATAAACCAGGTTTGCGTCAATTCCATTTCAATTCCAGATAGTTCAGGAAGTACACTGAAATTACAATTCCACTTCTTTTCAATTAGGAAAATGTGGAATTGGAATTTGGTTAACTTTCTGAAATGACTGGCTTTGAAATGGAATTGACCCCAAGCCTGGTCCAAACAGATACAATAGAAGACAGTCAAATAAAAAAAGTAATGATCTTATCCTAAGACCTCGGCCTACGGACCCCATCACAAGAGAGTCAGGAAACAAACCACTAGAGGAGATGAGTGTGTGACAGTGTGTGTGTGTGTGTGTGTGTGTGTGTGTGTGTGTGTGTGTGTGTGTGTGTGTGTGTGTGTGTAAATGTGTGTGTGTGTGTGTGCGCGTGTAAATGTGTGTGTGCGTTAATGCATCTGTTCGCCTGAGAGAGAGGTTATCCTATTCTGTACTGTCTGTCTTTTCCTGGCCTGTAATGGAGGTGTAGGTCTGTAAATACATCTCCTCATTTGAGCAATTGTACTTGGGCAGAGACTCCAACAAGTACCCTTCACTGTGAGAGCCACTCCAAAGCAATAAAGTCTGCCTCGCTGCTGAGTAGAACCCCCCCCCCCCTCAAAAAAAAACATTCACTACCCATCTCCTTCTTCTCTCTTTCTCCTTCCTCTCTCTTTTTCCTCCCTTATTCAGCCCAGCGCTCTTCTAGTCTTCACCAGCCACCTCAGGGAAAAAGTTATTTTTCCATACAGAACATTGAGATTTAGTGAGGGAGCGCATAGACACGCATTTAATAAAATCTATAGTTGTGAGACTGGGGGAGAAGGTTACACGTTACACAAACACATACACTGCCAATGGAAGATCCTTGGACGCAGTTTAGGGAGCCAAGAAGTGCTGTCTGTCTGTGCGGGGTCCTCTCTCTGCATTGCTGCATGGTGGAGGAGTGTATGTGTGTGTGTGTGTGTGGGACGAAAGTAACACTTTTTCCCCCTGAGATCGATAGAGCTAGAGAGAACCTATTTTATGACAAACAACTTATATATGTCCTCTGCCATTAGCAACTGTCATTCATTTCTAGGGTCAGTGAGTTGAAATGAAATAGACTGAGAACAGAACTACCGCAATGTTACTTTTGTACCTGCCGGCGGGGCGGGAGTAACACAGCCTTGGGATGGAAGTAACAGCTGGCGAGGAGTGCACAATATCTGTCTTATCTCCATGTTTCTGCCTTGTAATGCTCGTCACTTTCAACAAATATACCATCAGACCTAATTTCATGTTTTTGTCGATTTGAATAACTAATGCTATAGGTTAGAACGCAACCACAATATTTAGCCTTACAATATTAACATCGGACTAAACTGGATGACATAATAACTAAATTAACCATACTTTACTATTCATGCTTAGCCCTACCAATCAGGCAGGCTCCAGCTGTCCTTGTCATGCGCTCTCCTCGTGTCTTGATAGAATGGACGTCTTTATTCTCTTCACAAACGGCAAACTCATCATGCTCGTCACATTTCCATAGCTTGACAGAAGGTAATTGGCCCCCAGAATCATAAAGATACATGTTTCTAACCACTAACCCGTCGATAAAAGCTTGTGTGAGAAGATGATCCATCAAGTCAATTGATTAAGGCATAATTCTAATGTCATATATAATTCCATATTTTTTTACATAACATTCATATTGATATTATACTAACATTATAAAAACAAGATGAAGTAGGAGAGACAATGGCCCGTGCCTAAACGTTTATTTTATTTTATTCCAGGTCATCAGTTTACATAGTTTTATTTTTGTCTCATAAAAAACATGAGCTTGCGCACACCCGGAAAAACAATTGTGTGTGGAGGTGCTGACTAACGCCGAATAAACTATAAACTATAGAGGCACACACTCCATATATAAACTCCCAGCAATTTACTGGGTTAATCTCCAACGTTTGGGCATCACTGTGCCTTCTTCAGGGTAATGTCATGAATACTTGAACCAGGTTATGTAGACAAACACTGCAATTAGTGCCACCAATGACCATAGTGAGGGGTTTTGTCTCACCCATCTCTCCTATAACTTCTCCCAGGCTAACTCCCAAGACCAACTATTTTATTTATGTTACCTTTGTTTAACTAGGCAAGTCAGTTAAGAACAAATTCTTATTTACAATGACAGCCTAGGAATAGTGGGTTAACTGCCTTGTTCCGGGGCAGAACGACAGATTTTTACCAGATTGTTACCTCAGCTCGGGATTCGATCTACCAACCTTTTGGTTACTGGCTCAACGCTCTAACCACTAGGCTACCTGCCGCCCCAACTAGCATGATACTTGAAACCTATGCTGTCATTTAGTCACTAGATGGGTTAAGAAAAAATACGTTTGGAGCCTAAAAACAACTAAACACAACTGTACAACCAAAAAACACTTCCGGGTCAGTTATTTTTACTTACATCGCTCAAAACCACTTTTTGTTGATAACTCTGCGAAACATGATTGGATTGGGCAGGGGGGAGGGGTGTCATCCTCCACATTAGGACTGTGCTGACTTCACTAAGTCATTCTAGCGTCTGTGTTATCTGAGAAAATGGGTGTGTTACTTTCGCCCCGTGTTACTTTAGTCCCGGCTCTCCCTAAAGAAAGTAAAAAGGTGTTTATATGTTTGTGTGTCCGGACCACACTGAGTACAGTCTTACAAGTGTCAGTCTGGCTCTCTCAGAGGCAGAGGAGTGGACACTGGACAGGGACAAGGCAGTACAGGACAGGGTAGGGATGCCCAGTCTCACAAGCCAGTCTGTGGGGGTTTTGATAGGAACCAGAGCCAAAATCAATAGTGCTGCTGAAGCCCACACCCTCTGCTATTGCTCCAATAGCTCAATTGAAGTACAGTCCCATCTGTTGAAATGCTCCGACCCAAAAGGATGTATGTAACTGACCTGTATTCTCTGACCCAGTCTGTCCGTATCCCTTCATTTCTGTTTAGAAAAGAAAAGTGACATTTAAATCTATTTTCAATGAATGCAAAATGGAAGAGTCAATGCTCTCTTCATAGAAAAACACTCCACTTTATTTAGGTACATTTAGATGAAATAAAGTCTTTCAAAATCAAATTCAGGCAAAATGACATACTGAATTTACTGACATACTGTAAAAATATACTTTTACACGTTTCCTTCGTGGGTTCTTCAGATGATAAAACCCTATTGAAAAAGGTTGAGGGTGCCATGCCATGTGCCAATAGCACTTAGGAAATAAGGAACCTGCACTATGCCCCACCACCCCTCAAAGCCTGGCTCAGACATAGTTTCCCAGCGGAGATGGACCATGGTGGGTCACATGATTCAGGTCTAGCTGGCTGAGAGCAAGGTGGGTTGTTGGGGGCTACGGGCTTCCTCATTGGTCTGTCCGTCCATAGGCCCGGGATGAGTATTGTGGCAAGGAAACAAAACAAGAAGCGGATTTCACTCCTTTAGGAAAACAGCCCTAATGTTGGAAACATTTATTTTCCAAGCTATAGCACACAATATTTTACATACAGCAGGTTTTCAAAAGGACCAAAAAGATTGGTACTGTATGCTTCGTGTTTGCTTTTTTTTTTTGTCATGGAAAAAATATTGCAATACTACTAGTATCGCCACAGCCCTATCTGCCCAGTTGGCGTTCAGGAGATGACAAGCGCAGATGTTTTCTAGCATCTCGGCAGATGACACAGATTCCTCTAAACTGTTTTTCTTGCTCTCTCTCAACTCCCGGCACTTTAAGATGTCAATCAGAGACTGCAGTCTACTGCAGGAAGAAAGATAGCAGAGCGGCTGGCTCTCGTTTACCGCTGAAAGATGTGGCTCAGGCTCCCTTGTTTCTCCTCATAGGTGATAAATACATACTCAAAATGTAAAAGGTGCCAGTGAATTATGAGCTGTGACATCTGTGTTTCCCACACAAGCACACAACGTACAAACCAGGCGACAGGTTGGGAACACAATTCAGGTTTGAGTTTTTGCAGAGTTGAAAACTCTAAGGCTGTAAAAAATCAACCCTAACAGTACATTGCTTACATAGTGTCTTTGTTTGCAAATGGCTGTAAGTCTACCGTAACTGTACCTACCAGACATGCTCTTCACCGAACATGAGCTGCTCTTTCTTTTCCTTTTCGGGCCATCGATCCACCTGCAGAATGAGAAAAGAAGAGAGAGAGAGAGAGAGAGAGAGAGAGAGAGAGAGAGAGAGAGAGAGAGAGGGAGAGAGGGGGGGAGAGAGTGTATGTGTAAAGGAGGAAGCAGGAATTTAAAACACAGGCAGAGTGGAGGGCATGTCTGCATATTTTATCCTTGAAACGGAAAAGGCGCAACACTCGCTCACCATAAAAATGTATTGTTTTATTTAAGCAAGGTTAAAAGATTAACGTTTCAGCCCTTCAATGGGGATTTCATTTTTTGGGTTGCACCTCGACTCAAGTTGATTGAGCGCCCCCCCACTTCTTTGCATGTTTCAACCTGCCAGTTCTCTAACAGGAACCTTTCAGGACTCTAGCAGTGCTCTAGTTTAAGGGGGTGGAGAAAATGTCTGCCCTTCCACTTCAATTTACATTGAAGGGGAAAGCAAGAACAACAACCACACACACATACACCAATGCGCAAACATGCACACAGTCGGCAACACACAAATACACACCTACGATTTTCAATATCATTACATTTGAAAAATGTTATGTCAACATTTCCCAGGCGGCCATGTAGGCATTAATGAATCAATAATAGAATCATACAATCAATTCGACTTCGTTTTACCTCCCATAACTACATAATGGTAATCATTTATTTGAATGGTAAATCTCTATTGATAAACTGGGTAAATTGTGTGTGTATGGAAACAATCTTACATTATCCTACTGACCAACAACATTTGCATAGAAGTAGAAGGTTTTTGGTTAAAATTTGTTAGCTTCAGCTGTAAGCTAGCTGGGAAAGTTAGCTTTCCGTGAATGTTGTTTATTATAGAGCTAGCTAGCAGGTTACCGGTATCTTCTGGCTTTGTAAAGTGTTGTAGCCTGTATGGAAATTGTTGTGCCTAACAGAAAACAAATGAACTGTTTTAAAATGCAGTGTCGCATTATTCAAGTGTCTTTATTATGTACAGTATTAGTGAGGCACGAGCCAGAGATGCAGCCATTGGCTCAGAGCAATAAGTGAGTAAAACTGGTTTAGAAAAAGTTTCACCGGAGAGGCACAGGGCGCTCGCGCTATTAATGGGGACCTTGGCTGTGCCGATAGTCAATAGACTAGGAACTATTTATTTATTTAACCTTTATTTAAAGGAAAGGGCTATATCGGCCAAAAATATAGTCCGAACCGATCGGTCGTTCACACACACACACACACACACACACACACACACACACACACACACACACACACACACACACACACACACACACAGCCCATCTGAACAAAGCACACCTCTGTAACAGGAGAACTTAGCACACTTAGCCTGGGAGAGAGTGCACTAATAAGTAACGCTGTAGGATCTATCGGACGTCAACACTAATGTTTCCCTGCGGTCCCTCTGCAGCCCTCCAGACACTCCTGAGCACTTCAGCTTCTTGCACCATGAGAAGCTCTTTAATGCCAGCTCCAGGTCTGCTAGGGGAGTGGGTCTCCATGAAAGTGTATAAAACCTGATATAGCTTACTAAAGTGAATTTGGACACTCGTTTGTCTGAACTCTCTCTCCCTCTCTGCTCTCAGTAAATAGCGATCGTTGCTAAGGGAATCCTAAGGACATAAGTGGTTGTTTCACTGGCTTCCTAATTGGGATGAGTTGTTTTCAATTATAGTAACGTGGGTGCCACAGTGAGCCTAATCAAGCCTTAAAGGGGCAATCTTCCAGTTCAAATACTAACAAAGTGGACACCCCGCCACTGTTTTGGTGAATAGCTGAGGGATGGGGCTGGAGAAATGTAACCACTCTCAAATTCTTAGACAGAGCCATGGATGCAAGGACTGACCATCCATTATATCAAAATGACAGTTTAACCATGTTTTGAGGCTATACAGTGTTGGTTTATATTTACCATTTTTTTACAAACATTGGACTAAAACAAGCTTATATTTGGGGTTCTGACGGGGTATATTATTCAAGAATAAATGGGTACACATCATCATTTATACGTCCAAAAATGGATAGCAACTGCAGATAGCCCCTTTAAAGTATTGAACTAAAAGTCTTAAAGTCAACTCTTAAATGTTTTTTAGAAAAATAGAATAAAGGTATACTACTGCCGCCTGCCCAGCCTCCATATCTAAATCACCCTCACAGGCAATCAATTCAGAAATAACTTGAATGAAAACACAACCTCCACCATCACAGCCAACCCGACAGAGATGAATAAGCTGAACACCCTAGCCGGAGCCCTCAGAAGTGGCTAGCCTAAACCTAGCGTCCAGCCCCCTCTCAACTCTCTGTTGTGCCAGCTAGAAAAAGATGCCTTCAGAGCTTCACACACAGCTCAAGTCTTCTGCTGAGGCGAGAGTGAAATAGAAGGAAAAACCTACTCTGTGCACTGCTTTTCACCACAACAACAAAAAACATCAATTATTTCACACTCAAATGGAGGGAGGCCAAGTGGGGGGGGGGGGGGGGGGGGGGGGGGGGGCAAGTGCCTTTTAGGAACTCAATTCAAGGAGCCATTTGCAGTTTGCTTGGTTGCAGTGTAGGCTAATACACACTAGTGACGTGATGGAAAAAATATTGCGATACTTGGTACATGGCAAAAATGAACTCACAAAGCAGACAAGCTATTTGGTCCTTTAAAAACCTGATGTAATTAAAATACTGAGAGCTATAGCTTGGAAAATAAATACATGTGACTGGATGACAACATAACGATGTTTGTTGTCAACATTAGTGCGCTTTTCCTAAAGAAGTTAAATCCGCTTTGTGTTTTGTTTCCTTGCCACAATACTAACGAGTATCACAATACTGGTATCGTCCCGGGCCTACGGACGGACAGACCAACGACGAAGCCCGTAGCCCCCAAAAACCCAGCATGCGCTCAGCCAGCTAGACCTGAGTCATGTGACCCACCATGGTCCATCTCCGCTGGGAAACTAAGTATCGCGAAACTGGTATCGTCCCGGGCATAATATCCACCCTCTGTGGGTCGGAAACAGGGGCAATGGAAATGAAGCCTGTGAAGTGACTTCCATTGTCGGACGTTAATAAGGTGACACTCCATCCTAACTCCTCCTCCACATTTACTGGATTGGTTCAACAGTGCAGACGAGAACCTCCCCCGACAGTTTTTTTTCCTTCTCGTCAGGACCTGCTACATTAGGTTAGCTAATACCCAACGCCAGAAGCTGAGGAAACATTTTGTGTGTGAATTTGTATATACGTATTGGTACGTCGCAGAGCTAAAGGGAAGCTTTTTGAAGTGCCCCTATCTTATGAAAACAATGCTTAATTTGGGTACAATTATGTAAGGACTTGGCGGCCAAGCAGGTTTTAAACTGTGCCACACTGCTCGGGAATTACAGCACATAGCACTTTTGCAGAAACATACTGTACAACAAGACTAATTCATAAAAAAAACATTTTTAACTGCAATGTGATCTTACAGGTTCCAGCACATAGTTGTGTGAATCAGATAGCAAAATCAAAGTTTGATTCCCCAAGGTTTGATTCCCCAGGATTTGATTCCCCAAGGTTTGATTTTCTGCTCAAAAATCAAAGCAAGCAACATTACTGTAGCAATGTACCATCCCTGAAAAACAACAACACAGGCACAGTGCAATTAACCTGCAAAACAAAAAGTGACAGTCCAAAACATGAAAAAAACATTTCTGACCTTATAACGCAGTGTGAGTGTAGAATATGCATTGCGAGAAGAGTGGCTGGCCTCTCAAACAGCTGGCAAATTGGAGAGACATCTACTGTACAGTGAACCTGCTGCCAGCCATGTTTTAGCTCTGAAAAGACTCTCTCTCTCTCTCTCTCTCTCATTTCTCGAAATAAACCCCTTCTCTCTCGCTCTCCCTCTAGCCCCGCCCCTGCTCTCTGATTGGACGTGGGACAGCCTCTCCACCTGAGGGTCTGACAACGGGTTTTGGGATGATTGATGGTGGGTTGATATGGCAACTAACAGGTAGCTGTCAGGCAGGCTCTGACCACAAGGCGGGTTCCATGGGTCTATTTCTGTACTTCAGCAACAGAGCCGAAAGCGCAATGACTTGAAATGAGGGCGACTTACTTAAAGAGATTTAGAAACGTAGCTAATTGTCGACGACCCAACATTTACGAGGCAAAACAGAAATCGTCAATGCTCGAATGCAGAAATATCAAAGACATTACATTGACGGACCCCTTTAAAACTGGCTCAGATGTCTTTTTATGAAGTAGCCCTATCATGTGACTCAAGTCTTCAGGGACTGAAATACTAAAGTAAACAAGTCGTGTACCTTTAATAGAAGCCTGACTTCAATCTATACCCCACCAGCCTATGCAGGACGTCGGGCCCTACATTTAGGTCCAGTACTACACAGTAGCTTATTGTTCCCAGTGAATTGCGCATACTAAAACCAGATTTGCATCGGATTTCAGGCGTGTAAAGTCTTGTTTGCTAGACAGATTATTTACAAATAATGCCAGTGAAATCTGAGATAGAAATTAGAGCCATGCACACACACATACACCTCTCTCTCTTTCTCAGGTCAGTAATTACAAGCAATTATACTTCTGGCTGTGATAGAGGTCCCTGCCAAAAGGAAATCAAAACATTGTTTGTCTCACATGTCCAATGAATGCGTAACAAGATGACAATAGTGTACTACAGGCATTGTTGCTTCTGATACTGTTTCATAATGAAGCTGGGCATATCACATCCACTGCTATTCATCTTCCATATGACACAAGGAAGTCGTAAAAGCAATATTGATGTCATGAGAGGAAGGGAAAGCAAAGTCGTCTATTCCACATTGGTTCAACCAGCGTGTGCCCAGTGAGCAGTGACCGCAATTGCATGACAGAAATGGCATTGTTAGGTATGGAAATTGAATTAAGAGTCACAGAGGCTGGAGAAATTCAAGAAGCCAAAATACAAGGTGTACAATGTCGGAAAGGGAAAATAAATACCCTGTTTGTACGGATCTCTCATTCGATAGTGAAGCCTGTCGGTTTCACACTGCAAACCTTATCTGAATAGAGAGGATGAGCGTGTGCGTGCCCGTTTGATAACGGATATGGGCACAACAGCTGTGAGAGAATAATCCAGCCCGTCTCTGTTCTCTACACCACTTCCATTTCCGCCATCTTATCAGCAATTAGAACAGATTTGATCATCCAATTGCAGTGACTTCGTTGCAACAACGACATTGACAACGGCGTTGCCAAATAGCGCTCGGCAAACCATTGCCTACATAAGTAGAATAAGATCGGGCAGTGGCTTTTTGGCAAGGTTGAGAACACTAAGGAAACAAAGAAAGCTGGTGCTAAGCCATTTGCTACCATCAGCAACCACAGCACCACAAGACATGAAATTACTGTGCGTCTCTCGTTTTATTCCTGCCTCGAGCAAGTGCAAGAGAAGAAGCGGGAGACTTCCCTGCACCAGCCCTGTATTACTTTCATCTACTCTCATCCGAACAGTGACGTTAAAAGGGACAGTTCCGCAAAGTTGCGTATTCAGATATTTGTTGCCTTACCTGAACAGCAGGAGTGACTGCAATCCACAGTTGCTAGGCTAAAGTCATTCCCTGTTCACAGACTGCTTTCAAGGTAAGGAAACAAATGTATACATCTGTCATTTGGTTCAACTATCCCCAGTTTTACTTCAAAGGTTCGCAAGGACAACACGGTGACGGAGCGCTTTAATCACATTCACTACAGTATCAAACAGTTCAATCAACACCAATGTGATTAGCAAACAGTCCAAATCAGGATCAAGCTCTTTAATTCCTCCCCGTCTTTAATTAACACAGCGACAGCAGCCTTAATTTAGCCGTGAACCTTCACTACACACACACACGCACGCACACACGAGCCCAACTGCTAATCTACTGACAGGGGTCCATCGCGGCTGAGAAATTTTGTCCGGCTCCTGTGGCTTTCCTTTCATTTGCGCCTGGGTAATATGCCAAAGGGCTCAGCGCCGGGGAATTTGACACAGCATTCCAGGGAGCCGGAGACCCTCTCCGTGGCCCACGTGTCACAACCACGACACACAACACACACAAGCACAACGTAGCATACACACACAAGGGCAAGCACAAGCAAATAAACACCCACACAAGCTCACGGACGCACGCAAACACAGACTTTGATGCACGTACTGTATCCAACCGCTCTCAAACACATCAGTATGCATAAATAATGTAGACACACGTACCACTGTAACAGAACACAAACACCACCACTATCAACCATATAAAACTATAGGCTATGCTACCAGAATGTGGTATCATTCTAACCTAGCCAGGCTGCTCTCTCTCTCGCTCTCCCCCAACCCCCATATTGCTCTCTCTCTTCCTCTCTCTCCTCGTCTCTTCTCTCTCTCCTCTCTCTCTCTCTCTCTCTCTCTTCTCTCGCCTCTCTCTCTCTCTCTCCAATCGCTCCGAGGCAAATCAGACTGACTGATAGTTGTGCTCTTTGAGCAGGAGGAGGTTGCTCTTTGATAAAAGTCCTTGTTTCACTCTGACACAGCCTGACTGGTTGAGACAGAGGAGCTTCCATTTCACTGATGTTGTGTTCTAATAAATGATGACAAGGGAACGACCTGTGTTCGTGTCTGGTGGACTGGCTCCGAGCAGTTAGTAAGTTACACACTCACACGTGTTCAGGGTCGGGAAACCTGGAGTACTAGTTTTTAGGTTTCTTCGAAAACGAGATTTTTTTTTGAGCTGTTTCAACTTGCAGGCAGTAGACAAAGAGGAAAGAGAGAGAAAGAGAGGGAGAGAGGAAAGAGAGAGAAAGAGGAAGAGAGGGAAGAGGGAGAAAGAGGGAGAGAGGGAAGGGCGAGAAAGAGAGAGGAAAGTAAGAGAAAGAGGGAGAGGAAAGAGAGAAAGAGGGAGAGAGGAAAGAGAGGGAGAGAACGAAGAGCAAGAAAGAGAGGGAGAAATGGAAGAGAGAGAGAAAGAGGGAAGAGAGATGGATGAGAGAAAAGAAAGAGAAGCACAGCGAGAGAGAGAGAGCAGACTTTCAAAACAAAAGGGTAAAACCCAGGAATTCTACACTTTCCCCAGAAGACCCCTAACCCATAAGACCATGTGATCCCTATCCACTGTGTGATGTTAGCGGCAGGGTTATAGCCTGTATGGTTGAGACCAGGAAGTGGGGGGCAGGACTCACCGTTTCTCCTCTCCCTCTGATAGGCTAGGGTCCTGCTCCTTGGGCATGTGTTCCATTCACCTTAATTCCATCCAACAGCCAATCATGCGAGACTGAGGCGGGCCCCACCCTCGGATGCTCGCTGGTCATTCGCAGGTAGGGGGGTCAGTCAGTGCGACATCACAGGGTCCCGGTCCGGGCGGGCTCTAGCCTCCGGAGCGACCCCCCTGTGCTGGCCCTAGGACTGACGAATGGACTGGACCGGACAAGATCTATCAATGAGAGAATAGGATATATTCAGTTAGCAAGAGCTCCACGTAAACAATCAGTTAGCATGACTTCCATATACAGTAAGCCACTTCCATATGTTTGGTTAGTATGACCTCCATGTATACATTCAGTTAGCTTGGCTAAATGTATACATTCCGTTAGCTTGGCTAAATGTATACATTCCGTTAGCTTGGCTAAATGTATACATTCCGTATACATTCCGTTAGCTTGGCTTAATGTATACATTCCGTTAGCTTAGCTTAAAGCGCACATTCTGTTAGCATTAGCTGGATAGGTTATTGTCATGGGAGAGAAGCGAGAATAGAACAGAGGGAATATCATTGACTGCCAATCAACAACAGTGGATACAAATTTTGTTTTAGTGCCAACCATGTTACTCAACAAGGATTCTCGTTCCTTTTTCTCTGTCTCCCTCCTGTACCTAAATAGAACAGACTAGAACTACCATGATTTCAGATGACATGTCCTCGTGTTTCCGTAGGGTTCAGACCATAACAGACTTGCCAGAGAGTGGTCTTCCATATTGGCCACATTGTTTATGCAACCTTTTCCAAACGCTTCATGGGAGAAGGTCTCACACGTTGGCCTAACATGCGTGACCCCTGACTCCTGGCCACACGACGACAGGGCTTTCCAAGAGTTTCTGAGAAACACACACACACTCATTTACATATACACACACACACAAGCGACCTATTCAACCTTTTTGACCGCTCCTTCCTCAGCTCTATTCTTCCTCCCCTAATCCCTCGCTTCAACGCCTTCCCAATCCCAAACAGAGGGGTGGAACGATTGCGAGCACGAGATTGTTGTCAGCAATCGCTAATATAACAGTGGCACCGCGTAATTGCCACATAATAGTGCGAGTTAAAAAGCTGCGATCTCAACGGTACAATGGACTACATCGCTTCACCAAGCTTACTGTGTTCTATTTCACAGCACGTCGACTGCTTTAAAGCCGGATTGTCGTGTCATTTTATGGTAAGAAAGTTAAACCTATTGTGTCTTTCATGTATTCCGTTTTCCTCCAAGAGTGGCTGAATATTTTCCATCTATATTTCACATGGAAAATCATTTGCTGGTGTATGAATCTTCTTCATTGTAAAATTACAGACAAAAATGATCACTGATTTATTTGACGGTCATGTTAGCTTGACGTTTCGACAGTTCCCTCTTCGAGGTCAAAAGCCCAAAACCCATGAATCAAGGCGTGTGTACGTAACCCCAGCCTCCGTGTCACACTTAACGATTTACAAGATGTCGACTGATGCACAGGTGGGAGTTTTACTAGCCAACTTCACCATTTACTATGTTAAACAAATGTTGAACCGCGGCATTAACAGCCTCTCTCAATCTATTTACAGCTTGAACACGCTCCGTGATAAGAGGAACTTGAGACGAACGCATACCAGCCGCACAGCATCATGGGGGGAAAAGGGGAGGGGTGTATGTTCGAGAAGTGGTCGGCCTCCTACAGTGATGTCCTGACCCTGATAGATAACGCTAATAGCTGACCATAATACAGTGGCCTATCTAGCCATTTATTATCAAGGTTATCGTGCAGAGGTGGGATGCAGGACTAGCCAGACCCCCGTGGACATAATATATATTTCATATTCTACAGCGAGTTCAAGGACATTTCAAGGCAACGTACCATAATGTGATGCAGTGGTTCTTGTAATACTACGGTGGACTGTTAATAAGAACAAATATAAGAGCTCAGCTGGCCTATCACCTCACACGGCATGTGCTGGTTCAGAGCTGCTAACACGACACACACACACACACACACACACACACACACACACACACACACACACACACACACGCAGACAGACACACACACACACACACACACACGGAATCCAGCGCAACACACGTGCACTGCATAGTCATGTAGTCTCCTCGACCCTAAACCACAAATGTGAGGACAAATTGTGATAAAAAGCTGGATAGGACAGTAATGAGACACATTCACCAGAAGGACTATCACAAGAAAACCATTGACAGAGCTATCCCTGTGCTGCTTCTGCATGTACCCGTTGGAGCAATTTGTCCGCGGCAATAAAACAGACAGAGGCTAAAGGGACTCATTGTGTTACAGTCAAATGGAGAAAAACAATGCAACCACATCTTGAAGTTCAAGAATGATTTAAAATCGGTTAAATCACCAATACGGTCCAATAGATTAGATTAGATAGAGAAATGTTCTTCTGTCTATGTGCGATGTCCCATTTTCACTCTATGCCCTACCGCTAGCTCATATCTAGCCTCATCAGTGCTGTGGCCTTGCCTGCACCTACTCAGATATCCATGCGTATGCCGTCTCCCTATAGCCAAGGTCAAGCCCATACAGACTATCAAACAGCCCACCCCTACTAAAGCATGTTTTATTATTACATAGGGTTCTTGAGAGAGAGAGAGAGAGAGAGAGAGAGAGAGATGATAAGATTATGGTAGTCAAGAAGAAAAGCAAGATGGCGCACGGGGAGAGGCTTTCAAAAGACAGAGTACAGCACACAGTAAATCTATACTTTCCTCTGAAAGTGCAGTAAAGGAGAGAGAAGAGAGACAGGAGAGAATGGGAACAGAGAGAGAGGGAGACAGAGGTAAATAGGGAACTTTAATTAGATCACAGTTGGTTGGCCTGAGGAGAGAAAATGAACTTAGTTTTTAGGGCTTACAAACCAATAACAGGAAAAGAGAAAGAAAACACTGAATAATACATTTAAGGTGGAACGGACAGCGTTTGACCTACTTTGCAGTACAATACAGACAATACAAACAGACAATCATATCAGTCAAAAATATCAAACTCCTCGTTTGTGCTACAAAACCAACTTTATAACTGGTTTTAAAAATAGTTTATGTTTGACTCAAAATTCCATGATGTACTGTAAGGCCTTGTTGGCAGAATAGATGTATGCAGTACACTGAATGATTTATATAATTCACCAAGACATTTCTTGGTTGTCCAAAACATATTGCTATCAGGTTGTAAATCACAGCTGGCCTGGAACATAAGTCAATATTTTGGAAAAAAATGTACAACTGTAATAACTAAGTCATAACATGGCTAATATGCTAGCGCACATGTCAAATACAAGGCCTGAGTATAAACGAGTCAACAGTTGAGTCACCTACTTTATAAAATGACAGTCTGATGTGCTCTCATCTGTGAATTCAACTTCAATTGCGCTGCTTATGTGTGTCCCGTTTACAGCGCACAGCAGAGGGGAAGTGTACAGACACAAGCTACAATCCTAGCTCGGCTACTTAAAAACGTGCAGTCTGGCTTTGGTTTTTAAAGCTTGACAATGAATAACCAAAAAACAGAACCTGAAACAAAACACCATGCAATGAGAAACATATAGGCCTATTACAGCAACATTTGAGCAGTAGCCTAGGCTGGCTACTCAACTGCAAGACATTTTGAGTGCGCCACACAGCAATGCTGCATTCAACCGCACCAGTGACCCCTGCAGTTGCAAATAAAGGCAAATCATGTTTTAAGTTGAAATGTTACAATAACCTATAGCTCTGATTTTGTTATTTGGAGTTATTAAATACTTTTTGATTAGGGTTGGAGCATATTATGGGCATCTGCAAGCACAGCAGCAAAGGCTGGACAAATAGTATTTATCTATTCTTTTGTTTTAATATGTTAAAATGCTATACAAAGCATCCTGTGTGCATACAGTGCCTTCGAAAAGTTTTCAGACCATCTGCCTTCTTCCACATTTTGTTACCTTACAGCCTTATTCTAAAATGGATTAAATAAATAAAAATCCTCATAAAATGTACACACAATACTCCATAATGTCAAAGCGAAAATAGTTTTTTTTAGAAATATTAGCCAATTTATTAAAAATAAAAAACAGAAATACCTTATTTGCATAAGTATTCAGACCCTTTGCTATGAGAGACATTGAGCTCAGGTGCATCCTGTTTCCATTAATCATCCTTGAGATGTTTCTACAACTTGATTGGAGTCCACCTGTGGTAAATTCAATTGATTGGACATGATTTGGAAAGGCACACACCTGTCTATATAAGGTCCAACAGTTAACAGTGCATGTCAGAGCAAAAACCAAGCCATGAGGTCAAAGGAATTGTTCGTAGAGCGCCTAGACAGGATTGTGTCGAGGCACAACATTTCTGCAGCATTCAAGGTCCCCAAGAATTCTTAAATGGAAGAAGTTTGGAACCACCAAGACTCTTTCTAAAGCTGGTCGCACAGCCAAACTGAGCAATCAGGGATTGTCACTCTGACAGAGCTTTAGAGTTCCTCTGTGGAGATGGAAGAAACCTCCAGAAGGATAATCTCTGCAGTACTCCATCAATCAGGCCTTTATGGTAGAGGGGCCAGACGGAAGCCACTGCTCAGTAAAAGGTACATGAAATCCCACTTGGAGTTTGCCAAAAGGCACCTAAAGACTCACAGACCATGAAAAACAAGATTCTCTGGTCTGATGAAACCAAGATTGAACACTTTGGCCTGAATGCCAAGCGTCACATCTGGAGGAAACCTGGCACCATCCCTACGGTGAAGCATGGTGATGGCAGCATCATGCTGTGGGGATGTTTTTCAGTGGCAGGGACTAGGAAACTAGTACTGTTATAATCTCCACCCGGCACAGCCAGAAGAAAACTGGCCACCCCTCAGAGCCTGGTTCCTCTCTAGGTTTCTTCCTAGGTTCCTGCCTTTTTAGGGAGTTTTTCCTAGCCACTGTGCTTCTACATTGGCATTGCTTGCTGTTTGGGGTTTTAGGCTGGGCTCAGGACCTCAGACTGGGTTGAAGGTTCACCTTCCAACAGGATAACGACCCTAAGCACACAGCCAAGACAACACAGGAGTGGCTTCGGGACAAGTCTCTGAATGCACTTCAGTGGCCCAACCAGAGCCCGGACTTGAACCCGATCTAACATCTCTGGAGAGACCTGGAAATAGCTGTACAGCGACACTCCCCATCCAACCTGACAGAGCTTGAGAGGATCTGCAGAGAAAAATGGGAGAAACTCTCCAAATACAGGTGTGTCAAGCATGCACCCAAGAAGCCTCAAGGCTGTAACCGCTGCCAAAGATGCTTCAAGAAAGTACTGAGTGAAGGGTCTGATTACTTATGTAAATGTGATATTTCAGATTTTGCACGTTTTTTTGGTAAAAACAAATAGGCTATATCTGTCCCGAAAATGCAACATTTTCTCCTCATATCGTTTTTCAGTGGCTACAGCTGGAGAGACAGGTGTAATTCAGTTAGCAAGCAAGAAATGTGAATCATTTTTCTCGCTAGCTAGCTATGCTGAACTTTAACGACTGTTATCCACAGTTACCATATCTCTTAGTTGTCAATCAAATGTATTTAGCAGGCAGGCAAGTTCCCATTCAATGGTCAAAACGTGCGTTGGGACCAGCATGCATTGGTAGGCAAACTGCAGAAGGACGAGCAGGCTACTATTCTCCATCGTTTATCAGTGCAATTGTGATGGCCAACTAGCTGAAAAAGTTTGAGAGGGTTTATCTTACGTTCCCTTGTTAAATTTGAGCTCATCTTGTTTGCATAATAGGCCAACTGTAGCTCTGATTGGCTGCGTAGACACCGGTCCTGGACAAGACAGATGTTTTTATTCAGTTTTGTTTACTGTAATTTCTATTAATTGTCCAAACGCACAGCCGTTTTCCAACTTTATATATTGCTATAGAATTATGTCATTCCCAAACATTCTATGGCTTTATGGAACCGACTATATGTAAGTTATTGCTCGTCAGAACCCCCCCCCCCCCCCAAAAAAAACATAGGTGTCACATTCTTCCTGGGGGTGTATATGAAGAGATTTTAATAAGGTTTCATGTTGCTAAAATGCTGTCAGTTCCACTTTAAGGGTTTCAGGTGGCTTATGCAAGTGTGTGTGTGTGTGTGTGTATGTGTGTGAGTGAGGTGGGTTGTTTTGTGTGTTTGTGTACATTTTTGCGCTTGTACTGCATTTGTGTGCTGTGTGCTTACATGAGTGAGTGTGAGCGAAAATGTGTGCGTGTATATACACATGTATATACACATATAATCTTTTGCCAAGAAACATAGGTATATACTGAATGTGCAGACAGCTACAGTATGGATCTAGTCAAGTGGGGGATGATTACTTGAGAATAATCAAATCACATTTCATGTCACTGTAAGGACCGACGCTGGAGATGAGAAGCAACTGGGAGTGAACATTTAATGGAAAATGGACATCAAACAAACTAAAATAATGCTGACGGGGAACAAACTGAGGATCAAACAAATATAGTAGGGGCAATCAACAACGTGAAGGAGTCCAGGTAAGTCCAGTGAGCGCTGGTCCGCGTAATGATGGTGACAGGTGTGAGTAATGAATGGCAGCCTGGCATCAGAGAGGGGAAGCGGGAGCAGGCGTGACAGTCTCATACATGCCGAATATAACCTTGAAATGCTTACTTATGAGCCCCTAACCAGCAATGCAGAGTTTTTAAAAAGTAAGTAAGTGAAATTGGCTAAATAAATGAAAGGAAAAAAATAACAAGGCTTTATACGGTCGGTACCGGTACCGAGTCGATGTGCAGGGGTACGGGTTAGTAATTGAGGTAATATGTACATGTAGGTAGGGGTAAACTGACTATGCATAGATAATAAACAGAGAGTAGCAGCAGCTCATGTGAGAAGTGTGAAGGAATGTGAATGTATGTGTGTGTGGCGTCAATATGCATGTGTGTGTGTGTGTGTGTGTGTGTGTGTGTTGAATACATCTCTAAACAATGTGAGCCCGGCCATTTCTTCAGTCACTCTCACTCACATGGCCTGATCTGTTTCCCTGTCAAATCAACCCTCCAACTTTTAATTGGGGCTTGAGAATCTGGGCTCGCTCCCCGAGCTGCACTTTAATTGGCATACTATAAAATGCCAACTTTAAACTTGTGATGTTGGCGCGTGGGGCAGCCTCTGTATCAATTAAACATCCCTCTATTTATTTAGTCTTTTAGTTCCCACCAATTTGATTGACGTCTCTCAGTTCTTTATTTGGGGGGGGGGGGGAGGATGACAAAAGGGAGGAGAATTGCTCGGTTAAAAAGGAGGAGAGAGAGGGAGAAGAAGCTCTTGATGGAGGAAGAGAGGGAAGTTTAGATCAAGGACGTCTGAGGTTTAATGTGTAGTTGATGTGACGGAGTGAAATAGGTTGAACTGTAAAGAGGAACTTGACAGAGAGATCTAGGGCTGTCGACTTGTTTGGAGCTTGAAGAACTGCGGGTGCCCGATCTGCTGCAGTGCAATCAGTGGAAGTCTCCTAAGACTCCTTTCCAAGTTGGGTGTATAATTCACCCTGACTCACATGGCCTTATTGCAGTTGGTGAAAGTAGTGTTAATCAATGCAACGAGGCTCCCCTACTAAGGGCTTTATAGACCATACTTTGTATTTTTTATGTCACCTTTATTTAACCAGGTAGGCCAGTTGAGAACAAGTTCTCATTTACAACTGTGACTTGGCCAAGATAAAGCAAAGCAGTGTGACACAAACAACAACCCAGAGTTACACGTGGGATAAACAAAAGTACAGTCAATAACACAATAGAAAAATCTATATACAGTGTGTGCAAATTAAGTAAGGAGGTAAGGCAATAAATAGGCCGATAGTAGCGAAGTAATTACAATTGAGCAATTTACACTGTAGTGATAGATGTGCAGATGATGATGTGCAAGTAGAAATACTGGTGTGCAAAAGAGCATAAAAGTAAATAAAAACAATTTGGGAATGAGGTAGGTACTTGGATAGGCTATTTACAGATTTGCTGCAGCTGTACACAGCCTTCGGTAAGCTGCTCAGATAGCTGATGCTTAAAGTTAGTGAGGGAGATATAAGTCTCCAACTTCAGTGATTTTTGCAATTCGTTCCAGTCATTGGCAGCAGAGAGCTGGAAGGAAAGGCAGCCAAAGGAGGTGTTGCATTTGGGGATGACCAGTGAGATATACCTGCTGGAGCGCGTGCTACGAGTGGGTGTTGCTATGGTGACCAGTGAGCTGAGATAAGGCGAAGCTTTACCTAGCAAAGACTTATAGATGACCTGGAGCCAGTGGGTTTGGCAACGAATATGAAGCGAGGGCCAGCTGACGAGAGCATACAGGTCGCAGTGGTATATGGGGCTTTGGTGACAAAACGGATGGCACTGTGATAGACTGCATCCAGTTTGCTGAATAGAGTGGTGGAGGCTATTTTGTAAATGACATCGCCGAAGTCGAGGATCGGTAAGATGGTCAGTTTTACGAGGGTATGTTTGGCGGCGTGAGTGAAGGAGGCTTTGTCTAGATTTAATTTTGGATTGGAGATGCTTAATATGAGTCTGGAAGGAGAGTTTACAGTCTAGCCAGACACCTAGGTATTTGTTGTTGTCCACATATTCTAAGTCAGAACCGTCCAGAGTAGTGATGCTAGTCGGGCGGACGGGTGCGGGCAGCGATCGATTGAAGAGCATGTATTTAGTTTTACTAGCATTTAAGAGCAGTTGGAGGCCACGAAGGAGTGTTGTATGGCATTGATGCTCATTTGGAGGTTTGTTAACACAGTGTCCAAAGAAGGGCCAGATGTATACAGTATGGTGTCATCTGCGTAGAGGTGGATCAAGGAATAACCCGCAGCAAGAGCGACATCGTTGAGAAAAGAGTCGACCCGAGAATTGAACCCTCTGGTACCCCCATAGAGACTGCCAGAGGTCCGGACAACAGGCCTTCTGATTTGACACACTGAACTCTATCTGATAAGTAGTTGGTGAACCAGGTGAGATTAGTGTGTAAGTATGCACATCTCAGTGTCATCACCACCTTAAGGCAGAGAGAAAACCTGTGTGTGTGTGTGTGTGTGTGGACTCCTGAACCACGTGCCAGACACACACACACACACACACACACACACACACACACACACACACACACACACACACACACACACACACACACACACACACACACACACACACACACACACACACACACACACACACACACACACACACACACACACACACACACACACACACACACACACACACACTGCCCAGCCTACTCCAGTTGCATTACACTATGCAGGAGGACATAGGATCACTGTTCCCTCCGCTATAGCCCTAAGCCTGAACGTGCCCGTCATGAGGTAAACAAGTCACCTGGCAAAGAGACACACAGATGCCTTTTTTCGTTTTTTTTTAACTGACTCGTCACTACATCAGCCCAACGGTAACGTAGTGATCCTGCCACTTGACAGAACCCCTGGTATTCCAGATAGAGACTTGTTAGACAACAAATCACAATCAAATCAAATTGTATTGGTCACATGCACATATTTAGCAGATGTTACTGCGGGTGTAACGAAGTGTTCCTAGCTCCAACAGTGCAGTAATATCTAAGCCACCCCATTAACATTCACCCCCTGACAACTGACTTGGGGTTGGATTTCTATACTCCCACTGGGGACCCTAACCATTATGAGGAATTCACATAGTTGACCTAAGACCAGTTGGTGAGGTTGAAAAGTAAAGAGAGCGGTGTGTGTGTGTGTGTGTGTGTGTGTATCAGTTGGCCTGGTGTATTTGATGTCCAGCTGGGAGGGCACATTGACACTATCCTGATTACTTTCTAGTGGTCATTATAGGTCACAGCTAGCCACACACACACACACACACACAAGCAGATATATGGTAATCTATAGTAATATATTGCACTACAGAGACAATTGAGTATTGCAAGCACACATACATTACCTCATCCACATCCGCACACACCCTGTCCCCCAACCTTTCTCCCTCTGTGATGGGAACCGTGGAAGCAAACCCAACCTTGAACTCAGAGGATATGCCCTGCTGATAGTTGCTGTGTGTGTGTGTGTGTGTGTGTGTGTGTGTGTGTGTGTGTGTGTGTGTGTGTGTGTGTGTGTGTGTGTGTGTGTGTGTGTGTGTGTGTGTGTGTGTGTGTGTGACAAGGGCATATGGGACGTGCTGCAGAGCCTCTTCCCTAGGTACAGTATGCAGAGCAGGGTAGGAACACTTGGCACCATGTTCTGTCTGTCTGTCTGTCTGTCTGTTTTCCTCTTTTCTTTTATACTATTGAAAACAGTGATGAATAGAGAAATAAGCGAAAGCCTTAGGAAACTGTCTCTTCTACCACTCTGCAACAGTACACAAATTGTTTCACATTTTTCAACAACATTGCAGCAAGGCCCCCAAGGCAAAACGGAGCCTCAAATCACATGAAGCAATAAGGGACCTTTTATCCCAAACAACAGAGACGGTGTGGGGGTTAGAGAGAGGGTGCCTAGGGGTTAGATATGTTGGGGTTATATATGAAGGGGTGCCTAGTCAGGGGGTGTCAATGTATGTAGGGTAGATAGACAATAAGATCTGGTTATATCTTGCTCTTGTGTACAGATCCAGGATCAGCTTATACATCATGAATTCTAACCTAAACCATTAAGGGATGGGGGGGGGGGGGGGGGGGGTAAAACTGACATGAGATCAGTATCTTGGACCAACTTCCTTTTACTTGATAGACAGACAGGGGCAGCTGGCTGAGGGGGATACAGACAGAGGCACTGGGACTGATATGAAAGACAGATAGTGGCAGTTGTGGGACAGGGTGTGTGTGTGTATGTGCTGCACGTAGGTGTGTGTGCAGGGGGAGGGCGTCAGACGGCAGGCTGGAGTGGGTGACAGATAATAGTTGTAGGGTTCAACCCACAGGGGTGGAGATTATAAACAAGGCAGAGGCTGCCCCGCCCCCTCTTCCACAGAGCTAAAGATCCGCATTATGTTTTGCGCATTTGTTTCTTTACTGTATTTTACTGTATTTTACGGACACATTTTTGTGGTCACCCTCCCTTCACACATTTCTCACTGTCAATGGTGAATGTTAAATCTTCAAGATTTACCGGTGAAACGTCCATGCAGTATCTGCTTGCCAGCAGTTTGATCTCCATCAGTTTCATGGAAATATACATTTATATGTTCTTAGTTATATGTACGCTGTCGTTTTGAAGTACAGTGCTGTTTTGGACAGTGAGTGAATGTTGGAGCAGATTGAGTTAAAACACTGTAGCATACCTGCGTTTTGGTTCAATCAAAGCACAGATTTTGCCTTGTGGCACATGTTGTTGTCGGACGATAGGAAAGAAATGACAGTAATGTTCAGTTCTATAATTATTTGATCATTCAGACATTGAATCAGCTTTGATCAACTCCATTAAACACCTTTCTCCATTCATCACTGAGATTGAGCAGAGTAGCTTGTTCTCTGGGCAGCAGAAGGAGACGAGCAGAGACTGTGGGTACAGTAGAGAATCTCACACGTGCATAAACTTTAAACCTTTAGCTATTGGGAAGAGGGTTCCAGAGATTTCGGATCCACAGCCACTCCGTATAAAGGGGTTTACATAGACAATGGTAGTCAGGGCAGTTGCGGTAAATAGGTCTAATGTACAGTGTGGATGGAGGAACAAATACAGGTAAAAGAGTGGAAATGCCATGATGTAAATAAGGTTATAATCCTGTCCTATAGCTCCCTTTCGCTCCCCTCCCTCCCTTTTCTCTCCTCCCTCTCACCACCCCCCCCCCCATCCCCGTTCCAGCCTGTTTTGGCAAAGGCAAGTTAAGACGCTCCCAAGAATGTGACTAGCGTTCGGAAAACAAATCCAACTCTTTTTCTTTCTTCTACCCCACTGTCTTCTTTAAGGTAGATCTATCAAGCGTCTCAAGCCTGGGTACTTCCAAGAGGAAAATAAAGGGATTTGAATGGATCAAACCCGCTACGGGTCAGCCTCCCTCCTTTCCGGTCCCTTGACTTGATGGAGCACAACATGTTTTTCAACGCACCTAACCCCTTGACATGAAGGTTGTTCTCCCACAGTCCACCTTAACAGAAACCCATTGCGTGAAAACATACATTCTGTACTTAGTTTGTTTTTGTTCTGTTGTTGTTTTTATATGGCAACTTCCCACCCCTCTGTTCATCATTTCCGAACAGCAATTGGAAATTGTAGTGAACTACACTCAGGGAATGACTTGATATTTGTACCTTCAACAGTCTTTGGCAAACCCTGCTACGCTATTGGGCGATACGCCATAACTTTCCATTGGAACCAAAGAGAGAGAGAGAGAGGGGACACTGAGTGTTCTTCTCAAGTTTCAACACAAAGAATCCCACTGTCTGACCGACTGCGTGCTTCTACAACAATGAGTTTGTTTATAGTTTGGATAAATCCATTTCACAAGACTCATTAAATCGCTGAATACAGTTGAGAACAAATATATTGCCACCCTTGCACTTTTGAAATTAAGCATTCTATGAAAATAACACCCTCCCTATAATCAAACATGGGGAGGTTTGATAATGCTGTGGGGTTGCTTTGCTGCCTCTGGTACTGGGGACATTGAACGTGCGCATGGCATCATGAAATCAGCAGGTTATCAAGGTGTTTTGTAGTGCAATGTTCAACCCAGTGTCCAAAAAACTAGGTCTATACTGAAGGTTGTGGGTCTTCCAGAACGACACCAACCTCAAACACACATCAAAAGCACCCTGGAATGGTTCAAGAAGAAACGCTGGACGGTTCTCGAGTGGCCGGTGAAAATTACAGAACCATAAACTATGGTGAGATCTGAAAACAGCAGTTGGTGGAGGGCACCCCTCAAACATTGAAAAATTAGAACAGTTTGCTGTTGCCAGTAGAATGGTGCAGCAAGCTCATTGACGGCTACAAGAAGCATTCGTCTGCAGTTATATTGGCCAAAGGCTGTGCAACCAAGTACTAGCTCTGGGGTGCCAATCATTTTGTCCATGCCATTTCCATTTACTTTCTAAATTAAAATGGTAAACTTTACAAAAATACATTGGTTCTGCAATGTTGAAAATCCAATAACAAGGTGTGGTGACCTGAAGTTATTTTCAATTTCAAATTATTTTAGAAGAAATAGGGAATTTGCAAGGATGCCAGGAAAGATGCAATGGGGCAATATAAAGTTGAAGTGGGAAGTTTACATACACCTTAGCCAAATACATTTAAACTCAGTTTTTCACAATTACTGATATTTAATCTGAGTAAAAATTCCCTGTCTTAGGTCAGTTAGGATCAAAACCTTACTTGAAGAATGTAAAATGTCAGATTAATAGCAGAGTTAATTATTTATTTCAGCTTTTATTTCTTTCATCACATTCCCAGTGGGTCGGAAGTTTACATACACTCAATTAGTATTTGGTAGCATTGCCGTTAAATTGTTAACTTTGGTCAAACGTTTTGGGCAGCCTTCCACAAGCTTCCCACAGTAAGTTGGGTGAATTTTGGCCCATTCCTCCTGACAGAGCTGGTGTAACTGAGTCAGGTCTGTAGGCCTCCTTGCTCGCACACGCTTTTTCAGTTCTGCCCATTAATTTTCTATAGGATTGAGCACATGTCTCCAAAAAGAACAATCTTTGTCCCCATGTGCAGTTGCAAACCGAAGGCTTTTTTATGGCGGTTTTGGAGCAGTGGCTTCTTCCTTGCTGAGCAGCCTTTCAGGTGATGTCGATATAGGACTCGTTTTACTGTGGATATAGATCATTTTGTACCTCCAGTATCTTCACAAGGTCCTTTGCTGTTCTGGGATTGATTTGCACTTTTCGCACCAAAGTACATCCATCTCTAGGAGACAGAACACGTATCCTTCTTGAGAAGTATGACGACTCCATGGTCCCATGGTGTTCATACTTGCATACTACTGTTTGTACAGATGCACGTGGTACCTTCAGGTGTTTGGAAAATGCTCCCAAGGATGAACCAGACTTGTGGAGGTCTACAATTTTTTTCCTAGGTCTTGGCTGATTTCTTTGGCTTTCCCATGATGTCAAGCACAGTGGCACTGAGTTTGAAGGTAGGCCTTGAAATACATCCACAGGTACACCTCCGATTAACTCAAATGACTACAATTAGCCAATCAGAAGCTTCTAAAGCCATGACATAATTTGCTGGAATTTTCCAAGCTGTTTATAAAGGCACAGTCAACTTAGTGTATGTAAACTTCTGACCCACTGGAATTGTGATACAGTGAATAAGTGAAAAAATCTGTCTGTAAATAATGTTGGAAAAATTACTTGTGTCATGCACAAAGTAGATGTTCTAACCGACTTGCCAAAACTATAGTTTGTTAACAATAAATTTGTGGAGTGGTTAAAAAACAAGTTTGAAGTTTTAATGACTCCAACCTAAGTGTGTGTAAAACTCCGACTTCAACTGTATTAGTCCACAACTGTATAATGCCTAAATTACATTAGATGAATAACAAACCACAAACTTTAAAAGCCTTCATTGCCGAAGGCAAGATCATGGTTAGGGTTGCAAAATTCCAGGAACTTCCAATAAATTCCCTGCTTTTCCAGAAATCCTGGTTGGAGGATTCTGGATTTCCTGCTTATTCCCTCCTGATTCCGGGAATCCTCCAAATGGGATGTCGGGAAAACAATGGAATTTATTGAAAGTTCCTGGAATTTTGCAACCCTAACCATGGGAGAACAGTGAATCATGGACCAGATGTATTTCACCTCTGTGTATGTTCATCTCGCATAGTAATGGGGGTTGTCTCTCGTTCTATAAATCACACACACAAATCAATTGAATCACCTACATACACGTGTGCACCAGCACACAAACTATATCCCATATCCTTATAGATGGGACAAGATAGAAGGACTGACATGACCTCTAAGGGAGGTCAGGACATGCAGGTACGCTATGCTTTATTGTGTGTCTTTATTTCATGGTCACAAAGTGGAGGCTAGCTGAGCATTGGCAGACGCTCAGATCAGCAGGTACACTTTTATGAATGGGGTAGCCAGGCCAAGTTTCAGCATGGATACAAAAGGAATTCCACCGCCAGTGTGTGTGTGTGGTCATTAACAAGGGCAGCCATGGGTTTGTGTGTGTGTGTGACATCAGCCAGGTTGGGAATATGAGGCCGTGGGCTGTGCGGGGTATTCTTTTTTACAATAGATAGTATCAGATTGACAATATCGCAATATTATTTTTGCGCTAGTTGGCTGTACCTGCACCAAAACCACAGTATGCCAATTTGTTTTCAGAAATTGTATTTCCCTGACTGATCAAAAGTCATTTTCTCATGATTCTCTCATCCCTCAACAGAGATATAGTCATAATTTAGGACCATGGAATCGCAATAAAATCCCAGTCGCAATATTATATATATATATATATATATATATAGAATCGTGAGAATCACAATACATACAGAACTTAAGTATCGTGATAATATCGTATCGTGAAGTCACTGCCAACTGTGTGGGCCGAAAGCTTAAACCATGGCACGGTCACACACAGTAACCTCTTCTAACTGTGCCAGTGATCAAGGCAGTAAGGATTGACATGCCGACAGCCCCAGGTGGTGACTCCATCTAGCCCACGCTGTGGGGTAGGAAGAATCTAGGGAAAGTCCCCAGGTCCATAACATGCCAACCAACACTCCCTTATTTACTAGGCAGATGTGAACAGAGCACAATAATGAATTTACGGCTGTCCTCGACTAAAAACAATCATCTTGGTCGATCGAGAGTAATCTGTTCTTTCGACCAATCGATTGGCCAACATTTTTAAACGTGTATTTTTCCATATATAGACATATTCTTTGTGTTTTTATCCAATCAACTATATGCACTGAGCTTGTATGATGCTTTATGCACACTGTTTCATTAAATAATTAAGAAACACAAATGACAAGAGGGAATCCGACCACAATTGATTTGATTGTGCCAGGCCAGGCTCAGACTCTTCTGACTGAAAAGTTCTGTTATCTAAATCCCTAATTTGTTTAGGAAAAACATTCCCTATTCCCTCAGCTCTTGCTCTCTTTACGGGACACATTTATGCATTGCCTTTATGTGACTAATAGGGCCTGGCCTATAGCATGTCATAATTACATCAATACATTGGTTTTAACAAACTCCGAACACGTGACAAAAAAATGGATGCAGAGGACGTGACAAATAAACTTGAAACTGGGGAATGTTTACTGGTTGCTCAGGGGGTAAAGGGGAAGTCGGATATATGGAATACATTTGAGTAGTAATGGAAAATACTGGCGATCAAGGAAACGAAGGAGCAAGGCCTGTGTGCATATTATGTGTGCCAAACAGGTGCTCTTAGATTACAATATAATTTTTCTGAAGATTTGGAACAATGTAAACAACAATAAATAAAGCATACGCGTACCAGACAGTCTGTTGTAAAGTTGTTTTGCTTTTTTGTAAAGCCTTTATTACAGCAAAGACCAAAAACTGTCGCATTCATTCGTGAAAGCAATTTCTGAAATTGAATATTCATTGTGTACGCGAATTACTCAAGGGCCTCTTCAATATTTTATTTTAAATCATGAATGACTCGAATGCTCTGTGATGATATGAACAAATTAATGATTGATACAGTAGCCTATAGAAGAATTGAAATGTAGGCCTAAGTAAGTTACGGTATCAAGACTAAACAGGATGCGCTCTTAGGCCTGGTGGTTATACAAGGCTGCTATAATAAGCCTAGCAATGATAACTACGTGACTTATTATTATAATGATGATCATAACAACAATAGTAATCATAAAAATAAGAAGGACATCAAGAAAAAAAAGAGGGTTATTATTGTTATTATTATAAATATTATGTTTCTGATCATTTGGAACAGTGTCAACAACACTAAATAAATTATAAGTAATAACAGAGAGGCTGTTCTAATGAAAAAACACGTAAAGCCTTAATTACAGCATAGCAAAGATTAAAAACAGACAAACTTGTGAAATTGTTTATCCCACATGTTGTGGTTACGTTAGGCTTGGTGCTCACAGAATCAGTAGGCTATTAAACAAACACTCAAACAGAAGCAGGATCTGTCTTATTTCTGTAGATATACAAAACCAGTCAAAAGATTGGATACAGCTACTCTTTCAAGGGTTTTTCTTTATTTTTACTATTTTCTACATGGTAGAATAATAGTGAAAACATCAACACTTTGAAATAGAACATATGGAATAGAAGTAAAGTGTTAAACAAATCCAAATATATTTTATATTTGAGATTCTTCGAAGGAGCCACCCTTTTCCTTGATGACAGCTTTGCACAGTCTTGGCATTCTCTCAACCAGCTTCATGAGGTAGTCACCTGGAGTGCATTTCAAGTAACAGGTGTGCCTTGTTAAAAGTTAATTTGTGGAATTTCTTTCCTTCTTAATGCGTTTGAGCCAATCTGTTGTGTTGTGACAAGGTAGGGGTGGTGTACAGAAGATAGCCCTATTTGATAAAAGACCAAGTCCATATTATGGCAAAAACAGCTCAAATAAGCAAAGACAAACGACAGTCCATCATTACTTTAAGACATGAAGGTTAGTCAATATGGAACATTTCAAGAAATTAGAGTCGCAAAAACCATCAAGCGCTATGATGAAACTGGCTCTCATGACGATCACCACAGGAATGGAAGACACAGAGTTACCTCTGCTGCAGAGGATAATTATAATTACAGAGTTACCAGCCTCAGAACTTGCAGCCCAAATAAATGCTTCAGAGTTCAAGTAACAGACACATCTCAACATCAACTGTTCAGAGGAGAACATCATGAATCAGACCTTCATGGTCGATTTTCTGAAAATAAACCACTACTAAAGAACACCAGTAATAAGAAGAGACTTGCTTGGGCCAAGAAACAGGAGCAACGGACATAAAACCTGTGGAAATCTGTCCAAATGGTCGATTTTTGGTTCCAACCGCCGTGTCTTTGTGAGACGCAGAGTAGTGTGGTTCCCACCGTGAAGCATGGAGGAGGTGGTGTGGGGGTGCTTTGCTGGTGACACTGTCTGTGATTAATTTAGAAATCAAGGCACACTTAAGGAGCATGGCTACACACAGCGTTCTACAGCAATACGCCACCCCATCTATTTCCGCTGCTCCCTCTGCCACATTGTTCTCAACACCAATATGCTGGTTAACTTTGCTATTATGCACTTAGCAACATGGAAAAGGCGGCAATTCAACAGCGCACTGATGTTTCAGCGCTGAGGACAGCGAGTGCTATCCAATGCAGGAGAAAGAGCATTTGATATAAAATAATATTATTTGTATTAGTGTTGCACCATTGTTCATAACATAACATAACAACGTAACATAACCCTCGTAACATAACCCTATACAATTTCAGTAGCACATCCTAAGAGTGATGGACTATGCCATCTACACGGCCTCCACAATGGATTAGTTCACTCAGAAAAGGCGCTAATCAGACAGGTGTCTTGTACAGTCGTGGCCAAAAGTTTTGAGAATGACTCAAATATTAATTTGCAAAGTCTGCAGCCTCAGTTTGTATGATGGCAATTTGCATATACTCCAGAATGTTATGAAGAGTGATCAGATGAATTGCAATGAATTGCAAAGTCCCTCTTTGCAATGCCAATGAACTGAATCACAAAAAAAAAATTCCACTGCATTTCAGCCCTGCCACAAAAGGACCAGCTGACATCATGTCAGTGATTCTCTCGTTAACACAGGTGTGAGTGTTGACGAGGACAAGGCTGGAGATCACTCTGTCATGCTGATTGAGTTCAAATAACAGACTGGAAGCTTCAAAAGGAGGGTGGTGCTTGGAATCATTGTTCTTCCTCTGTCAACCATGGTAACCACATGCCGTCATCATTGCTTTGCACAAAAAGGCCTTCACAGACAAGGATATTGGTGCCAGTAAGATTGCACCTAAAGCAACCATTTATCAGATCATCAAGAACTTCAAGGAGAGCGGTTCAATTGTTGTGAAGAAGGCATCAGGGCACCCAAGAAAGCCAGGACCGTCTCCTAAAGGTGATTCAGCTGCAGGATCGGGGCACCACCAGTACAGAGCTTGCTCAGGGATGGCAGCAGGCAGGTGTGAGTGCATCTGCACGAACAGTGAGGCGAAGACTCTTGGAGGATGGCCTGGTGTCAAGAAGGGCAGCAAAGAAGCCACTTCTCTCCAGGAAAAATATCAGGGACAGACTGATATTCTGCAAAAGGTACAGGGAATGGACAGCTGAGGACTGGGGTAAAGACATTTTCTCTGATGAATCCCCTTTCCGATTGTTTGGGGAATCCGGAAAAAAGCTTGTCCGGAGAAGACAAGGTGATCGCTACCGTCAGTCCTGTGTCATGCCAACAGTAAAGCATCCTAAGACCATTCATGTGTGGGAATGCTTCTCAGCCAAGGGAGTGGGCTCACTCACAATTTTGCCTAAGAACACAGCCATGAATAAAGAATGGTACCAACACATCCTTCGAGAGCAACTTCTCCCAACCATCCAGGAACAGTTTGGTGATGATCAATGCCTTTTCCAGCATGATGTAGCACCTTCCCATAAGGCAAAAGTGATAACTAAGTGGCTCCGGGAACAAAACACCAATATTTTGGGTCCATGGCCAGGAAACTCCCCAGATCTTAATCCCATTGAGAACTGGTGGTCAATCCTCAAGAGGCAGGTGGACAAACAAAAACTCACAAATGATGACAAACTCCAAGCATTGATTATGCAAGAATGGGCTGCCATCAGTCAGGATGTGGCCCAGAAGTAAATTGACAGCATGCCAGGACAGATTGCAAAGGTCTTGAAAAAGAAGGATCAACACTGCAAATATTGACTCTTTGCATCAACTTCATGTAATTGTCAATAAAAGCCTTTGACACTTATGAAATGCTTGTAATTATACTTCAGTATTCCATAGTAACATCTGACAAAAATATCTAAAGACACTGAGGCAGCAGACTTTGTAAAAATTAATATTTGTGTCATTCTCAAAAATTTTGGCCACGACTGTACACAATTCTTAAAAAAAAAGTTTTTGCTACTGCTCGACCAAAGAAATCTCGGTTAACCAACAGCCTATCGACCAAACAATCGACCAGTCGACTAAATGGGGTCAGCCCTTAAATTAATTACACACAAGTGCGCACATAAATACACGTTTACAAACACACTCTGACATTCTGACGCACAGCCACTTTTACAACGAACATTTGATTTACAGACATGTAAATTACACACATAAAACACACACACACACACCCCACCATGAGCAGTCCACCAAGAAGTTGTCCAGGTCCCACAGTTACGGTGCAGTCTAGTGAAACACTACCAATTGTTCCTGTGCTGTGTGTACAAACAGGCCAGAGGAGCCAAACACAGGCCACAACTCAAATAAAAAAACAACAGGCTCGGGCCAAGAACATAAACATAAATAAATAAAATTATAGGAATAAATATGTGTAAATGTATCAAGAAAAATAGAAAAACCTCGACAAATTGGGATGAGTTCATGAGGTTTATCCAGGCAAGCTTCCAAGGAAGGGATTGAGACATTGCCCAGAGTAGTGGATTTTGCATCTCAGCCCTCTCAGAGTGTGTTTGTGTGTGTGTGTTGTCATTGTAAACAAGCGTACCCCACACAGATGCACTATCACTGGTCTATATCATACAGGTGAACATACAGTATACCACAGACACACACACCCTACAGCTCCTGTCACCTTTCAAAACAAAAGGAGGCCACCTCTATAATGACCAATAAAAGATAAATAGTAATAGTGCTGGTAGGAGGGGAAAATCCAGACACACACACACACACACACACACACACACACACACACACACACACACACACACACACACACAGCTGTAGAGCCCCCCGCCCAAGGGCCGGTTCCTACAGGGGATCGAGGTGTGTGTGTGTGTGTGTGTGTGTGTGTGTGTGTGTGTGTGTCGGTCCCTTCCCCACTGGTGCGGATGTAAAGGATCCCAGTGAAAGGGAAGAAGGTGGTGGGCTTGGCAGGCGCAGGCGGTTGGAAGGTGATTTGCTTGGCAATGCTTGTGGATCAGGCCGGGGCGGACCACTCTCTCTCGAACGCCTGTGTGGTCCTGGATCAGATTAGCACCCCGGGCCTCTTAAAACACACACACACACACAAATAGATGCAGACTCGCAGGTATACACAGATGTGCGCACACACACAGACACTTTGATACACATACAACTCTGCTCTCAAACACACACCCACACCCAGAAATACAACAATAGACACACACACATGCACACACACACTTTATCAACTCGGACAGATCACCGAACACATACTCTACAGTCAGACAGAGCGACCAATAGAAAACAGATAACCGAGAAAAAAAGGAGAGGAAAGCAGATTTAGGAAGGAAAGCAAAGGGGACGAGAGTGGGGTTTCCATGGCAAATTGCCCTGAGGTTATTTAACCACCCCTTTTCCATGCGTTCTCGACACGTGTGTATACTGTCTGGTATTTTCTCTGTCTGTGATCTCCTATGTGTAGGAGTATACCTATCTTTTTCTTGTCTGTCTGTCTGTCTGTCTGTCTGTCTGTCTGTCTGTCTGTCTGTCTGTCTGTGTGTGTGTGTGTGTGTGTGTGTGTGTGTGTGTTGGTGCTCGCGCAATGGTCTTCAACGTATTTGTTTGTGCATGGCTATTTGCTTAGAAAGCCTGGGGGGGGGGGGGGGGGGGCGCCGCTGGCTATTTCCACCACGTCCAGGTCTGTGTGAGTCTAATTCATGTCTGGGGTTGTATGTCAGGGCAAGTACAGCTCTGTGTGAAGAGTATGGGTCTATTTATTCATGTGGAAACACATTCTCTCTCCCTCCCTCCCTCCCTCCTTCCCTCCCTCCCCCATGGCTATTGAACTGCAGTGATATTGAACGGCCGCTATACCTAAGAGTGTGTTTGTCTTCCAGTTTCCTTCCCCAGCGCGCCAATGCAGCTGGACAGAAGGTTGTTGGCTAACGAGCGCTCGCCAACGACACGAGGAGCTATTGTTATGACATCAGTGGGTTCCGTTTGAAGGCATATGGATGGGAGGGGAAGGGATAGTTGGGGATTCCCAAAAGATTTGCGGTGAGACAGACAGCACTCGCTGTACACATGAAAAAACACTCTAGGAGCTCAGATGCAATAATTGAATGAGCTATTAACCAACGTTTTTGACAGACAAGCTGTCTTCATCAGGGTATAATGGCAAACACTGCGGGTCACTAGTTTATACAGTGTCAAAGGACACACACAGGTGTCTGTAATCATGGCCGGGTGTGGCCTGATATCATTGGGTAGCTCTCAGATATAAACAGAACATACAAAAAGCATGAATGGAAAGCATACGATCATAGATACACAATTTGGCTACATAGACCTACAAACATTTACAATGAATAGCAAAAACACAATAATCACCAGAATGGCTTCAGATGAAAGTCTACGTTGAGACCGAAGGGAGCAAGGGTCTTTAAGTTAATGATCCAGGCAGCCTCTCGTTTTAACAATAAATTGTCGAGGTTACCCCCTCTCCGATATAACGTGGAGACGAAATCGAGCGGTTAGCTTCCAAAAAGTGGGCCGCAACTGGGTACGTCGAGTTTTTGCACCTAATGGTGCAACGATGCTCCGAGATTCGTACTTTTAATTTGCGCTTTGTTTCCCCCCCACATCATTTTTTACCACAGTTTTAAGATTTACCACAGTTTTAAGATTTACCACAGTTTTAAGATTTACCACAGTTTTAAGATAAATAACTGCCTTAGTGGAGCATGTGATAACACCTTTGATTGGGATCTGTTTCACTGTTTGGGGGTGTTTGAAGGATCTACATTTATAAGTGCCATTGCATTGAGCACAGACATTACACTTGTAGTTTCCATCCGGTAGAGGCACAAATAGTCAACGTTGTGCAGGGATATTTTGGGGTGGTAAATCAGAGTATGCCAATTGATCTCTGAGATTTCTACCCCGAGAGAATAGGACCAAGGGAGGGTTCCCGAAAACACATTACCTAGACTGTCATCGGATCAATGTTTGTGAACGATTCCCTTAATTTGTTCAGAGCACTTTGAATAGCGGGTAAAAGAATGCTTTTTGCGAGACTGTCCTTGAAAGAGATCATGTCTCAATTTGTTGAGAATTTTCTCAACAGCAGTATTAATCTGACCCTTTTTGTATCACCTCTCCTTGAATTTTCTTTATGTCCTTTGACACTGTATAAAGTAGTGACCCGAAGTGTTTGTCATTATACCCTGACGAAGACAGCTTGTCTGTCGAAAACGTTGGTTAATATTCCATTATTGCATCTGAGCTCCTAGAGTGTGTGGCTCTCCTTTTCTTTTCCAAGTGTTCTTCTCGCCGGCCCGCACCTCGCCCCAACAGGTGTGAGTTTCCTTTGCCTCCAGAGCACTCCCTGTACAACCTTAATATTTTGGTGTGTGTGTGTGTGCGTTTGTACGCTCGGCATTGCCATGGCGACACATTAGCATCTCTGTAATGATCCTATGGTAGGCTGTCGTACCATGGTAAGCTGTGGCTCTAGGCAGACAACTATAGCTACTCTACAGTTCACTCTTGCTAGGCCTATACCACATCAAAGGAATTCCTATATATGAGTGGCACAGGCTAACGCCAGCACAGCGAAACCAATGGCTTAGCCTAGCGACAAGTAGCCTAGCGACAAGTAGCCTAGCGCAGTGTTTCCCAACCCTGGTCCTCCGGTACCCAACAACAAAGCACAGATTCGTTGTAGCCCTTGACAAACACACCTCGTTCAACTTATTGAGGGCTTGATGATTCGTTGACAAGTTGAATCAGGGGTGCTTGTCCAGGGTTACAATCTAAATGGTGTTCTGTTGGGGGGTACTGGAGGACCATGTTTGGGAAACACTGGCCTAGCGTTTAAGAGTGTTGGACCAGTAACCGAAAGGTCAGTAGTTTGAATCCCCGAGCCGGCTAGGTTGAGAAATCTGTCGATGTGCCCTTGAGCAAGGCACTTAACCCTAATTGCTCCTGTAAGTTAATTAGGAGTGAAACTGCAACCTCTACTCAGTCTGCAGAGCAGCAGGTTTCTAGTACCGTCAGTCGCGAGCTGAATCACAGAGCAGTGGAGGGAGTACTGCTGCTTGGGCAGGTGTGTGTGGGGGAGGTTGTGGAGATTGTGTGGGAGACATTGGGACGAGGTAGAAAGACTCCTTCAACCCAAGTAGCCTGGCGTTATCGGAAAGGAATCCCACGCTGTTCTGCGGGCAGGCCGGACGGTTTTTGACAAGATCGAGTACAGCAGAAATTACTTTTCGTAGAAGGCGAGGAGAACTTACGCAGCAGGTTAGGAGAATGAACGTAGCAGGTTAGGAGAATGAGGTTACGGTTAGGAAAAGGGTCAGGGTTAGCTTAAATCATAGCCAGAACCAGGGCTTCTCTCGGAACAGCCTTTGTTTCCATGAACGCAATTCTGGTTAACCTGGTTGTCATCAATTGTCATCTCACCACCAATAGAAAAGCTCTGACTCAGAGTATGAATTCTTAAATGAGAGCTGACGGTGAGTTCCCACAGAGAAGAACCACTCAAACTAAGTAATTACAGGCACAATAAACGTTTTTTTGAGACGTCATATCACTACTAGAAAGTGAATTTGTCTTTCCCCAACCTTTATTACACGAGTGGCGCTATATTTCACGGTAGAGAAATTACCAGGCATTTTCCCTTTGAATGACATGCTACAATTGTGATGGTGAACAAACAGTTGTTCACATCGTTAAGTGAACACACATCATGTGCACACACACACACACACACACACACACACACACACACACACACACACACACACACACACCCAGGTCGTCATTCTAAATAAGAATTTGTTCTTCATTGACTCGCCTGGATAAATAAAGGTTAAATAAACACTTTGTGAGATCTGTGTTCAAACGTGAACACTTCAATAATGAAACATACACACCTTTATGTAAACACACAAACCACCACAAACACTTGTGCAGGTGTGCATGAATCTAACATGCACACACACAAACAGACATGTATAAGGGCTAAGGGTGTATTCACACACACACAGCTATATGCAGTGCTGCCACACACACACTAAAAGGTCTGGGGGGTGAGTAAGCTCCAGTACATTGTTCTGCTTCACGGTCTGTCCTATTTACGATCTCGAGAGAAACAGTACACAGCTAGAGATCCAAACTTCCTCTCCCTGTCTCCCTGTCTCACAGACAGACAGACAGACAGACAGACAGACAGACAGACAGACAGACAGACAGACAGACAGACAGACAGACAGACAGCAGTGTCAAGGCTGACAACCTTTTGATGTCCTCCTTAAAACATGAACACACACACACACACACACACAACCAACTCCCTTAGCCATTCACATAACTCCCAAATGAAAATACAGCTATGCCCTTGATAGCCGTGAAGCATTGGCATGAAAGATTCCTCCGTTCCATACCGTACTGTGTGACTAAATAACTCCCTGTCCACTTAACTAGGCCATGAACTGGCTGGCACATTTATCATCGCAATTGGATAGGTGTGTTCTAAATTAGCATGCCAATCCATTCAACAAACTCATTGAACCTCATTCATCACTTTTGAGCAGTACGACTTTCCATGTAAAGGGCTTTTTTACTTAACAAGGTCTTCAGAAACCGAACAGGTAAGCACACACTTCCTAAAATGTGTGATTCATGTTAAGTGGGTTTTGTGACTGCGTTTTCCTACTTGATAAATGAGGCTGTTTAGCAGAGCTGAGGCGCCACAGTGTAATACCCTAACCTGACCTATAGGGGACAGTGTGGGGCAGGAGGAGGGGCAACCCTACCACAGCTCCACCTGTTGCAGCCCTGGTCAGTAGCCTGAGGAAACTACCTAAATCCCAAATTGACCCCTAGCCTCTACTCCACTCCTTTAGATCTGAGAGGATTGAATGTGTGGTTGAAGTGGAAGAAAATTGGTGACAATTCCAGCCAGTCAACCACAAGGTCAGATTAGGCATATTACCATAATGCCCACCTACCCAATACTTTCTTGTCTACAGGATGACTAGGGTCTAGGGTTTGATATAGAATCCAGTAAAATAGAGAGGAATTTTGAAATTGACACAGAGTGACTAAAGCAGCAGCTCAAGCATCTATTTAATAAGTATTTCTCACGTCTCTGCATTATGTGTCCCTAGTATACTTCGGGGTATTGCAGGCTAGATTTGCCTTAGGCCTAACCCCTGCTAATGCAATGATATGGAGTCAGATGGCATAATGTAGTGGGTCATTGGATCACTTGGGAGCCGTCTCAAGCCAGCACAGAGATGGTACACAGCCTAAGCTCATTATTAGAGGGATATTGGCCCACGATAATCTTTGCAATACAGCTTATCCATGTGGGAGGAGAGGGGGATGAAGGGAGGGAAGTAGGGAGGGATGGAGAGAGGGAGTGGAGGAGGTTTGGTTGGCTCGCTGGGGACAGAGGAGCAGCATGCATGTGTGATATCTAGCAGGGAGGAGTGGGGGGGAGAATACTGTCGCAATTGCAAGTCCGCTGCGCAGGAGAGGCACACACACACACACACACACACACACACACACACACACACACACACACACACACACACACACACACACACACACACACACACACACACACACACACACACAGAGGAGAGAGATCGCACAGAGACACCCTGATGCCACACTGTGTGTGTGTGTGTGTGTGTGTGTGTGTGTGTGTGTGTGTGTGTGTGTGTGTGTGTGTGTGTGTGGGGGGTATCTATTTCTGAGCTAAATTGGTGCTGCTCTCTGCAAAAGAGAAAAAGAGAGAGAAAGAAAGAGAGAGAGGGAAAAGAGAGAAGCTTGGAGAGAAGCTCTTTCCCAGTTTCCCAACATCTACACATAGACACACACCGCCAGGAAGCAGCCACTGGACAGACCTGGGGAGCGAGACATTCTGGATCACACAGCCAGATCACACAGGCAGCCAGCCACCCAGGCATCTGTAAACATCATCCATACTATACCACTCCCTCTCTCACTCCCTCCCTACCTCCCTTTTTACTGCTTTCTCGTCAGGATGTGAACGCACAACGCAATGTCCAGTTGAACTATAGGCGGCACTAGGAGAGTTCCCCCTAAAAGGCAAGGGACTCACCACTGCCAACCCCCCCTGGAAGGAAGAGCAGAGACTGAAGTAGCCATCTGGAAAGCTTCAAGGTTAGTTCAAGTCTGTATGTAGACAATCAACATTAGCAACTCCACTTCCAAACCCAAATAAAGACATATCACAAGAAATGAGAAGTCTGGCGAGGGGACATTGCTCTTTATAACAAGTATGACACGCAGCCATAACAGAAACGCAAAGCTAACAAACTCCCTTCAACTCTCGCACATCTCTAATGTGTCCTGTCCTAAAAGAAAAAAAATAATAAATTATTATTTTTTTTTTTTAAATGCAAATATGCTCGCTCTCTCTCTCCATCCATCCCTCCCTCCTTCCCTCTTCACCCCTCCACAGAGGACACAGTCTCTTTTGAACTTTACACTGGTCTCTCCCACCTGAACAAGAGGGGAAATAACTATGTGAGAATGCTGTTCATAGACTACAGATCAGTGTTCAACACTATAGTCCCCTCCAAGCTCAATGCCAAGCTGGGGACTCTGGGACTGAACACCTCCCTCTGTAACTGGATCCTGGACTTCCTGACAGGACGGACCCAGGTGGTGACAGTAGGCAACAACACCTCCGCCACGCTGACACTCAAGTTGGGCCTCTCAAGGGTGTATGCTCAGTCCCCTCCTGTGCAACCTGTTCACCCACGAGTGTGTGGCCGCGCACGACTTCAACACCATCTTTAAGATTGCTGACGACACTACGGTGGTAGGCCTGATAGGTAGGCCTGAGACAGCCCACAGGGAGAAGGTCAGAGACTTGGCAGTGTGGTGTCAGGACAACAACCTCTCCCTCAATGCCAATAAGACCAAGGAGCTGATTGTGGACTACAGGAGACAGAGGTGAGCGGTTTGAGAGCTTCAAGTGCCTTGGCGTCCCACATCACTAAGGACTTAACATGGTCCACACACACCTGCACAGTTGTGAAGAGGGCACGACGGCGCCTCTTCCGCCTCAGGAGGCTGAAAAGTTCTACAGCTACACCATCGAGAGCATCTTGACTGGTTGCATCACCGCTTGGTATGGCAAATGCACCACCCTCGACCGCAAAGCGCTAAAGAGGGTTGTGCGGACAGCCCAGTACATGACTGGGGCCGAGCTCCCTGCCATCCAGGACCTCTATATCAGGCGGTGTCAGATGAAGGCCCGAAAAATTGCCGAAGACTCCAGCGACCCAAGCCATGGACTGTTCTCCCTGCTACTGTCCGGCAAAACGGTACCGGAGCATCGCTTCTCGCACAAACAAGCTCCGAGACAGCTTCTAGCCCCAAGACATAAGACCGCTAAATAGTTCATTAATAGTTACCCGGACTATTTGCACTGACCCTATTTTGCACTGGCTCTATGCACACTCACAAGACAATGTAAACACACTATATACACACACTCGCGCACACACTACAATAACACTCCGACACAAAACCCACACACATTCCCTACATACAGTAGTCCTGATTCCTAGTCACTTTACCCTGCCTTCCTGTACATATCTACCTCAAATACCTTATACCCCTGCACATTGATCTGGTACTGGTACTCCCTGTACATAGTTTCAATTGTGTGTATTTTATTCCTCGTGTTCCTTTTTTTATTAAGGGCTCGTAAGCAAGCATTTCAAGGTTTAGCCTACACCTGTTGTATTTGGCATGTAACCAATAACATTTGATTTGCCTAGCGTTAGCAGCAGGGTTGTCGCTAGCTAGATGTGAGGACTCGGGAGGGCCCAGGTGTTTCTTTGAGCGCTTTAGGAAATAAAACCAAGTGTGCTCGTTTTAGCTCGACCCAGGCACCGGTTGGGCGGGGTTTGCACTTTGCACATTTGACACCATTCTATTGGTCAGAACATGAAAACTCGTGGAGGCTTGTGCAGAGATAACAGGAGATTCTCCTGTAGACCAGCTGCCCGGCAGGTTGGCTCTACGTTACTTAAACAACAGACTATTTCCCTGTGGTACCTATGAGTCGGATAAAGCTACAGTACTTTTAAGAGGATTATAAACTGGCTGGTGTAAACAGGTGAACCGCGAGATATCCTGGGCTGCAGTGTTGGGGTTGTTAGCTACAGTAGGTGTGAGTGTGGTGTGAGAGTGTGTGTGTGTGCGTAAGTAACTGCATGCTCGTGCGGCCGCACGTGTATCTCCGTCTCTTACACGCAGGTGTTCTTCCTCTCGCCTTTTCATGTCCCTGCCTCAAAGTGATAGGAGCGAGACTCTGACAGGGTGCGAAAGCCTACATGGAACACAGTGCACACGTGTAAAGGTACAAGCATGGTGAAACACGTCCTCATTTTAGGGACTGGCAATGGGTTTATTTCACACCAGAGCGAGGAAACGCTTTGAAATGCAATGTGGGGAGGACATTTATAGGACAATCTATAGTAGATTATATAGGTGACACCTGGGATGTATAGGCCACATACACATTATGAACACCTGCTCATTCCATGACATAGACTGACCAGATGAATCCAGGTGAAAGCTATGATCCCTTATAGATGTCACCTGTTAAATCCACTTCAATCAGGGGAGGAGGCAGGTTAAAGAAGGATTTGTAAGCCTTGAGACAATTTGAGACATGGATTGTGTATATGTGCAATTCAGAGGGTGAATGGGCAAGATAAAATATTTAAGTGCCTTTGAACTGGGTATGGTAGTAGGTGCCAGGCACTGAAACGCAGCTGGGTTTTTCACGCTCAACAGTTGCCCGTGTGTGTCAAGAATGGTCCACCACCCAAAGGACATCCAGCCAACTTGACACAACCGTGGGAAGCATTTTTTAAATATTTTTTTTAACCTTTATTTAACTAGGAAAGTCAGTTTTTGAACAAATTCTTATTTTCAATGACGGCCTAGGAACAGTGAGTTAACTGCCTGTTCAGGGGTAGAACAACATATTTGTACCTTGTCAGCACGGGGATTTGAACTTGCAACCTTCCAATTACTAGTCCAACGCTCTAACCACTAGGCTACCCTGCCACCCCATTGGATTCAACATAAGCCAGCATCCCTGTGGAACACTTTCAACACCTTGTAGAGTCCATGCACCGACGAGTTGAGGCTGTTTTGAGGGCAAAAGGGGGGATGCAACTCAATATTAGGAAGGTGTCCCTAAATGTTTGGTAGACTCAGCGTATGATACATCTCAAATGTATTGCGGTTATGTGTCCTTTGGTGCCTATTCTCCTACCTAGAACTTCATACTGTACTGCATAGTCTTCTCCATCTATAATGCTGACCGTTGTGAGAGCGCTAAAATGGCCTCTCCATCCAAAGTGTTCCTTTGGTCAAGGGCAACATAATAAACAAACCCTGCAGAGCTTCCTTAACCCTCCAGTGCAGCGTTTCTGACGCCTGTACCTTCTACGGCTTAGAGTGGCACTTGTAATTCACACTGACAGACTTCTCCCTCTCGAGTGGGGGTAGAGTTGTTGACATGCCTACCGTGTCACGACTCCACCCACACCTAAATAAAATAGGAAAAAGATCTATAAAAAGGAAATTGGATGTAGGGTGATATTTGTTATATAGTCTATATCACCTGTAGTTTACTGTACTGGGTGGTATTTGTTATATAGTCTATATCACCTATAGCTTACTGTACTGGGTGGTATTTGTTATATATACTATCACCTATAGTTTACTGTACAGGGTGATGTGTTATATAGTCTATATCACCTATAGTTTACTGTACAGGGTGATACTTGCACATGTTGATTAATCTTGTTATCAACAGCAGATTTTTCCCCAGTGAGATGAGGGCAGTGGAAGGTCCCGTAAATGACAGGTAATCCAAGAAGGAAAACAAGTAGGCTGCCAGTACGATGCAGAGAACTATTTACAGATCATATATACAGTACACTGAATACATACAGTGAGCTCCAAAAATATTGGGACAGTGACACATTTTTTGTTGTTTTTTGCCCTGTACTCCAGCTCTTTGGATTTGACCATCACCATGAGGTTATGTGGGAGATTATCAGCTTTAATTTGAGGGTATTTTCATCTATATCAGGTGAAATTCACTTGTGTCTATTAAAGCAGTAAAAGGTTCATTATTGGTGCGTCTGTCACGTTTGTAATAATGATTCGGGAGACAGGCGAGGGAATGCGTAATATTTTTTTTTATTATACCCCAAATTACGAAGCGCCGTGTAAGGGCACGGGGACGAAGACCAAACAAACACGTAACAAAAACACGGTTGAAACCCAAACAAAAGAACATGGAGTACCTCGAATAAATAACACATGCGCACAATGATTGTCACAGGGGACTAGACCCGTAATCAGCTGCGCAATCCACAAGGGCACGAAAGCCCAAAACACACAGCACAGGTACTCACACGCACCAACGGACATTGTAACAATAATCGACAGCACCATGGTGAACAAAGGGCACATATATACAAATGCAATCAGTGGGAATAGTGGCCAGGTGTGCCTGATCCGTGGGAATAGGGTGTGCGTAATGAAAGTTCCGGAGGGATCCGTGATAGCGTCTAACTTTTTCACTCTTGGACACTATTTATACAAAATATGTACAACGTTATCACGTCAGTGTATAAAGGCAACATGAAAAATAACACAATATATACAAAGGAGTACGTAAAGGGATCATCTATCTGAGTAGCGTGGTGTGTAAAACACATGCTAGAAAAATCTGTGGGGAGCGACAGTATCTAGGAGGGGGATCCATTTTCCCTCTTTTTGTAGTAGCAAACGGCCAAAGTCACCCTCTCTCTCATTCCTCTTCACTTTCTCTATTGCTCAGAACTTTAGTTCGTTGTGTTGGTGCTGGATGAGGGTCGTTCTCGTCCTTGCGTCTAATAGAGCTTTTGCGTTCCGTGATCCGTGTTCATAAAATCAGCACACAAGAGAGCGCTGTATTCAGCCCGAGACATACTGCTACAAATAACATTATAATTCTTAGAAAACATCTAAATAAGAAGCTTGACCTTGCCATGTTGTGTACATGAAATGACTAATCCTCTCACTGAATGCTGGTCATAGTGAGACTTAATTCATTGAAAAACACTGAAGTACATTATCCAAAATGACCATATACACACTAATAATCCCTCCCTATCTCAGTGAGTTGCTTTAGATTAGTCATATCTCAGTGTCGGGCCAGTAACCGAAAGGCCGCTGGTTCGAATCCCCGAGCCGACTAGGTGAAAAATCTCTCGATGTGCCCTTAAGCAAGGCACTTAACACTAATTGCTGCTGTAAATCGCTCTGGATAAGAGTGCCAAATGACTCAAATGCCAAATGGATCTGTGGGTTGTTCCATGTCATTACCTAAAAGGAATAGAGAGGGAGGGCTGTTTACTCCAGTGGAGGCTGGTGTCACTTTTTTTCAACATTTATTTTTGTACTTTTTACCCCCAATTGGTAGTCAGAGTCTTGTCCCATCACTGCAATTCCCATACAAAGGTTGAGAGCCATGCATCCCCGAAACACAACCCTACCAAGCCACATCGCTAGAGCGCGATGGGTCAAGGACATTCCGGTCGGCCAAACCCTCCCCTAAATCGGACAACGCTGGGCCAATTGTGCGTCGCCTCATGGGTCTCCCGGTCGAGGAAGGCTGCGACACAGCCTGGGATTGAACCTGGGTCTGTACTGACACCTAAAGCACTTCGATGCAGTGCCTTAGACCGCTGTGCCACTCGGGAGACCTGGTGTCACTTTAAAGAGCCCCCCCCATTCTCCAGCCTCCACTGCTTCTCGCCCATCTGAACTATTTTTTGACCCCCGTCTGGCATAGCTTCTCCTTGTACAAACTAAAGACATACATCCCCCTTGTGTACACTGCCAGAGACATACACTGAGTATACCAATCATTAGGAACACTTTCCTAATACTGAGATGTACACTCCCTTTACCATCAGAACAGACTCAATTTGTCGGGGCATGGACTCTACAAGATGTCGAAAGCATTCCACAGGGATGCTGGCCCATGTTGACTCCAAAGCTTCCCACAGTTGTGTCAAGTTGGCTGGATGTCCTTTAGGTGTTGGACCATTCTTGACACACACGGGAAACTGTTGAGTGTGAAAAACCCAGCAGCGTTGCAGTTCTTGACACAAACCGGTGCGCCTGGCACCTACTACCATACCCAGTTCAAAGACACTCTTTTGTCTTGCCCATTCACCCTCTGAATGGCACACATACACAATCTATGTCTCAATTGTCTCAAGGCTTAAAAATCCTTCTTTAACCTGTCTCCTCCTGAAGTGGATTCAACAAGTGACATCAACAAGGGATCATAGCTTTCACCTCAATGTCATGGAATGTTTTGTGTACTCGGTGTATAGACGAGAGCGAGCATGCAAGGTCACGAGGGCCTGCTGGATGCTATGTTAATGACCCCAGAAATGCATAGTCAATGGATGGGTTCGCTTTAGCACTGCGGTACCTTGTGGAACGTACTGCTGCATCGGGGACATCTAAGCCTTCCTGGCTTTCGTTGCGAAAGTCCCTTAGCCTCCGCCGCGCCACCCTAGCTGGCCTTTCTCTAACCCTAGTGTCTGCATGCTATAGCTAATCACATTGTACTGGTATATGTAATTATATAGCTCATTAAGCTAAAGCCCAGGGGTCATTACCATTAACTAGCGTGTGCAACTGTTTTGCTACACCAGGCACATCTAAGGCCAATTAATATAAAGTTCAATGGTTCCAGAGTTACCCGTTAGCCGTGTCATTCTGCGATTGAGCCTCTGCGTCTTCGACATTGTAATTCATTCGAGGTTGTTTGTTCGACCGGAGGCGAGCTACTGTAACTTGACGGCAAGTTTTTGTCACCAACATACGGATATGCTAATGAGTCATTAAGAGCTATCTGGGTGCAGCACCTGGTCACCTCGTGTCATCGGCGTCTTTCGGGTTAAAGAGAACCTTCAGATATTAAAACGGAGACGCCGTAAACAGACAGTAGAGTGTAAAGTGTGTGGTGGTTTGGTTTGTGTGGGGGAGTCCAGCATCTTCCTATGGATGTGAAGACATGACTGAGTCTACAAAACCACAAATAGACCTATAGGTTAATCTGTACACATATACACCTCCCATACACATAATAAACACACATCCGCACAACACATACACCCACCCACACACACCTCAGCACCTACACATCTGACATGTGGACTAATAGCCAATAGGGAGGAACCCCTGGTCTGCTGCCCAGGCAAACAGGGAACAATAACATCAACGCACATACCATACCAGATAACAGCAGCCTTTTAAAGCAAGGACCACTGCCCAACACTCTGTAAACTACACCAATGTGTGCAAATATGACAGGAACGTGGGTACTACACATTGTAGGCAGACAAATTGACTCATAAAGCTCTTTGAGTTTGTGCAAAGCACTCTATACTGTCAATGCAAAACATGAATCAATGTCAGTGCTGGACAGTACAGTGCCATGAATGTACATTTGGGTTATCACTGGGCAAGGCACGCCCTTCATTTGAGAAAGCATTGCAGAACTGCTATGTGCTGCTAAATGGAGTTGAACAGTACGGCCTGAGTCTCTGAGGCAGTAGCGGATTTAGGGAAAGGCGACAGGGGCAGCAGCCCAGGGCGGCAAAATATACCATTTGGAACGGTGACATTTGCGTGATTGGTTTTCTATCGCTCATTTGCACATCACGTCAATGATATCATGTCACTGTGTGGGACTGTGGGTCAATTAACCTTGTCGGAGTGGGCGCCCTGATTCTAGTTTGTGAGCTAGGCAGGCTACTGTCTGGGAAGGTCTCCCACTCAGAAGTACAAGATGGGGAGGGGGTGGGGGTAGGGTGACCTCAGGTCTCCCCACTGGAAGCCTGAGGAAGGGAGAGTGGAGGAATCTATCAAATAGTGCACCTCTAACTATGTACAGTACTGCAATTTAGTTTGTGTTTCTTGTTTGAGGTGTCTTATTTTTGTATATATTTGTACATTTATATATTTCTAAATGTTATGATTATTTATTTGTGTTGTTCCAAATGTCTGAATAAAAATTACAATTAGTGGGGGGGTTCGCCCAGGGAGCCATACAAGCTAGAACTGCCACTGTCCTGAGGTGTACCTTTACCTCTTTATTGACTTCCTGTCACTCTCCCTAATCTCTGCAGAGAGAGAGAGGGGAGAGAGAAGAGAGGGAGAGAGAGGAAGAGAGAGAGAGAGCAAGAGAGCGAGAGAGAGAGAGAGTGAAAGAGAGCGAGAGAGAGTGAGAGGGAGTGAGAGAGAGTGAGAGGGAGAGTGAAAGAGAGAGAGAGGTAATGAGATGGGAGAGAAAGAGTCCAGCCCTCCATATGGATGTCGGCTTTTGAGCCACTAAATCAAACCCATTACATCAATTTCCTCTAATCTGGGCAAAGCCTGCCCCGAGCAGGAAATACCAGGCTCGGCGTGGGGCCCCAGAGAAAAGAAGCCATTGTGCCTGCATGCAAAGCATAAGCTGAGGAAGATCTGATTAGCTCACTGCTCTGCTGGGTGAGTGTTTCCGCCGCTGCCAATCAAGCCAGGCCTCCTCTCTTCTGCCCACACTCCACTCGTCAACACACGCCCACATGGACACACACACACACACGCGGTTGAAGGTCGCTGGTTCGAATCCCCGAGCCGACTAGGTTGAACAACCTGTCAATGTGCCCTTGAGCTAGGCAGACATCTGCTAAATGGCTACAATGTCAATGTAATGTAAATGCAATTGTAGCAGCACCATTCAAGTGAAACTGAATTGAACTGAACGGTATCAAATAGTCTTACTGTACGTTCTGCCGACTGGCTGCTGCTCATGACTTGATTTCCTTGTTTCTGCAACACGTGTGCCACAAGACAACATCCTGTTTAGGAACACATCCTGATTGGCCATGAGGGGTACACACCCCCGACATGCACACATTTCACTGTTTGTTGTGGCTTCTGCCTGCTGGCATCGGGCATGGCAACTGCAGTTCAGGTTTGCATGGTTTGCGCCTGCTGCACAGTGCACACCCACACAGCCTTGCCGCTATAGTAACATCAACGGTGTATGAGACCGACTGCTTGATCATCAGATTTAGGACGTGTCAAAGAGGATATCTACCAAGAGTGGTCATCACAACACATGCTATGCTTCTCCTGGCCTACTGTAATTCCTCTGTTCAAGGGAACCCTGCCCAGGAACCACGTGTAATGTCTAATGTGCAATGCGTTCGGAAAGTAATCAGACTCCTTGTCTTTTTCCACATTGTTACGTTGCAGCCTTATTCTAAAATGAATTTTTCCTCATCAATCTACACACAATACCCCATAATGACAAAGTGAAAACAGGAAGTCCCATAGGGCAACGCACAATTGGCCCAGCGTTGTCCAGGTTAGGGGAGGTTATGACCGGGGGGGCTTTACTTGGCTCATTGCGCTCTAGCGACTCCTTGTGGAGGGCCGGGCGCCTGCAGGCTGACTTCGGTCGTCAGTTGAATGGTGTTTCCTCTGGCACATTGGTGCAGCTGGCTTCGGGGTAAGCGGGCGGGTGTAAAGAAGCGTGGTTTGGCGGGTCATGTTTATGAGGACTTATGACTTGACCTTCGTCTCTCCCGAGCCAGTTGGGGAGTTGCAGTGACAAGACAAGATCGCAATTCGATATCATGAAATTGGGGAGAAAAAGGGCAAAAAAATGTTTTTAAATAACAGAAATACCTTATTTACATAAGTATTCAGACCCTTTAATATAAGACCTGAAATTGAGCTCAGGTGCATCCTGTTTCCACTGATTATCCTTGAGCTGTTTCAGAAATGTCTAATGTATATCTTAGAGCAGGGATCATCAGCTAGACTCAGCCGCGGGCCGATTTGTTCTTGAGCGGTTGGTCGGGGGGCCGGACCATAATTACTAATCATTTGTAGACTCCAAATTGACTGCAAGAAGTCCAAACAGATATATTGTTTCACCAAAATATAATCATTTCAAACCTTGCTTACATTTATATACAATCACGTGTCTCTCTATCATGCGTGGGAAGACTTGGGAACAGATTTCTTAAATTAAAACCACTTGGAGCTGATTTCCTGGTGTTTTTAACAGTCTTATGTCCAACAACAAACATTTTCCTATATACAGTATATATTATTATTCATAATTTTTTCTCAGAAAACTTGAGAGGCCAAATAAAAAACCCTGCGGGCTTGCCAGTTGGGGAACCCCGTCTTATTGTTCCTACTGTGTATCTTGTGTTTAATGTATTTGTTGACTTGTCTGTTGTTACTTGTGAATGATTTTGCAGCAAAACCACTTTCCCCCCAGGGGACGATAAATCCGTCTACTGACGACTGATGTTTATTGGCAGACTCTGAAAGATCTGAATGAGTCATAGTGTTCTTGACAAGCAGATTGTCAAAGGAAAGACACAGTCAAATAGTTTCACAGATGCACAGAAAACAAAATGAATGACCTCTGTTTCAATGGACAATGGCTCCTTTATGTATATCCACATGTCCATATTTTGTGGCTTCTTCTAAGGGCCCACCCTGTGTCCACTGTCTTTAACGGTGGGACCACCTGTAAGAGCTATCCATCTTGACACCACTCCTCACCTCCGTGACGAGCCGTCCATAGGTCCGTAGTATGTGGTTTCTGTCTGTTGTTCCTTCTGTTTGTCAGTTCTGCTTCTGCCCGTCGTTTAGATTTGCAGAAACGATCTTGCGGAAATGTAAAGATCCCCATTTACACAGTGTGCAAACACATAACCATTTGTGCATAAGCACACAAGGGAATTCGCAATTCGCAATTCCCCAACTTTATTGACGTTTAAGTTGTGAGCCGACGACTACATTGTCTCTCAAAGTTCTGGAATGTTAGTTTGTCTTATTTATTTATTTTTTGTCTAGACAAAACGGGTGGCTATTTGGGAGTGGGATCTTAAAATGCATGCAATGGGTCCTATGGCTCGGCAACCGCTTTTGATTTCAGATTGCCCCTTAAATCTGGGAAACCCACTAATTACGCAGTTGTTTGTTTTCCTGCTCTTTGGGTATTTGATGTAGGTTCAAGTTTAAGGCTATAATGCACTGGGTTGGAATTCCAGTTCCGCTTGCCATGTAATGACCCTAATCCTTCCGAGCAGGAACTGCTTCTACGCAAAGAACGGTAATTTGTTTCCCCAGTGTCACACACACCAGCCAGAAGCATAGGTAACAGCGGCACGGAAACCATCAATTATGCTAATTAAAAGTGGGGGGTGGGGGTGTTTCTCATCCCGAAGAGCGGCAGAGGAGAAATGAAGGAGAAAGGGAGAGGGAGAGATGGGACAAATGATTGTTAAAGATTGTTAAAGATAGAGAGGCGAAAAGATAGATGGTGGAAAAGTCATTTCGCATGCTTTCCAGCCAAAACAGTTCGGAAGAGTTCGTTCATATAATATGATGACATTTTGTGGCGTTTTTGTTTGTTTTGAACTTCGGTAAGGGTTTTGTCAGCTGTTCCGGCACCCAGAAATCTTTCTCGAGGCCAGCCGAAGTTTGGGAGTCCCTTTGTCAGTCAACTGTAGGGATTCTTCAATAAAGTCTTTGTCATTCAACAAGAGATGACTCCTTTTCAAGCACATTTTCTCATTGAGAAATAATGCACCAAAATCTTAGTTAGATGTAATATTGCGCAACTAAAACGTCAAAATTAATGACAGATTTCTTGAGTTATCTTCGATTCATTCAGACTATTTTGAGGAAGTGAATACTGGCTACGGCGTCTCGAAACAGACAAACAGTACTATTGCTGATTTTTTTCTTGTTCCTAAGCAACAGTCTTTGAAGGGAGCATGTGAGCACACTAGTTCAGTTCGCCCAGCCGACTTCGGCTAGCCGCCAGCTGAATTGAAGCATGCTGACGCCTTAAGGGGAAGCAGAAAAAAAGAAACAGGGGAGTGGGGGGTGGGGGTTGGGGGGGAGATGAAAGGGGGAAGGAGAGAAAGAAAACAGAGAGATAGCCTGGTGACTCTCTCCATGTGTGTAATCAGTAATCAGAGTAATTAGCTTATTAAACAGATAGACAGTAACGGCCCTGATATAGTCACCCAGCACTAATCCTCATCACCACAGGAGGCTCAGCTAAGCAAAGACCCCGGGTCAGTTTCCTGTAGTCACTTTGGGAGTTTGGGTCGCGGTTGTGCTGCTGAAAGCTGATCGTAAGACCTGTGTTTGTGGACAATGTCTCATTACTGTGTCAAAATGGCCTACGATGAATGTGGTAAAAGAGTATCTACACAACACAACTTACTTACCAAGTCCTATTGAACATCTTAGGCTCGCCATTCATTATTTTATCTCTATGTGAACCTTTGGCACGTAAAATGAGTAATCAAGCAGTCCATTGACTTGATTGATCTGTGAATCTGAATTAGCAGATCTAAACCTAGCAAAAAAACATGCCTAAGATTTGCAATCCATGTCCCGTGTATTGGGCTATCAGCACAGTCCGGAGAACAGAGAACTGGCTGTACAGCACTAGAGCAACTCTTAATTGCTGCACTATTCCGCCTCACACCTCAGACACTTACAACCTTGAGGTTATGACAATGGCCGGACAACAGTCACATTCAAGAGCCATTTTATAGAAAAATAACAGATTTTAATAACCGCTCAGCATGTGTGAGAATGATGTCATCAACACTCGCCAGTCACCCAGGTGAATACTGTAACGCAGCTGGTCATCTGGTTGGAGAACGCAGACTTTCCCCAAAACGCTGGTTTCCTGCTTTGTATGGGTGGAGAAAGCGGCGCAACACATTTTGGCAGTGTAACAAAGACGTTATTATTTCCCTCGAGGGGTAGGGATCTTAAAAACATAAACGCTCCTGAAATGTTGCACATTTTGGTATTAAAAAGCAAAGTAGGAATATTTACAGTCTGTCACATTTGAGGCTATAACGGGCAGTAAATAGTTGGGAAGAAAACACCTGTATGTGTGGTTGAATGAATGCTCGCACAAATAAGCGCCCGCACACACACTCGCGGGCACGCAAGCACACAGACACGTGTGGTAGCTGTTTTTGGGTCGACTGCAGAACCAGCTCTCTCAATAAACAAGGATTTTACAGCAGGAAAGCAGTGTTTTATTAATGAAGTGAGATGATGGTGGCCATGTGAGGAGGAGTATGGGATGGAGCAGAAGGAGGAGTAGAGGAGAGGGGAGATGTGAAGGCATTAACCTTCCCGCCATAAGAGAAGGAGAGAGGGAGTTCAAAACAATTGTCTCAGATTGAATTATCAACTTCTCTTTGGAAATGTATGGGCAGGATAAACAAACTCAGAGCTCTCTACATCTCTGGGCTAACATGCAATATCGTACAATTTTCCAACATGTGTGGGAGGAAGATGAATATTTTAATACAGTATGCTCTCTATTTTGCTAGTTTCATCCACATTAAAGGCTATATGACGTTATGGCGTGGAACCATGCCAATGGAAACAGCTTGTCAAAACAGGCAGAGTAGAGGGGAGTGTTTCTAAGGTACATAAACATGTGAATTCTATAGGTTAGGCATTACCACCGAACAACCACCTTGTTGACACACACCGCCATCGAGAGGATTGATTACGTACCACCTTCAACGCTAGAACTATCATTAATATGATCTGGGCAGCGGAGAGAAAGCAAATAGGCCTAAAATAAGCATCAAAAGGGGATTTTTGACATTCCGAAAATAGAGATGAAATCCCAAGGGGAAATGACTGGGTTTGGGTTGAACCACAGACAGGCAGCAAAACTGGGCCTCGCTTGTGCGTGCCGCTGCAAATAAACACATACGCAAGCGCACCCACATCAGCACGCACATATGTGCACGTACACACGCACGCAAACAAGCAAAAACAGTCGCAAAGGTGTGGTGGCGGGTCATCAACAGTTTGGATGTTTCCCCCCTAATGTATTCGATCTTCCGTATAAGCCACGCAAGGATAAAAAGGTTGCTTACTTGACATGAGGATGTGGACTGAATTCTTCTAGCTAGGACACATCTATACAGTGCACACTCTATACTGGCAGCGCTGGTCTGTTAACCAGGAAACCATTTCTTATTGCAGAGTGGCATATTGCACAGGGAGGGTACAATCAATGGGCTGTGAAAGGGAGAAGTAAACCGCTAGCCCGCTAGGCGCTAACGCTTCTATACACTTCCTACTGGAGTTTAGCCTCAAATCAAATTGTATTGGTCACATGCGCCAAATACAACAGTGAAATGCTTACTTGCGAGCCCATTCCCAGCTGTGCAGAGTTAAAAAGTAAGACAAAATTTAGGTAAATAAAAAAGGAAACAGTAACAGATTTAAAGCAATAACGAGGCTATATACAAGGAGCCCCAGCACCGAGTCAATGTGCAGGGGTACGAGGTAATTGTGGTAATACAGTATGTACATGTAGGTAGGGGTAAAAGTGACTAGGCAATCAGGATATATAATAAACAGAGTAGCAGCAGCATATGTAAAGTTTGTTGTACAGGCACCATTAGTCAGGCAGCCACAGCCTGGCTCTTTGGAGTCTTTTCCACTTTAACGCACATAATGTATATCTTTGCACAACCAGTGTGTACAGACATACAACCACTACAACCGCTCCAGTGTAGTGAATGCCTCGAACTGTTAGAGGAGAGGGTCCACAAACAGTACTTTACAAACCGTACTGTTCCTTATCCTGCTTGCCTGACTGCCAGTGTGTGAGTGATGGGAGGTGTGTGTGTGTGGGGTTGTGTGTGTATGGTTTGAGGCCGCGACTGTTTACTGTTGTGATAGTGTGTGTGTGACTTGAAAGAGGTGTGTGTGTGTGTGTGAGAGAGTATGTGCATGGGTGGCTTTGACCTGCCCTTACTGGGAGATCCTGCTCTGTGTGATCTGCGTGAGCATGTGAAAGGGGGAGAGGAGAGGGGTGTGGCTGGGGCAACCCTCTGCCTGAAGAGCTGCAGTAGGCAGGCTGGAGATCCTGCTCTGTTCTAACACACCTGGTTCAGCTAATCAGAGCCTGGTGAGTAGCTCATTAGCAAAATGTGCTGTGTTAGAGCAGGGTCGAAGCAAGAACCTGCACGACACAGACACGCACACACACATCCGCACATAAGGGAAGGTAAGACCAGCGTACACACAGTAAGCTGTTTGGACCACACAGGAACCCAAAGCCAAACATACAGGGGATCTAGAAGGACAGATACATGCCTATAGACAACATCTCAGCTATACAGCAGTTCACTGAGGCCGTATGCTATTATGTCCTTGATAAACCCAGCACCATTAGCCTACAAAAGCAATAGAAAAACACCAACATAGGAAGTGTTGCTAGTAAATGTTAGGCTGGTACCAGTGGAGGCTGGTGGAATGAGCTATAGGAGGATTATTAGCTTATTGTAAAGAATGAATGGAATCAATGGAACGGTATTATCAAACATATGGAAACCACATGTTGGACTGCGTTCCATTTATTAAATTCCATCCATTACAATGAGCCTGTCCTCCTATAGCTCCTCCCACCAGCCTCCTCTGGCTGGTACAGCATTATGTTTTGTTTAAGTAAATTGCTGTATCCTACCTACAACACGGGTCATCCAATTATATTACACAACCACATTGCCATGGTGACATTCTCTTGCTAGGATCAGAAGTGTGACCAATTTTGTGGTGAAAAAAAGAACCCCTGTGTCGTGGTAGGAAACTAAAATCATTTATTTGAAATGTTGGAATCTGTTGGATGGAATCCATTAAGCATGATTATTACGGTAAAAGGCAGCGTTTCATAGTGACCACCATGAGATATATCAGGCATATTAGAGCCTTGTTCATGTCCACCTGCTGTTTCGACACTGTTTATAGTGCGGTAACACTTTTTATAATATGGGGTCACTGTGGAGCAGTTTAAGGAGACCAGACGGTAGGGTATCTATCGATTAGCTAAACGACATTGATCCACAGTGCCTCCAGTGCCTGTTGCCATGGGTCATGTATAGGTCTGCACGTTCACACACACACACACACACACACACACACACACACACACACACACACACACACACACACACACACACACACACACACACACACACACACACACACACACACACACACACACACACACACACACACACACACACACACAAAGGGTGAATCTAAAGCATGATGCCAGGCTGTCGCTGACAAGTTAACAGTACAATGCCTCGTGTTCAATACCAGGCCTTTACAATATTCTGTCCAGGTTGGAATGCTCTTCAGTTTATTTTCTGTGAAAAAGTAAGCTGCTTGTCTCCATACCAGGCCTGTTGGCATAAATCAGAAGATGCATCACTCTCTTTACCCAAATACTGTACACTTAAACAGTTAGAGGTCATATATAGGTTATAGGTCAGGGGTCGGCAAATGGCAGCCGGGGGGCCAAAAGTCTGGTAAAAACTTTCTTTGTTAAAAAGAAAACTGCAAAATCACCAGGAATTCAGCTGAAAATGTGTTTAATTGAGGAAATCTGTTCCGAAGTATTCCCACGAATAAAAATGTAAAAAGAGACGTGCCTGTGTCTCAATGTAATTAAGGTATGAAATTGTCATTTTCAAATACAATTTGGGTTTAGTTGTGGTGAATTTGCAGTGTACAAATTATTATAATTATGTTCCGGTCCCTCGACCAGCCACTCAGACAGTGGCCAAATCTAGTTGCCTACCCTTGTTATAAATCATCATGTACAGCTGAAGTCAGAAGTTTACATACACCTTAGCCAAATACATTTAAACTCAGTTTTTCACAATTCCTGACATTTACTCCTAGTAAAAAGTCCCTGTCAGTTAGGATCACCACTTTATTTTAAGAATGTGAAATGTCAGAATAATAGTAGAGAGAATGATTTATTTCAGTTTTTATTTCTTTCATCACATTCCCAGTTGGTCAGAAGTTTACATACACTCAATTAGTATTTGGTAGCATTGCCTTTAAATTGTTTAACTTGGGTCAAACGTTTTGGGTAGCCTTCCAGAGAGCCTTGACAGAGCTGGTGTAACTGAGTCAGGTTTGTAGGCCTCCTTGCTCGCACAAGCTTTTTCAGTTCTGCCCACAAATACTCTATAGGATTGAGGTCAGGGCATTGTGATGGCCACTCCAATACCTTGACTTTGTTGTCCTTAAGCCATTTTGCAACAACTTTGGAAGTATGCTTGGGGTCATTTAGAAGACCCATTTGTGACCAAGCTTTAACTTCCTGACTGATGTCTTGAGATGTTGCTTCAATATATCCACATAATTTTCCTCCCTCATGATTACATCTATTTTGTGAAGTGCAGCAGTCCCTTCTTCGGCTTGCAAGCCTCCACCTTTTTCCTCCAAACATAACGATGGTCATTATGGCCAAACAGTTCTATTTTTGTTCCAGAGGACATTTCTCCAAAAAGTAAAATATTTGTCCCCATGTGCAGTTGTAAACCGTAGTCTGGCTTTTTTATGGTGGTTTTGGAGCAGTGGCTTCTTCCTTGCTGAGCGGCATTTCAGGTTATACACGATATAGTACTCGTTTCACTGTGGATATAGATACTTTTGTACCCGTTTCCTCCAGTATCTTCACAAGGTCTTTTGCTGTCGTTCTGGGATTGATTTGCACTTTTCGCACCATAGTACGTTCATCTCTAGGAGACAGAACGCGTCTCCTTCCTGAGCGGTATGATGGCTGCATAGTCCCATGTTCTTTATACTTGCGCACTATTGTTTGTACAAATGAACGTGGTACCTTCAGGCATTTGGAAATTGCTCCCAAGGATGAACCAGATGTGTGGAGGTTTACAATTGTTTTTCTGAGGTCTTGGCTGATTTCTTTTGATTTTCCCATTATGTCAAGCAAAGAGGCACTGAGATTGAAGGTAGGCCTTGAAATACATCCACAGGTACACCTACAATTGACTCAAATTTTGTCAATTAGCCTATCAGAAGCTTCTAAAGCCATGACATAATTTTCTGGACTTTTCCAAGCTGTTTATTAAAGGCACAGTCAACTTAGTGCATGTAAACTTCTGACCCACTGGAATTGTGATACAGTGAATTATAAGTGAAATAATCTGTCTGTAAACAATTGTTGGAAAAATTACTTGTGTCATGCACAAAGTAGATGTCCTAACCGACTAGTGTTAACAAGAAATTTGTGGAGTGGTTGAAAAACGAGTTTTAATGACTCCAACATAAGTGTATGTAGACTTCTGACTTCAACTGTAGCCAGATTGTCTGTCTGTTTATCTCTCTGTCTGTCTGTCTGTCTGTTATAATATGATTCCTTATTTAGTGGATTGATTATTTGCCCAGCACCAGTATTCATTTCGGGATTAACTTTGTTTGAATAATGGAGCCCAACAGATTATCTATCAAAGAATGAGCTCAATCATTTCAATTCTGCACCAATCTTGCTGCTGAGAGAGTGTGTGTGTGTGTGTGTGTGTGTGTGTGTGTGTGTGTGTGTGTGTGTGCGATGGGCATGCGTGCATGTGTGTGTGTGTGTGTGAGTGTGTGTGTGTGAGAGCGCTCGTACGTGCCGTGTGTATGAGTCAGAAGAGGCTGGTGGGAGGAGCTATAGGAGGAAGGCTCGTTGTATTGGCTGGAATGAAATAAATGGAACGGTATCAAACACATCCAACATATGGAAACCACATGTTTGACTGTAGGCCTAAGTGGGTGTGCATGACACATGCGGGCGATGCGTGTGTGTATGAACGTTAGCGCGTGTGCACGACACGTACATGTGTGCACAAACACTGCAGACTTTGTCAGCAGCAGCCTTGCCGCAACAGGTGAGATTCATGAGGTGTTAAGAATGTTCGCCTGAAACCCAGCAATGGGACTCTGGGATTCCGGGGGCTGCTGCATACGCCTCTACCTAACAGGAAGAAGAGGAAGAGGAAGAGGGAGAGGGAGAGGAGAGGAGCTCCAACAACATCCAGTAACAAAAACACTGTCAGACCGGCATTATAACCAGGGTTGAGTTCAATTCCATTTCAACTCTGTGGAGCCATACTAACGACAACTTACTTAAACCTAAGGTTTAAACTTTCTCTCTGTAACAAATCCCACATCAGCCAATTAAAAATAGGTCAACTTGGCCACCAGGGGGATATTTTGAACCTCCAAAATCAAGGTCTAGGTCATTCCGCTTGGTCTGTAACCAGTGAAGTGTGCCAATATATTGCATGGTGAATCCTTGACTAGGCTACTAAAAGTTGGACAAAATTCCAAAGGCACGTTTTCACATACATACGTTTCGGATTATGCGTTTCACACACATCCATGTGCTTTTACAGAATATATATATAGGAGGTCTTTACAACATATTCACACATCGTATATAAAAATTAGCAAAGAGCCTTTTGGTCTTGTCATGTTCCCTCATTACTATTGCAGTCAGGTGGTGTACAACACTAAGGTGCTAAAGCTCAGAATCTTCAGTAACTGCGCATTCAAGTCGGGTGTGGTCCAAAAAGTGTTTGACCACGCCCAGCTACGTTAATGCTTTTAATTGGCTCGGAAATAATCACGCTGGATGTCAGCTGGTTGTGGTAGCCAGGTGAAAAGCTAACACCTAGCATATTCAATTCAAATTCAACTCATGAAGAGAAAAGTCCACGTAGGACACGAATGTCCAAATTCAACCACAACCTGCATTATAGTTCGAAACTGTCCTGTCTTAATGTTTACTACAGTTCCACCAGACATTGTATCGTGACGCAAAGTGAAAGGTCTTAAATTGCAATGCCGGTCACAACAAAAACACATACACTAGACAGGGCATTTGGATTTATGTATCCCTAGACACAGTGATCCCATAATATTCCCATATTCCAGTGTGGGAGTAGGGGGCGTGAGTTGGGCAGACACACAAGGCCCCGGCTCTGGGACACACCATGGAATGCTGGGAATGTGCCTCTTTGATTTCCTGCACTGGGCTGGTGGGAACAGTTACCGTTAATATCAGGACCCTGACTTTAACACCACACTGCAAACACACACGCCATTCTGGAAAGAGAGAGAGAGAGAGAGAGAGAGAGAGAGAGAGAGAGAGAGAGACACCGAGAGAGAGAGAGGCACCGAGAGAGAGAGACAGACAGAGAGAGAGAGAGACAGAGAGAGACAGAGAGAGACAGAGAGAGAGAGAGACAGAGAGAGACAGAGAGAGAGACAGAGAGAGACAGAGAGAGACAGAGAGAGAGACAGAGAGAGAGAGACAGATGGAGAGACAGAGACAGAGAATCGTACATATTTTCACATTAGGATGAAGGCAGCATAAGACGCTATTTGGAAACACTTGGCATTCGATCAGTGAGGGTCGATACATCTCACTGTAGACTGGGCTATAAGTTATACTGCCTGAGTATGTGAGAGAGAGAGTGTGTGTGTGTGTGTGTGTGTGTGTGTGTACACATATGTTTGTGTGCATCTGTGTAGAGGGCTGACCCCTCGCAGTGCGGAAGCGGACGGGAGGTCAGACAGACAACATTCAAATTAAAATATATTTTTGTCCCGCAGCTTAAGCTACTTGGAAACGGTTGTCTTATTGTTCGTCCGATGTGGTATGGCTTGCAAACTATTACAGACTACAAAGGGAAGCACAGCCACGAGCTGCCCAGTGACACGAGCCTACCAGACGAGCTAAATTACTTCTATGCTCGCTTCGAAGCAAGCAACACTGAGGCATACATGAGAGCATCAGCTGTTCCGGACGACTGTGTGATCACGCTCTCCGTAGCCGACGTGAGTAAGACCTTTAAACAGGTCAACATTCACAAGGCTGCAAGGAGCACACAGATTACCAGGGCGTGTGCTCCGGGCATGTGCTGACCAACTGGCAGGTGTCTTCACTGACATTTTCAACATGTCCCTGATTGAGTCCGTAGCCATGAAGTGCTTTGAAAGGCTGGTAATGGCTCACATCAACGCCATTATCCCAGAAACCCTAGACCCACTCCAATTTGCATACCGCCCAAACAGATCCACAGATGATGCAATCTCTATTGCACTCCACACTGCCCTTTCCCACCTGAACAAAAGGAACACCTATGTGATAATGCTATTCATTGACTACAGCTCAGCGTTCAACACCATACTACCCTCAAAGCTCATCACTAAGCTAAGGAACCTGGGACTAAACACCTCTCTCTGCAACTGGATCCTGGACTTCCTGACGGGCCGCCCCCAGGTGGTGAGGGTAGGTAGCAACACATCTTCCACGCTGATCCTCAACACTGGAGCTCCCCAGGGGTGCGTGCTCAGTCCCCTCCTGTACTCCCTGTTCACCCACGACTGCATGGCCAGGCACGACTCCATCACCATCATTAAGTTTGCTGACGACACAACAGTGGTAGGCCTGATCACTGACAATGACGAGACAGCCTATAGGGAGGAGGTCAGAGACCTGTCCGGGTGGTGCAAGAATAACAACCTATCCCTCAACGTAACCAAGAATAAGGAGATGATTGTGGACTATAGGAAAAGGAGCACCGAGCACTTCCCCATTCTCATCAACGGGGCTGTAGTGGAGCAGGTTGAGAGCTTCAAATTCCTTGGTGTCCACATCAACAACAAACTAGAAGGGTCCAAACACACCAAGACAGTCGTGAAGAATGAAGAACCCCCCCCCCCCCCCTTGCTCCTACAACAGCCTACACTCTTCTGGGAAGGCTTTCCACTAGATGTTGGGACAAATCAAATCAAATTGTAATGGTCACATACACATTCCCAGATTCGCAGCAGTCTAAGGCACTGCATCTCAATGCAAGAGGCGTCATTGCAGTCCCTGGTTCAAATCCAGGCTCCATTACATCTGCCCGTGATTGGGAGTACCATAAGGCGGAGCACAATTGGCCCAGCATCGTCTGGTTTTGGCCCGGGTAGGCCGTCATTGTAAAAAATAATTTGTTCTTAACGGGCTTGCCTAGTTAAATAAATAAATAAAAATGGTGAAGAGTAATTTATCACTCCAGAGAAGGTGTTTCCACTGCTCTAGAGTCCAATGGCGGTGAGCTTTACACTACTCCAGCTGATGCTTGGCATTGTGCATGGTGATCTTAGGCTTGTGTGCAGCTGCTCGGCCATGGAAACCCATTTCATGAAGCTCCTGACGAACAGTTCTTGTGCTGATGTTGCTTCGGTAGTGAGTGTTGCAACCAAGGACAGCCCTCGCGGTCCCGTTCTGTGAGCTTGTGTGTCCTACCACTTCGCGGCTGAGCCGTTGTTGCTCCTTCACAAAAACCACACTTAGTTGACCAGGGCAGAAATTTGACAACCTGACTTGTCCGAAAGGTTGCATCCTATGACGGTGCCACGTTAAAAGTCATTGTGCTCTTCAGTAAGGCCATTTTACTGCCAATGTTTGTCTATAGAGATTGCATGGCTTTGTGCTCGATTTTATACACCTGTCAGCAATGGGTGTGGCTGAAATAGCTAAAACCACTAATTTGAAGGGGTGTCCACATCCTTTTGGCCATGTCGTGTAGTGGGCCACGTGAGAATCTCTGGTAACTTAACCTATTTTTTGGCACATTTTGATATTGCCTATAAGGTGCAAAATTGCTAAGACTATGGCTGCCAAGCCAGCTGCATCACATACAGTATGCCTAAAATAACATTTGCGGGACTGCGGTCGGGTTCGGGACCAATTCTTGCTGGAGCGGATGAAGAAATCAGTCCTGCGCAGACCTCTACATCCGTGTGCATGTATGTGTGCGTACAGTACACAGACATACCGCATATAGCTATAGGGGGCGAGAAGCAGCCAGTAAAACCTACCAGTATCCTGTTGTGTGTGGAGGTTAATGATATCCCCAGGCCTGTAGTTTGTTCTGTGTGACCGTTGGCCTCCGCCCTGTGAGAAATAAACAGACGATTGTTCAGAAGAGGGCGAGAAGGAGTGGAGGTACAGCACAGTGGGAGGGGAGGGATACAAGCATATGGAAAACAAACAGTGCAAGGAAGGCAGTACACAGACGAATAGGGACAAGACTCTTACTCTCTTCTACTCTCTAACAAGACTATGTCCCGCATGCAGACATTAAACGTGTCTACTATAGGTTTCCCCCATATATTTACAGCACAACACAGCTCCAAACAACAGACACGACACAGCTCTCTCTATGGATCTCCCCTCTCCGTGCTTCTCTCCTGTAATAGCGCCATGTTACTGTAGCTCCAAGCTCCAGGGGCAAGCATTAACACGCATGTTCTCAATCTCCCTACCGCCTGTAGTACTCTGCTCTAATCTGCTGCTAATGTCCGCCATACCTGTTGCCTGCGGTCGTATCTGTGGCCCATGCAAAGCCTGCTTAATGGGGCCACAGACTGTGCTACGCAGAACAACAACGTGTTCGGAAATAGACATTCCTGCATGTTTGCTGAGGATTTACACCAGACTTTTCTGTTTCTGTCGACGTGGGCCGACATCTGTGTCGCGGGCCCGGCATCTGTGTCTCAGGCCACTGGTACTTTTCAGCTGGCATTTACATAACAATGGCTAACCGTGAACTTCCAACACCTTCTCACAGAGCAACAATCTTGAACGATAAAGAGGTCGTTGATAACACTAGAGCGCACATTAACATAAAACCCTGGCGGCCCACTGGTGTGGGGGTAAGTCTTAAGGGAAAAGTAGCACAGCGAGCTAGCTGGCTGGGGCCTGGGATTTCAGATCTGGGCTCTTAGATATGGGGTGTAATCTGATTATGTAATCAGCTCTTGTGAAAACAGGACTCCTGTTGTTGTAGATCCCGGGCCTTTACAGCGTCGTTTGCATTACTCTTAGTTAATTGGGCCAAAAAAAAATGAAAGACATGGAACTCTGAGAGGAGGAAGGAGAGGGAAAAAAGAGAGGAGAAGAAGGAATGGGCACAGAGTGGAAACTGTTCCACGGTTCACCGGGAGGAGGAAGCTGTTAATGTCATTACGGTCCTATTCGAAGGGAAGTGCCGGGAGGAGGGCGTGTGTGTGTGCCTGTGTATGTGTGTGTGTGTGTATATGAGTGTGTGTGTCTGTGCGTGCATGCATGCCTGTTTGTGTGGGGGTGGGGGAATCCCTCCCTCATGGCAAGAGCTGCTCCTGTGGAAATGGGATGGTGGGAGTGGGGTGTTGGAGGTAGGGGGGCGTCCTCTCGACATGCCTAATTTGTGCCTGATTAGACAGGGTCAGGGGTCGGGTGCTATGTTTGCTCAGAGGGCCTCATGGGCTTGTAGACAAAGACCTGGAGGGAGGGGGGGGGGGGGGGTACTTTTGGGGTGGATGGTTGTTTGTGTATCTGTGTGGGTGGGTGTGGTTGGTGGTGGGGGGGTGGGTGTAGTTGAGGAATAGAGGTCAGACATGCCGTGAAAAAGGACTGCACCCAGCTCACTGAGAATAACTCCACCATGTGTTCATGACGAGGCGAGCAGCATATGAGAACAGGGTGGGTTTAATTCCTCCACCCCTCTTGTCACAGACAGTATGTGACAAGAGTCAGACTATCCACCAACACCAGTGGTGTTAAAAGACCAGATAGATGGAGGAATACAGGGACAGAGCAAAGTGAAAAGCAGGAAGAGCTGGAGGGCTGAGCACCCTATTGAGTCAAGGAGAGGAGGGCCTGTCTTCTGGTAAAAGACACAGGCTTCAAAGTCAAGTCTCGGGTGCTTTACTTTCAGAATGAGGCGGACAGTGCCAACTCCCCTGTTCTCACATCAGCCCTGTGAAAGGCCGCCTTTGTCAGACTGAAAGTCGTGAATTAGCTTGTGGGCTTCTTCCCCTGCTGAGAGCTATCGAAAAAAACAAAACAACGAAAATAAAAAAAGGTAGCACCTTGGGATTGAAGGGAGGGAACAATTCACGCAATAAAAAGAGAGGTCCTATAATGCCCTCTGCTAGAGCTGAGTCGATCTGCTAAGAGGGGTTCTGCCATTAAAAGATACAATAAGAAAGCTCTGCCTATTAAGAAAGCGATCAAAGTATCCTACTGCCAAAGGCACTCGCGGTCTGTAGCTACAGTTACAGTGCATCCATGTTCTAAGCTGATAAGCTGAAGCTACAGGCTTATAACTCTATCCAACGTAGATAGGAATCTCCCTGCCGGCTGCTGTTTAGACTGACTTGTCAGGGATGAGTAGCTTCCGTATTGGATTGGGACAGTTACCTGCTCCCTCGCCATCTGACATCTGCAGCTGGGCGTATGTGTATGGCTGTGCCGGGCACCGTGGGGTTCGTTAGTACAGTGACTCGCTCAAGCTGCGGATTCACGACGCCTGCCAAGTGTGCGTTCGCTGCTGCGGACTACTGAACACTGGGTACAGCTTCCTTGCCAAACACGGCGATGGGCACTTCCGTATTGACGCAGAACAACAGAAATACAGAGTATGTGTAGTGTCTGTATGGTGAGTGTGCACTATTTGAGAATGTAGGTGCACTTGTGTGCTGGTAAACGCAATAGCTTGTGTACGTGGAGACGCGTGTTATTCTTTTGATAATGTGGCAAACGATTGTATGCTCATGCAATTTTTGCACTCATAGCAATATCATGTACATGTCCAGGTTGTCCATCTGTAGAGACCTCTGTCTAATTAAGGCTAGGCCTGAGATATACACTGAGTAGACAAAACATTGAGAACACCTGCTCTCAACTCAATACTAGTAAGGTGTTCCTAATGTTTGGTAGACTCAGTGTACAACTAACCTTCTGAAACGTAAACAATAACAACGTCCTCGTACCAAAGCATAAACGGGTGCCATGGTAAACCATCAGGTTACACAGTATTGCAAAAGGAGGTTATGTTTGTGTACCAGACGGTTGCTTCAGAGGTAGACCTGACGGTACTTCAGAACAAACAGAAGAAATCATACTAGTTTCTATAGAGATGTAAATCTACTTTAGCTAATGTTGTTCTCCCTGCAGATGACAAGCAATGGAACATGGGGTGCAGCACGGAAAGCTGACACCTGGTTCCTATCCCACTATTATGTGTCATGCATTTTCTTGATCATACTAATTTAATTTCCTAAACACAGCAGATGCGTCTGACGCACTGGTTCTATAGGCTGCAAATGGGTCCGTTGAAAAAGGAGGACAACCATTAACAATGACCTAAGCTATAATGGGGCCAGCACTGACAACAGCATATATCAAACAAGGTCAACTGTGCTCTGAGCTTCTTTCTGGCTCGAATCTGTGGTCTAGAAATAGAACTTGGTACTTTCATTTGAACCGGCTCTCGACTCTGCAATAATTCACAACTTCAAAAAAGGGCAAGACGACAAGATAAAGAGGGAGTTCAGGTCTCTCCGCGATAAGACATGTGGATGTGGAATCCTCCCAAGGCTACTCGTCAACACACATGAGAGTGGAGCCCAGGACAGGGGAGGAGTTGTGGGAGAGAACAGTAGGCCTTGGGATAAAAGCTAAGTGTACTCGACGACCTCAGCGTCAACGGAATCCAGCCTCAATCGGTTCTGAGAAAAAGAACGTGGAGGGTGATGTCATCAGGGCGACTTCAAAAGGTTTGTGTCCTGTTCACCCTGACAGATCCTTACGATGACAATCTAGCTGACCTGAGACAAGCCTAGGGGCACGAGGTCGCGCCCTGCAACCTTTAGACTCATCATACTCTACACTGTAGGAAGCTGTTAAACGCTCCCTATGAAAACAGCTTACTTCTCTCAAAGTGATCTGTGGCCGCCCTCTCAATCGATTTCATTGAAGTCTAACACAAAGCAGACCTTTCGAAATAGTAGGCCTTGATGCATAGTCTGTGCACGACATTATCTCGAATCTGAGGAAAGAGGCCCTCCCTGCTCGCGTGAACACGATAGCAACAGTAACTCTGCTTCCTTTCCAAGCAGCTCACTCTCCACGCATAGCAATCAATCACAAGTGCAACCCAAGCTGCAGTTTAACAGACAGTCTTTACCTTTTAACATTTCCAAGAGAGTGCCTCTGCAGGTTACGAGATTCCTGGTTACAAGACGGCTATACTTTTTGTGGGGATTCGTTTCCTCGCTACTGACTAAGGAAGGTGTTGGGTTGTGGGGAAAAATATCACACCCCTGCCAAGAGGATAACATCGGATCGCATGAGCATAAGGTACAAGGTGTGTCTGTTTCAACTGAAAACACCTTGGGGCTAGACTCGGTGGGCCCCAAGTTCTCCCCGCCTGAAAAGGCCCCTTCTCTGGTGGCAAGGCTTTGATGTTGTGAAGGTAATTCACTGGCCTGTCACATGGTTCAGTGACTGATGGTGGGGATTGAAGAGATCAGATCCTGCCTCGAGGGATATGCCCCTTGCATGCAGGGCTTGAGACGGAGCTGTGCAGGGCCAAACATATTAAGATATCTAGCAGCAGGGTGACTGGAAATAGCATATGCTGCGATGGACCAATTATGGCTAGTGACCAATGTTCCCTAAAAAAAAATTCTGTCACTGAGCAAATTTCAGGTCTGCTGAGCGGCAACTTGAACATGGTGAAAATTCTGTGCAACTTCCGGCGCATGTTTACTGTGAACACTGAGGCTGTACCCACTTTAAGTTACAGTTTTAACAGTGGCCAAGTAGGCTACTGTGGCTTTTTTTATCATAACGTAGGCCTGCCAGAGTGGCCTACTATAAAAACAATGGAGAAAATGCATCCCATAACATTTTAACATGGAAATAGCTGTTCTATCATTCAGCCTACCGTAGCAGCCAATGTGTTTAATGTTCTGTAGCCCTACATTCCATGAGACTTTTGAAAGAAAGAAAAAAACATGTAGGACTTGACACTAACCTGTTCATCCACTTGTCCTTCAGACAAGGAGGTGACAGAAAATGTTGTTTTTTTATGAAAAAAAAAAGTGATATATATTATTCCTATACCATTATTACAGAGAATCAGACAAATTAGGCTACCCTCTGCCTATAGGCTACTTGGTTTATTCAAGACCGTCTCAAAATACAACACTAAGAGATAAAAAAGCTATTTACCTGACTCGCTTTTCAAAGATGGCTAGAAATGTACACATTCTGTGCTCTTGTTGGAAGCAACCACTGTTTACTAGAAATGAGCTATAACTGGGCTAATAACTCACTAACTAGCAAACAATATGAACAAATGTGCACAGGTGGCTACATGCAGCTCTCGCTTTGACCTCAAAACAAGCATCTACTCACGACCGCTCAGGCAATCCAGTTCAAAGTGAATGGCACAGATCGATATATGGCAATGGCCATTTGCATTTGGGCCTACTGCAGCTCTGATTGGTTATGACGCACCGTTCTGTCTAGAGTACGGGCCTGAGTCATACATGTCAATGCAATAGAATCCTACTCCAATACGTTCTGCCTACAAGAAAATCTGTTGCACAGTTAGTTTTGCATGTACTGTATGTTAGATTGAAAGTGGTTAATATTGCATTGATTCGAGCACAATTCCCACAGCAGATCAAAACGTAGTGTTGACTAAAGGGGAAATCTCTAGAAAGTTTAGTAAAGTTCAATATCGTGCTTCTCTGCGCGGGCTGATACTTAATCTGCACGGCAGTCCGAGGGGAGCTGTGAGCACCTTAGAGGGAACATTGCTAGTGACTACTTGTGCAAGTGCGGTAACCAGGAATCGTAAGCAGACATCAAGGGTTGTTGATCAATTTCAAGCAGTTAAAGTTAACTACCTTTTTCCTGAACTCATAAGTGAAGTACTGATCAGCAGAGATACCATTTTTTAAATGGGCGGCACTTGTTTTGATCCAGCTCATGGGTCCAGGAAGCACGTATTTGATCCAGCTCATGGGTCCAGGAAGCACGTATTTGATCCAGCTCATGGGTCAAGGGAGCTTGTATATGATACAGCTCATGGGTCAAGGGAGCTTGTATTTGATACAACTCATGGGTCAAGGGAGCTTGTATTTGATACAGCTCATGGGTCAAGGGAGCTTGTATTTGATACAGCTCATGGGTCAAGGGAGCTTGTATTTGATACAGCTCATGGGTCAAGGGAGCTTGTATTTGATACAGCTCATGGGTCAAGGGAGCTTGTATTTGATACAGCTCATGGGTCAAGGGAGCTTGTATTTGATACAGCTCATGGGTCCAGGGAGCTTGTATTGTTTGATTAGATATGCACTTTGAAGCTCTTGCATCCTTCATGTGAAACCAGGTCTGTTGCATCATGGGAGCTTTGGCAGTTGACGACTACTCTCTGAGCTCAGACTCTGAAGCCAATCAGCTATGGTTAGTGCTATCCGGAATCCTTGGGACGTCCCTAGGCTAAACCCTAACCCTTAATCCCTAGCCTTACCCTAACCATTTTAAAGTTTGACTTCAATTGGGTAGGGAGGAGGGACATTCCAAGGACCCTGGATAGTAAGGACCAATCAGCTAAGGAGCATGACGTGTGCATCCCTAATAGAGCCTGTAGCATTGGCCTTGGAGTGTTATCATGGTCACTGGACTGGTTATGTGGAGCCCCCCCTGTTCCCATGTTGTTGAACTCTGACCTCCATTATCACGTAAAAACTAACACACTAACCATTCACTAACGTCAGACTTCCCTTGAGACAATTGAGAAGGCAAAATGGCAAAGAAAGTTACTTGTTGTCTAATCCCAGTCAAACAGAGAGTAGGTTAGGTTATGAATGGGAAATGTTATCAAGAAACAATGACAATGCTCTGTTTTCATACCAGCAGTCTGGGGGGCGAATGGCTCCCCTGCAAGAGTAGGCAGGGCAGCGATGGCGGGTAAGCATCCATCGTCAGTAAGACACTAAGTGCCTCTGTAAATGAATAAAAATAGGGGGTCTCTGTTTTTTGTTTCTGTGTGCAGCTTCAGGGGGTTGAGAGGGGACTGGGGAGCCAGGCCATCTTTCAGTATTATGAAATGTAATGTATTGTATTGATTTTTGTTATATATCCCAAAAACCAGCGAAGTATAACACTAAATAAATAATAATAGGCCTAATGAAACAAATATAGATGTATAGTCCAATAAATATAAAATAAAGATATTAAAGCCACAAAACAAGATATGATGCAAACAAGTGTATCTCATGAAAGAGAAACAAAACCAGTTGTATGGTTTTAAAGCTGATCTAAAGAAAGTATCGTGGCATCTGTACATCTGGCATCAATAGAGATTCAGGCTATTAACACACATTGATGCAATTCTAGCAGTTATCTGATCTAATACATGCCTTAAAAGGAACTGTTTCAAAATGAAGCCATGGCGTTACGATCACCATGTCCGGCATATCAGATGGTCACTCTTGCGCTTGCATGACTAACACGTGCAAAACACTCTATATCCCATCATCTTCAGCTACAAGCCATTGTGGCTAGAGGACAAAAGCACACACACGTGCCCATCTGTGACCTACAGCCCATCTGTGACCTACAGCCCATCTGTGACCTACAGCCCATCTGTGTGTCCAAACTAGCCAGAGAAAGAAAGAAAAAACACAACATGTTCATGGTGTCATTCCAAGGGCGGCCGTTTAGAGCCACTGAAAGACTCCATTCACATTGTATAACACACAGCACTCAGAGGGAGAGAGAAAAGAGAGACAGACAGACAGACAGACAGACAGACAGACAGACAGACAGAGAGAGAGAGAGAGAGAGAGAGAGAGAGAGAGAGAGAGAGAGAGAGAGAGAGAGAGAGAGAGAGAGAGAGAGAGAGAGAGAGAGAGAGAGAGAGAGAGAGAGAGAGAGAAATGAGAGACAGACAGAGAGAGAGAAATGAGAGACAGACAGAGAGAGAGAGAGAGACAGAGAGAGAGAGAGAGACAGAGAGAGAGAGAGAAAAACGAGAGACAGACAGAGAGAGAGAGAAACGAGAGAGACAGAGAAAGAGAAACGACAGACAGACAGACAGACAGACAGACAGACAGACAGACAGACAGACAGACAGACAGACAGAGAAACGAGAGACAGACAGAGAGAGAAACGAGAGACAGAGAAAGAGAAACGAGAGAGACAGAGAGAGAGAAACGAGAGACAGACAGAGAGAAACGACACAGACAGAGACAGACAGACAGAGAGAGAGAGAAATGAGAGACAGACAGACAGAGAGAGAAACGAGAGACAGACAGAGAGAGAGAGAAACGAGAGACAGACAGAGAGAGAGAGAAACGAGAGACAGACAGAGAGAAACGACAGACAGACAGATAAAGACAAGGCCAAGTTGATGATGCACAACTGTGCAGCTCGCAGAGAGAGGCAGATGAAAGGGAGGAGGGAAAGACAATTCAGACGGCTTGTCAAAACTCAAATGTATTGCCGGTCAAGCAGCGAACAGCAGTGGCCTGAAGTTAATTTGCATGGAAGATGGGTCGGGAAGGAGAGAAAGAGCGAGGGAGCGGCTATTGGGCCAGTGTGTTTAAATGCAGTAATTGTGAGCATGACAGAGGGAGGGGGGAAATATCTGGGCTGGGAATAACAGGTTCTTAGCACACTGAACACATTATGCTTAAGCTCATAGAAGAGCGAATGTGATGGAGAGAAACACATCCCTTGAATGAAAATGATATGGAATCGCTTTCCTTTATAAGGGTTCGGGCCTAACTCACACTCATGATTGGATGGACCCTGGGTGTTGTTGGTCCATGTCAAATCATCGATGATGTTCAACTTCGACGCACACTTATTACTGTTGGATAAATAAACCAATGAGATCATCTGAACTGGACACATGTCAAAGGAACCCCCTGGTTTCTAGTAACATCATGTTCCATCTAAGCCGCTCTTACCGGTAAGGTCAGGTCCCATACATGGGACAATGCTGTAAGCCCTACTATCCCTGTGCTGTCTTGTTAGGACCCTTGTATTGGGGTAGGCAGACTGCCTCCACGACTACCTCTGTGCCTTCCCTAGTATTCACCACTGTGCCCCCTACGTCAAGCCCAATCACAGCTTGCTTGGTGTGAGGCGTACTGTATGGTAAGCCCCCTGTAACATTCCTGTTGTGGCTACAGTAGAGCACGCATACGAAGGCCCACACACTACCCTGTCCCGTGTGCATCCCGTGTCTCTTTCAACATGGTGCGGTAGTCGCTACTGACGTCCCCTGTCCATCCCACGTCTCTTTCAACATGGTGCGGTAGTCTCTACTGACGTCCCCTGTCCATCCCACGTGTCTCTTTCAACATGGTGCGGTAGTCTCTACTGACGTCCCCTGTCCATCCCACGTGTCTCTCTTTCAACATGGTGCGGTAGTCGATCCTGACGTCCCCTGTCCATCCCACGTGTCTCTTTCAACATGGTGTGGTAGTCGCTACTGACGTCCGGTCCATCCCACGTCTCTTTCAACATGGTGAGGTAGTCGCTACTGACGTCCCCTGTCCATCCCCTGTCCATCCCACGTGTCTCTCTTTCAACATGGTGCGGTAGTCAATCCTGACGTCCCCTGTCCATCCCACGTCTCTTTCAACATGGTGCGGTAGTCTTTACTGACGTCCCCTGTCCATCCCACGTGTCTCTTTCAACATGGTGCGGTAGTCGCCACTGACGTCACCTGTCCATCCCACGTGTCTCTTTCAACATGGTGCGGTAGTCGCTACTGACGTCCCCTGTCCATCCCACGTGTCTCTTTCAACATGGTGCGGTAGTCGCCACTGACGTCCCCTGCCAATCCCGTGTCTCTCTTTCAACATGGTGCGGTAGTCGCCACTGACGTCCCCTGTCCATCCCACGTGTCTCTTTCAACATGGTGCGGTAGTCGCTACTGACGTCCCCTGTCCATCCCACGTCTCTTTCAACATGGTGCGGTAGTCGCTACTGACGTCCCCTGTCCATCCCACGTGTCTCTTTCAACATGGTGAGGTAGTCGCTACTGACGTCCCCTGTCCATCCCACGTGTCTCTTTCAACATGGTAAGGTAGTCGATCCTGACGTCCCCTGTCCATCCCACGTGTCTCTTTCAACATGGTGCGGTAGTCGATCCTGACGTCCCCTGTCCATCCCACGTGTCTCTTTCAACATGGTGCGGTAGTCGCTACTGACGTCCCCTGTCCATCCCACGTGTCTCTTTCAACATGGTGCGGTAGTCGCTACTGACGTCCCCTGTCCATCCCACGTCTCTCTTTCAACATGGTGCGGTAGTCGCTACTGACGTCCCCTGTCCATCCCGCGTCTCTCTTTCAACATGGTGAGGTAGTCGCTACTGACGTCCCCTGTCCATCCCACGTCTCTCTTTCAACATGGTGCGGTAGTCGATCCTGACGTCCCCTGTCCATCCCACGTGTCTTTCGTCCCCTGTCCATCCCACGTGTCTCTTTCAACATGGTGCGGTAGTCGCTACTGACGTCCCCTGTCCATCCCACGTGTCTCTTTCAACATGGTGAGGTAGTCGCTACTGACGTCCCCTGTCCATCCCACGTGTCTTTCGTCCCCTGTCCATCCCACGTGTCTCTTTCAACATGGTGCGGTAGTCGCTACTGACGTCCCCTGTCCATCCCACGTGTCTCTTTCAACATGGTGAGGTAGTCGCTACTGACGTCCCCTGTCCATCCCACGTGTCTCTTTCAACATGGTGCGGTAGTCGCTACTGACGTCCCCTGTCCATCCCACGTGTCTCTTTCAACATGGTGAGGTAGTCGCTACTGACGTCCCCTGTCAATCCCACGTGTCTCTTTCAACATGGTGCGGTAGTCTCTACTGACGTCCCCTGTCCATCCCACGTGTCTCTTTCAACATGGTGCGGTAGTCGCTACTTACGTCCCTTGTCCATCCCACGTGTCTCTTTCAACATGGTTCTGTTACCAACACCTCAGTGACATTTGTAGTAAGATTTAAATCTTAAATCAAATTTGCAAGGTTGATATTTAGTCAGTGGATCCCCAAATTTGCAAGCTAAGGCAGAGAGGGTTTCTTTACCTAATTTAGAGCTCATCAGATGAAGGCCCGTGCATTCTGAAAGAGGAGCAACGGGTGCCTGGCAACAACTTGTGGTGTGACACAGCATCCATTCACACTGTTAAAGACCAGAGAACAGGGCCAAGGAGTTAGCGTCGGGTGCTGAGCGCCATTAGCACCCATCCTGACACATTCATCGGCTGCTTAGCGGAGGTGACTCATGCGATTCGGGGATTACTCCGTGCAGGACAGGGGAGGAAAATCAAAGGGCCGTATGAAGTCGGTGTTGAAAAGAAGAGAGGAAAGGAGGGCTATCAAAGGGGGAAAGAAGGGAACGAAAAGGGGAGCGAGCCGTGAGGCAGAGCTAATAACACTCTTCCATAATTAAAGAAGACAGATCCTTTGTGCTTCCATGTCATTAAAACAAGCTCCCACACTGCAGGTAAGACGGGCCTTCCGAGTTCACAGTAAAAGCTGGGAGACAAGTCAGAATACCACAACTTTGATTCCGCTGCATGAATATTTCAAGGCTCAAAGTCCCATTCATTCCACTGAAGGACATAGTTGGAAACGAGATGAAAATGAGCTCATGCATCAAAGTTCTGTCGTTCATTTACTGTACATGCAAGGTCATATCAATACACAGGTATCAACAGCCCAAACAGGCCATAATACGTCAAAGTACTATTAATAGAGTTAGCATCAGAAACAGCACAACAGCTTTGTTGGAATCGATTTGTCGTCTATTTATACGATAGGGCTGGGAATTGACAGGGACCTCATATTATCATGATACTTAAGTGCCGATAGGATATGTCACGATACGATATGTCACGATACGATATGTCACGATACGATATGTATTGCGATTCTCACGATTCTATACGTTTCGAGATTCGATACTGCGATTTTATTCCGATTTGATGTTCCAATCATATTGCCGACTAGATGTCTGCCGAAGAGAGACGAGAGAGCATGAGAAAATGTGTTTCATCAGTCGTGAAAATAAAAGAGATGAAAACATGTTGGCTCACTATTTCAAAAGAAGATGGAGAACAAGCTAAATCAAATCAAATGCTATTTGTCAGATGCGCTGAACACAACAGTTGTAGACTTCACCGGGAAATGCTTAGTACTGAGCCCTTTCCCAACAACGCAGTTAAAAAGTATGAATATTTCCCCCCAAAATGTTAATAATATTAACACAATAAATAACAATAACAAGGCTATAAACAAGGAGTACCGGTACCGAGTTAATGTGCAGGGGGGAGGAGGTAGTTGAGGGTATATACAGTGCCTTCAGAAAGTATTCCTACCCCTTGACTTATTTCACATTTTGTTGTGTTGTGTCCAGTGAGTGTACATAGAGTCAGTGAAAAAGTCTCAATACAATTGTCCGGGGAACCATTTGATTAACTGTTCAGCAGTCTTATAGTTTGGGGGTAGAAGCTGTTCAGGTGCCTTTTGGTCCGTGACTTGGCGCTCCGGTACTGCTTGCCATGCGGTAGCAGAGTGAACGGTCTATGGCTTGGGTGGCTGAGGTCTCTGACCGCCTGGTATAGAGTGGCACAGTGGTCTAAGCCACTGCATCTCAGTGCTAGAGGCGTCACTACAGACCCGGGTTCTTTTCCAGGCTGTATCATAACCGGACGTGATTGGGAGACTCATAGGGCGGCGCACAATTGGCCCAACGTCATCCGGGTCGGGTTAAGGTTTGGCCGGGTTAGGCCGTCATTGTCAATAAGAATTTGTTCTTAACTGAGTTGCCTAGTTAAATAAAGGTTCAAATAAAATACATAAAACATTTGAATAAATAACCTGGTCCTGGATGGCAGGGAGCTCGGACCAGGTGATCTACTGGGCCATCCGCTCCACCCTCTGTAGCGCCATGTGATCAAGGGCGGTGCAGTTGCCATACCAAGCGGTGTTGCAGCCAGTTGAGATGCTCTCAATGGTGCAGCTCTATAACCTTTTGAGGATCTGAGAGCCATGCCAAATCTTTTCAACCTCGTGATGGGGAAGAGGTGCTGTCGCCCCTTCTTCACGACTGTGCTGGTGTGAGAGGACCAGGGCATAAAATTAACACCCACCACTCGCCAAATGTACGTATTTAAGTGTTGGCCAGTAAGAATGTATATTTCACCAGACACGTTGGCGGATGGTCAATTTGCCGGGCTCTACAGCGCAAGCATTACATTCACAAATACAAATAATCAAAAGTCAAGTATGACCACAACATGCTGCTGTAGCTGTATCAAAGTATTTCTGCTGTTTTGTTTCATAGATGCTATTCGCACAAAGAAATCCAAATCCTATATCCCACCTCAAGCAGCAACACTGCCTGACAGGAGAGCTGTGCGCTCCAAGTGAAGTGCTGAAAGATTCATTTTTGGAGGCTCTGCGCACAGACATAAAAGTTGTCAAAAGTCTTGTCCTTGTGTTTGTTGGCTATTTACATAGTTTTGTTCAGAAGCTCAGTTGTTTTTCAACGTTAGTTTGCTGCTTTAACTGATAGCAAAGAGACGCCCTAGTTGGATCCCAAATCTCACACAGACACAGTGACACAACTTGAGTGGCCCCGTTACCACGGTAACCCCTGCCCTTAAAGGGCCAGCTGAACATTCTGCCTCATCTGATATTTTGGTAAAAAGACTTGGTTCACAAAATGTTTTATTAAATTGAACAAGATACCACATTACTTCTTACTAATACATGTATTGTTTTAGAAACATTACAAAGCATGGTCATCAGTATGTTTTGTTCATTTTTTTTATGTAAGTATGGCCAAAAATATTTTGGCTGATAAAAAATCTGACTGGTCAATCTGGCTAGTCAATTTTTTTATCTACCTGCCACAGTGGCTGGTGGACCAAAAATACAATTTTAGGCCCTGGAAAGGACCATGTTCATTCCTTGGTGATGTGGGCACAGATTAACTTAAATCTCTCGACCCGCCCCACTATATCTCTGTTGATGTGTATGGGGGTGTGCCCTCTGTTTGGGGTGTGTGCCCTGTGTATCCTCGTCCCTCTGTTTCCCGTAGTCCACGATCAGCTCCTTTGTCTTTCTGACATTGAGGGAGAGGTTGTTGTCCTGGCACCACACTGCCAGGTCTCTGACCTCCTCCCTTTAAGCTGTATCATCGTCGTCGGTGATCAGGCCTAACACTGTTGTGTCGTCAGCAAACTTGATGATGGTTTTGGAGTTGGGCGTGGCCACACAGTCATGGGTGAACAGAGAGTACAGGAGGGGACTAAGCACACACCCCTGAAGGGCCTCCGTGTTGAGGGTCAGATGGGTTGTTTACCTACCCTCACCACCTTGGGGCAGCCCGTCAGAAAGTCCAGGATCCAGTTGCTGAGGGAGGTGTTCAGTCCCAGGGCCCAGAGCTTGGTGATGAGCTTGGAGAGGACTATGGCATTGAATGCTGAGCTGTAGTCAATGAAAAGCATTCTCACATAGGTATTCATCTTGTCCAGGTGGGAGAGAGCATTGTGGAGTGCAAAGTTATTTCTTCATCTGTGGATCTGATGGGGTGGTATGCGAATTGGAGTGGGTCCAGGGTATCTGGGATGATGGTGTTGATGTGTGTCATGACCAGCCAAAGCATTTCATGGTTTCAGATGTGAGTGCTACAGGATCATAGTTGTTTGGACAGGTTATCTAAGAGTTCTGAGGAACAGGGACAATGATGGTCTGCTTGAAACATGTTGGGATTACAGACTGGGACAAGGAGATGTTGAAAATGTCCGTGAAGACACTTGCCAGCTGGTCTGTGCATGTTCTGAGAACGCGCCCTGGTATTCTGTCTGGCCCGGAGGCATTTCGAGTGTTAACCTGTTTAAAAGTCTTACATCGGCCATGGAGCTGTGAGTAATAACTACAGCCGGCTGACGCCAGCTAGTGTACTTTTTACAAATCGATACTTGAGGAGTCATAAAAATCATCTAAAATAATATTGCGATATGTAACTGTATCGATTTTTGCCTGCATCACTATTATACTAACACACACACACACCCAACACATATGCAACACATTGACAGCCAATGACTCCCTGGAGAGATCACGCTTGTCAAGACCTTCAGGTTCTACTGATGTCCCGTTGAGAAACATTGATTGGCCTGGGGCTGGGCGGTTGACCAGTTTGGGTTTTTACTTTACCTTCTATAACGCTATTTGAATGTTTGGTTTGTAAAGTCAATTTTTTGACTTTACATCCTCTCGGTCTCGGTCACCCTCTCGCTCTCTCTCTCCATACCGCTTTCCACACAGACCTAGCTATGCCCCCTCACACTCAAGGAGCGCATTTGTTGATCCTCTACGACGAGACACTTGCGTTCAGCCTCTGCATGGTCAATGCAGCACATGAAACAATGTTGATGACAACGATGCCGTTTTCACTTTGCTTCTTAATATAAATCCACTAGCGTTCTAGAATTACACTATTCGTTTGTGTTTCTTACATCTGCAAACAGCTAGTTTTTACTTTCTTAGTAATTGGGTCTAACTCTTGTTAGCTGTTAATCACTAATGCTAATCACTAGCTAGCTAATGAATGTAATGTATGAATGCATGAATCAGAGCAAGCGTATTTAGCTATACAGCCTGATAATACAAGTGATGTTGTGGACCTACAGTACATCTGCATGTTTTTTTTGTGCAAAAGTATCTTCTAAATCAAAGAGGAATACGTGAAGCAAGAATATGTTAGCTACATGAAAGTATCTAAGAGAAAACATTCAATGAAGCCAAAGTTTAGGAAACACTTGTCAGCATTTTGGTTCCTACCCTTTCAACAATACTTTTTTTTTTTTTTTACTTGTCGTCATGTCAAACACTGTATTCAAAGTGCCCACTATTATAGTTTAACTATAGAATTAGAATAATAATTATATTTTCATGATTCCAACAGTTCACCAAAGTGTTTTGCTCTAAATCACAAGTCAAATCGCAATTGCAACATTTGGTTAAAAATAAGGGCCAGATTTCGCCCATATCGTGGAGCCCTACGTGGCAATGCGGAAATGATCTCAAATTAGTGGAGGAAATGCAGAAATTGGTGAAAATGTAATTGAAAAGTATAAAACAAATAGAATGGAGAAAGACACATTGAAATCACTTAGAATGTGTGTTGCCACCCCAGGATCCCTCACTACTCATAAAGCAAATGTACAACTTTTATTATTCAAAAACATAAAATAACATCATACCATTTAATCATTACAATACCGTGATGAAATATTTTGGCTATATCGCCCAGCTCTAGATTGGCCCTACTAAAACAACAGTAACGTAAGAGAAAAAAACAGTGATTTTCAACACTCTATGTAACCTCTAGGGACGGGCTTAGGGTCAAGTTATCCACTGGTTGTCGTATATACTGTTGCCAATCCAGGGTCAGTGTATAGGCCAACAGCAGGCTGTATGAATGCCCGTGCACATTGACAGTTGAACTTTTTCTCCCCTTCTTCAATGTGCAGACACTCTCTTTGTGCATTTTGTTTTCCCTTAGTCTTTCTGTTTAGGCTATTTCTTTCCTCCACCCCTTCTCTTCCTCTCCTTCAGGGAATAAATTGTGAGTGGTCATATTACTCATTCAAGCGGAACGACACAGTCATCACACACCTGGGTTCACAGAATGGGTACACACACAAACACAACTCACACTCACTTTTGTGGATAAATAAAACATCTTTGAAATAAAGCCAGGCATTGGAGTGAACAGCCCAGTGTGGGTACTAGTTTGTACTCTGAGAGGACCATGGCTAGAGAGTATACAGCTTTTGTGAGATTAACATCAAAATAATATTTTATTTTGCATTTTAGCTAACCCTTTACCTAACATTAACCTAATTATCCTAACCTGCTTTGTGAATTATCCTAACATGCTGCGTAAGTTCTCCTAACCTGCAACGAAAAGTCAAATCTGACAAAAGCTGTATCCCATCTAGTCAAATCCCTCTGGCAGTGTGTCTGGTGGGGCAAGAGAGAGCACGCCCCCTAGAGAGGAGAGAAAGCACCTCCCCAAATGCCCAGCTCACCCTCCTCTTCACACAATCACATCTGATTCCCACTGACAGGCCCAGGCAGATGGGCGCAAACACACACAAATCCACGGAGGCGCAAAGAGGCTTTGGGAGAGGTAATAGAAAAGAGAGTATGTGGTGGTGTCAGTGCATGTCTGCTCAATGTGCTCCTCTCCATTTGTCAATGTGTGTCTTTCTGTATATGTAAGTGTGCAGCAGTGCTATGCTCTCTCTCTCTCTCTCTCTCCTTCAAGTGAAAGCTCACTCACATGCCCCCTGCAGACACAATGAGAGGGAGAGGATGAGAGAGTGAGCGCTGTTTGCGACGCATGGCCCCGCCTGCAGAAATCAGAAAGAGAGAGGGAGAAAAACTCTGTCACTGTGACTGACCCAAACTTAAGGAAAGCTTTGACTATGTACAGCCTCGGTGAGCATAGCCTTGCTATTGAGAAAGGCCGCCGTAGGCAGACGTGGCTCTCAAAAGAAGACAGGCTATGTGCACACTGCCTCACAAAATGAGGTGGAAACTGAGATGCACTTCCTAACCTCCTGCCCAATGTATGGCCATATTAGAGACACATATTTCCCTCAGATTACACAGATCAACAAAGAATTCGAAAACAAACCCAATTTGGATAAACTCCCATATCTCCTGGGTGAAATTCCAGTGTGCCATCACAGCAACATGATTTGTGACCTGTTGCCACAAGAAAAGGGCAACCAGTGAAGAACAAACACCACTGTAAATACAACCCATATTTATGCTTATTTATTTTCCCTTGTGTACTTTAACCATTTGTACATTGTTACAACACTGTATAGATATATAGATATATATAATATGACATTTGTAATGTCTTTATTGTTTTGAAACTTCTGTATGTGTAATGTTTACTGTAAATTTTGATTATTTATTTCACTTTTGTATATTATCTACCTCACTTGCTTTGGCAATATGAACCCTATGCCAATAAAGGCCCTTGAATTGAATTGAGAAAACTAGGGGAAATAGGGAAAGGGAAAATAAGCTAGAGGTCTGTTTTGGAGGGTGTTGAGTCCATACCCTATAGAGAAAACACAGACATTCTGTCCTGCAAACTTATGGTGGAGGGTCTGTCACTGCTGAGATATATTCTCGGTCTGTGTTATATTAAGGCCACATGCCCTATTAGCTGATTTGCTTGATGATTAATGCTCCCATTAAGCTGTCATGTAATAATAGCATACTTTCCTTCCAGAACCATTGGAGAAAATACATAGACACACCCTTATTTGTGTTAGCTCAGCTCCAGTACACCCGCTGTGTGTGTGTGTGTGTGTGTGTGTGTGTCTTGTGTTGTGTAAGAGCATCTGTGAGTGTGTGTAAGCGTATGTGCTAATCTGAGCGTGTGTGTGTGTGTGTGTAATGTACACGATGTACTTACCATGACATGATACAATGCCAGGCCCTTGCGTAATCTGTCTCTCTATTCCCTAACTGCCCTGCTGCCTACCAGGCTGGTTGTTTGTCTGGTTCAGACCCGGGACAATAGAAGGGAGAATGGCCTCTGCCTATTTGTCTATGTGCTCTGATGTTTAAAGGCATTGTCCTTGTGGAGAGGCGACACCAATGGATCTATACCATGAACAGAGGGGGCTTTATCGGGTGAAGTCACAAGCCTGCCTTTGTCTTTTAGCTCATTGGCGGGGTAAAGGCCTCCCTTAGCCTTTAGCATGTGTGATGGAGAGAAAGAGTGGAGGCATGGAGGGAGTGAGGGGTGTTGAAGGAGAGCCAAAATCGAATTGTTCGTAGCAGACGGCCATGAGATTTAAACATTGTCAGTTTACAGCCTCCCCAGAGCCAATAACATCTCATGTATGAGGAGTTCAAGGCCAATCCAGTCCCGAGGGCTAAAAACATGCTAAGCTAATGACAACTCTCAACAATAAAGGTACATCATAAAGAAAAGCTTTAGGTGGCTAAAGGGTCACTGCTGAACCCTAAAGGGTAAAGGTCAATGCGGTATTTCCTAGAAACCACAAAACTCTGCTTGCTACGATTACAAGAAATCCTTGCTACGATGGCTAACGCTACAGTAGAGAGCTAGGCCTAGCATAGGCTAACCTAGCCTCCTGTCTTTCTCAATTTTTAATAAATATTTAGCCTGAAGGCCTAGCTGAATGGAGTCAGACCTATAAAAACAAGAATATGCAGGCCTGACATATGCAGCAGCCCAGCTCCGGAGCTTCCACTGTTTTCACAAGACCTGATTACTTTCTGCTCACCAGGCCGCGGTTAATGGCAGAGGGAGAGAGCTACACTACTGCGCAACACTGTACCTGGCCTGTCCTCACGTGAACCTGCCGTTCAGTAGCCATTTTGTTCTTAAAAGGCAATGCTGTTCCACCCATAAAAGCAGAGTTATAAATTATAGCATGTGAGAGCTGGTGCTGGAGCCGGAGCCTAATCAACTAAGAGGGATATTATCAAATGAATAGGGTCGGGTTGTGACTGAGTCAGGTGAGGTTTTGGGAATCGGTACATTTATTAGGTACTTCATTCTTGGCAATGGCCAGGTGACCGTTGGTAAAAGATAGGCCTAGTTCCAATCCATATCAAATGAGCAGTCTTTCTAAAGAAAAAATTTGACTAGAGACAACAATGACGTCGATATATAGGTACATTAGCATGGATATTGATTGCGATAGATATTCATAACTGGAGAAGCAGCGACTCGATGAATCATTTCTGGCTCGCTGTAGGGGAGTTGAGGTAAGTTGAGCCACCCTTGTTTCTAGGAAACCATACACAAAATTAATAATTTGACCAAATATTTAGGAAGAGGTGACCATTTCCTGGAGTCTGTGAAGGAAGAATCCACATGGAAAAAGTGGTAAGCAAGTTGGTAAAAAAAAATCTATATATTGTTTTACCAAGTCAAATAAATGTACTGTGTTAGAAGCTTCATGAGGTTTGTATCTAAACCGAAGTAGATTATTTTAAGATTTTTCTATACATCAGTGGCTATAAGCTTCACTATGAGGTCCTAAACCTAGCATGAAAGTGCAGCCTTTTAGCTTTGTGGGCTAATATAGTTAAAATGTTTGCCTTGTGGTAAGTTGAGCCAATGGTTGAGCCAATGGTTGAGCCAATGGTTGAGCCAATGCCAAGTTGAGCATATTGAAGTGTTTTCTTCCCAGGTGTATTGCAAGACATTAACGCTGGGATATGAGGTAAGAACACGGTCTGGCCTCTGTTAATAGTGTTAAACCTGTGTTAAAAGATGATGAAAAGGAAAGCCAAAAAAGTGATTGTGTTGAATTGTGTTTGGGAAATAAAGATAGACATGGTTTTTAAAAGGTAGTGGTAATATTTCATTAAGTACAGAAATGTGTAAGCGGCTTAACTTATCCGGTCCCGCGATTCAACTTACCCCATACTCCATTGGTAAGTTGCGCCAATAGATCACATTTTTTGGACAAGCTACAGTATGTTTTCAAAGCTGTAATGTTTACAAGAATTCAGATTATTTCCAGGGATACACAACATCCTGAAATATATGTAGGCATCTTTGTTAGAAATAATACTATATTTCTCTTGACGGAGTGACGCTGAATGTAAAAAAAATGGCTTAACTTACTCCACTCTCCCCTACTGCCCAGCTGATCGTGCCTAAGATCATCATTAAGTCAAATCCATTTCCTCTCCCCCACACCGTGCCTCAACCTTTCTCTCTCCCTCCCCCCTCACCGGATAACCACAACAACAGTCAACTAGGGCTGGCAGGGGAACAAACACGCGGCCGACAGCACAGCATCAACATGGTCAGTTTCCCCGCCCTCAATTCCCCACGCCAGATTCTCTAATTGCGTACATGTGCTCTGCTGCAGTGGTTTCCTCAAGTCTAAAACACAGCCACACACAGCAACACCGCTGTGGGGACACCGCTGTGGGGACTTGGGACACAGAGGGAAATGGCAAAAATACAGTTCTGTTCCTGTGGCCTTGAGATTCTCAGTCATCGATGCGCTTGAGAAATCAGAGCGATTCGACATCCTGGATGGGGATCTTGTCCCCATCGGTACATGTTATGGGAAATCTAGCCTGATGGTTCCCTTGGTAACTGTCCCCCCAAAAAAGCATGGAGTGGGTTAGGAGAGTGAGGGAAGGGGAGGTGGGAGTGGGGGCCGAGGGCAAGTGCCTCACACCGTTTTACAGCTGTGGGGCTAATGGATCCTGTGACAGGTGCTGTTAAACTCACGCAGCTGGCAGACCACCAACGTAGCCCATCGCACATACCAAACACACCTAAGAAGGAAGCCAATCCACAGAGGCTGATTGGCCTTCTACAGTCAACTCCATGTGACTTCAGAGCCGCACGAGACAATATGGTCGCCGACACTCAGAGCAGTCCCATAGGAACCAAACCACTGGATCTCCCACAACCAAAACAACACTTGACGCTATAAACTGTACATTATTGATGGTGAAACACATGAACTACAGTGTAGCAGCAGATCAGGTCAATCTGTGAGTCCGGTATTTAGAAGGCACTCCAAGGACAGGTATGCAACCTTTTGTGCAACTTTAAATCAGAGGTAGATGGTTTACAAGAGCTGCGATGAAATCATTGATAAAGTGGTTACACTTTCCGTGACCTATCACTGAAGCCTTCTCGATGAAGCCTGCTTTCTTCAGGGGTAGTGCACGGCCTGAGGTTATAATGAGTTATAGCCTAACAAGTATGTCCTACTGTAACAACAAAATAGTGATACCAGTTTATGCTAAACTGATATGAGACACTAGCACTTTACAACTCGTCAAGTTTGTTGGTATGAAAACATATGATAGTGATCCATTAATCAAGGGGGCGTACTGTGTGTTAAGATACAGTGCTTTCAGAAAGTATTCACACCCCTTGACTTTGTTGTGTTACAGCCTGAAATTTAAAAAAAATATTTAAAAAAATTGAGGTTTTGTGTCACTGGCATACATACAATACCTCATAATGTAAGTACGTCTTTCGATAATGGTCTTGAGTCAATAGGTATTCAGCCACTTTGTTACGGCAAGCCTCAGTAAGTTCAGGAGTAAAAATGTGCTTGACATGTCACGCAATAAGATGCATGGACTCATGGACTAGTGTTTAATATGATGCTGGAATGACTACCTCATCTCTGTACCCCACACAAATAATTATCTGTAAGGTCCCTCAGTCGAGCAGTGAATTTCAAACACATATTCAACCACAAAGACCAGGGAGGTTTTCCAATGCCTCGCAAAGAAGGGCACCTATTGGTAGATGGGTAAAAAATAAAGCAGACATTGAATATCCCTTTGAGCATGGTGAAGTTATTAATTACACTTTGGATGGTGTATCAATATACCCAGTCACTACAAAGATACAGGCGTCCTTCATAACTCAGTTACTGGAGAGGAAGGATTTCCCCATGAGGCCAATGGTGACTCAAATAATGACAGAGTTTAATGGCTATGATCGGAGAAAACGGAGGATGGATCAACAACACTGTAGTTACTCCACAATACGAATCTAAATGATATAGTGAAAAAAAAGGAAGCCTGTACAGTTTTGGAATATACATGTATTTTGGAATAAACATGCATCCTGTTTGCAATAAGGCACTGAAGTAAAACAAAAAAATGATTGGCAATGAAAGAAATATAATGTCCTGAACCGAAGTAGAGGTCGACCAATTAATCGGAATGGCCGATTAATTAGGGCCGATTTCAAGTTTTCATAACAATCGGAAATCTTTTTTTTTTTTTTTACAACTTTATTTATCCTTTATTTAACTAGGCAAGTCGGTTAAGAACACATTCTTATTTTCAATGACGGCCTAGGAACAGTGGGTTAACTGCCTTGTTCAGGGGCAGAACGACAGATCTTTACCTTGTCAGCTCGGGGATTCAATCTTGCAACCTTACAGTTAACTAGTCCAACGCTCGAACCACCTGATTACATTGCACTCCACGAGGAGACTACCTGTTACGAGAATGCAGTAAGAAGCCAAGGTAAGGTTGCTAGCTAGCATTAAACTTATCTTATAAAAAACAATCAATCAATCATAATCACTAGTTAACTACACATGGTTGATGATATTACTAGTTTATCTAGCGTGTTCTGCGTTGCATATAATCGATGTGGTGCGTATTCGTGAAAAAGGACCGTCTTGATCCAATGTGTACCTAACCATAAACATCAATGCCTTTCTTAAAATCAATACACAAGTATATATTTTTAAACCTGCATATTTAGTTAATATTGCCTGCTAACCTGGCTCGTTGCGAACTCTGAGCATTGAGCTGTTTATGACTTCAAGCCTGTCAACTCCCGAGATTAGGCTGGTGTAACCGATGTGAAATGGCTAGCTAGTTAGCGGGGTGCACGCTAATAGCGTTTCAAACGTCACTCGCTCTGAGACTTGGAGTAGTTATTCCCCTTGCTCTGCATGGGTAACGCTGCTTCGAGGGTGGCTGTTGTCGGTGTTCCTGGTTCGAGCCCAGGTATGGGCGAGGAGAAGGTCGGAAGCTATACTGTTACACTGGCAATACTAAAGTGCCTATAAGAACATCCAATAGTCAAAGGTATATGAAATACAAATCGTATAGAGAGAAATTGTCCTATAATTCCTATAATAACTACAACCTAAAACTTCTTACCTTGGAATATTGAAGACTCATGTTAAAAGGAACCACCAGCTTTCATATGTTCACATGTTCTGAGCAAGGAATTGAAATGTTAGCTTTCTTACATGGCACATATTGCACTTTTACTTTCTTCTCCAACACTTTGTTTTGCATTATTTAAACCAAATTGAACATGTTCATTATTTATTTGAGGCTAAATTGATTTTATTGATGTATTATATTAAGTTAAAATAAGTGTTCATTCAGCATTGTTCTAATTGTCATTATTACAAATAAAATAAAACATTTAAATTGGCCGTTTAATCGGTATCGGCTTTTTTTGGTCCTCCAATAATCGGTATCGGCGTTGAAAAATCAATCGGTCGACCTATGTTTGGGGTAAACCCAACACAGTAAAAAGAAAAACCTGGTTCAGTCTGCTTTCCAACAAACACTGGGAGACAGTGATTGTGGCATAGTTACAGTTTTGACTTAAATCGGCTTGAAAATCTATGGCAAGAACTGATAACGGCAGTCTGGCAATGATCAACCACCAACTTGACAGACTGAAGAATAATGTGCAAATATTGTACAATCCAGGTGTGCAAAGCTCTTACAGACTTACCCTGAACGACTCACAGCTTCTAACATGTATTGACTCAGGGGTGTGAATAGTTATAGAAATAAGATATTTCTGTATTTCATTTTCAATACGTTTGCAAAAATTTCTAAAAACATGTTTTCACTTTATCATTATGAGGTTTTGTGTGTAGATGGTCCAAAAAATATATTAAGTCAATTTTGAATTCAGGCTGTAACACAACAGAATGTGTAATAAGTCAAGGGGTATGACTATTTCTGTATTTTATGCTATTAGCTTACACAATAAGTACTTGTGTACAGAGCATTCGGTAGAGATGGAAATATTTGCTTCCCGAAGACATATGTTAACACCAAAAAGCAGGTCCAAAAGAACACACAAGCAATAAAAACACTGTTTAAATCCTTGTGTTAAACAACTGTGATACATACAAATACCTGATGCTATTTCATAAAGACATAAAAAGACCATCTGATGCAATTTCATCCAAGGCAGTGTCATTTAATGATAGAATGTACATTCAATGCCAGGTCAAAAAGCATTTGACTGCACTACAACACACACTGCTATTGAACTCAGAGAGGGGAGTGGGACTGGTATGGTCAAAGACGATTGGCTAAGACCTAGGAAGTGACAACGTTTTCAGAGATGATAAAAACAGATAAAAACATTACACTAAAAAACAGATATGCCTATACAGAAAGTGCAATTAACAACAAAAGAGAATATAGCTACAAATAACACAGTAAAAATACAGCATTTTACAATACAGCATTTTACAATACAGCATTGGTTAGCTTCTAAATTCCATTCTGTTTTGGTTAGACAAGCTACTTTGAACCAAGTACTGCTCCATATTTTCTGCATTTAAATTGGAGGGTTGAGGGTTGAGACCAGCAACTCCCCCTGCCACCTTCAGTAGTCTCAATGTTGATGTGTAATGTCCAAACCCCTTCAATCCACATACTCCTCCTCAAAAACGCAGAATTTCCAATCTGTCTTCGCCACCAGATTATTTTGATTCTCATACCTGTGCGGCTGAATGTACGTATGCTCGTAAAACCCATGTGCAACACCAGGACCAACATGGCCCTTTGGAATGATGGTAATCAGAACCTTAGATTGGTCTTGATTTTTATTTTGGGGATTCTCTTTGTTGTGTCCCAGTTATTCAAGTAAAAAAAAAAAAGAACCACATTCAGTAAGCGCTACCAAAAGGAGAAACGGTGATGTTGCACAATGAAAACCGTTGGGGATGAAAGATGTGTATTTCCACAGAAAGCAAAACATCAAAGATCTGTCTGTTACAAAACCCACATGCCTTGATTCCACTAAATCCCTGGTGCTTCGTGTGAGAATAAGTACAGCGAACGACATTACAGTTTGACTGGATGTTACAAGGAATCTAAAGGCTTTCTTCTTCCCAGCAAGCACACAACAAGCACATCCGGTCTGCACGTCTCCCTTAAAAAAGAGCCACAAGGCTGAGAATCCAGCCCAGACCCAAGACAATGGACAAAAGCTCAATGGTGACATTTGCAGTGCAGGGATGAAGGAGTGTGTGTGTGTGTGTGTGGGGGGGGGGGGGGTAGTGCTACGGCCAAAGTCAGTAAATCATTACGGTAATGTGCAGCAGGCCTGCCATCTGAGCATCATACACAGCTGGGAGCCCCAGAGGCTGCCTGGCTAACGAACACTGGGCCCACAGAAGAGCTACAATCACACAAAGCGTTGTGGACATGCATAAACACAAACACACACATTCACAGCGGTACTCACAAATGCACGCACACACATAAAACATCCAGGCACGCACAGACACACACACTGATACACACATACACAAAAGCACTCAAAGTGCATGTCAACAGATAATAATGAATCAATTAGGGTTTTGTTAATTGACATGCATGTATAATGGCTGGTGAGTTTAAGGGCTGCTGGTGCCACTAAGAAAGGTATCATCAAATGCAATCCACCTTAATTCAAAAGAACAAATTAGTGGTAGCAGACACAGAGAGAGAGAACAGAGAGAGAGAGGGAGAGGGAGAACAAGGGAGAGATAAAGGGGGGAGAGAGAGACAGAGACAGAGAGAGACAGAGAGGAACGACAAGGGTAATCAGACGGAAGGGTCATATGAAGGTATAGGATAAAAAGAGAAGCAGGCATGCCAGAGGGAGGGGGAGGAGTGTGATCCTCTGTCCAACAAAAGCACTGATCCACAGACATCTGTATAACAGATGAGTTGTCTTTTTTCTCCCTCTCTCTCTCATCTCCAATGGTAGACAGAGCAGGATCCAGGGACAAGACCAGAGGCAGGGCAGCCAGAGAGGGGTGGAGAAGAGAAGGGGTACTGTATTAGAGGAAGCCTCCAAAACACACTCACAGCCACAGCCACACCCACGCACAGAAACACAACGTCATTCTGTTTGTATGACGAGGCCTATGACAATCTGGACCCTCTATTTCTGAAACTATCCGCCGGCATTGTCGCAACCCCTATTACCAGCCTGTTCAACCTCTCTTTCATATCGTTTGAGATCCCCAAGGATTGGAAAGCAGCCACAGTCATCCCCCTCTTCAAAGGGGGAGACACCCTGGACCCAAACTGTTACAGACCTATATCCATCCTGCCCTGCCTATCTAAGGTCTTCGAAAGCCAAGTCAACAAACAGATCACTGACCATTTCGAATCCCACCGTACCTTCTCCGCTGTGCAATCTGGTTTCCGAGCCGGTCACGGGTGCACCTCAGTCACGCTCAAGGTACTAAACGATATCATAACCGCCATCGATAAAAGACAGTACTCGGCAGACTCAGTAGCCTCGGTTTTTCTAATGACTGCCTTGCCTGGTTCACCAACTACTTTGCAGACAGAGTTCAGTGTGTCAAATCGGAGGGCATGTTGTCCGGTCCTCTGGCAGTCTCTATGGGGGTGCCACAGGGTTAAATTCTCGGGCCGACTCTTTTCTCTGTATATATCAATGATGTTGCTCTTGCGGGCGATTCCCTGATCCACCTCTATGTAGACGACACCATTCTGTATACTTCTGGCCCTTCCTTGGACACTGTGCTATCTAACCTCCAAACAAGCTTCAATGCCATACAACACTCCTTCCGTGGCCTCCAACTGCTCTTAAACGCTAGTAAAACCAAATGCATGCTTTTCAACCGTTCGCTGCCTGCACCCGCACGCCCGACTAACACCACCCTGAATGGTTCCGACCTAGAATATGTGGACATCTATAAGTACCTAGGAGTCTGGCTAGACTGTAAACTCTCCTTCCAGACTCATATCAAACATCTCCAATCTAAAATCAAATATAGAGTCGGCTTTCTATTCCGCAACAAAGCCTCCTTCAGGCACGCCGCCAAACTTACCCTAGTAAAACTGACTATCCTACCGATCCTCGACTTCGGCGATGTCATCTACAAAATAGCTTCCAATACTCTACTCAGTAAACTGGATGCAGTTTATCACAGTGCCATCCGTTTTGTTACTAAAGCACCTTATACCACCCACCACTGCGACCTGTATGCTCTAGTTGGCTGGCCTTTGCTACATATTCGTCGCCAGACCCACTGGCTCCAGGTCATCTACAAGTCCATGCTAGGTAAAGCTCCGCCTTATCTCAGTTCACTGGTCATGATGGCAACACCCACCCGTAGCACGTGCTCCAGCAGGTGTATCTCACTGATCATCCCTAAAGCCAACACCTCATTTGGTCGCCTTTCCTTCCAGTTCTCTGCTGTCTGTGATTGGAACGAATTGCAAAAATCGCTGAAGTTGGAGACTTTTATCTCCCTCACCAACTTTAAACATCTGCTATCTGAGCAGCTAACCGATCGCTGCAGCTGTACATAGTCCATCGGTAAATAGCCCACCCAATTTACCTACCTCATCCCCATACTGTTTTTATTTATTTACTTTTCTGCTCTTTTACACATCAGTATCTCTACCTGTACATGACCATCTGATCATTTATCACTCCAGTGTTAATCTGCAAAATTGTAATTATTCACCTACCTCCTCATGCCTTTTGCACAAAATGTATATAGACAATTTTTTTCTACTGTGTTATTGACTTGTTTATTGTTTACTCCATGTGTAACTCTGTGTTGTTGTCTGTTCACACTGCTATGCTTTATCTTGGCCAGGTTGCAGTTGTAAATGAGAACTTGTTCTCAACTTGCCTACCTGGTTAAATAAAGGTGAAATAAAAAATAAATAAAAAAATAAGCACATCTGTCATACAGTCAGTGTATCATTTCAGTAAGCTTTTTATGCCATGTAGTAGACATATATATTTTTGTGTTTGTCTTTTCATTTCCAGCTTGTAGCGGTATAACCGATTTGAGCACATTGGACGGATATTACGTCAACTTTGAATATGACCGTAATTGAAACTGTACAGCCTACGGACTTTGATGTTAGTCTTCATTGGAGAATACATGTGCTGGAGGACGTCTGCAAGATGATGCTGGCTGTAAGGTTCTGCTTTTCTTTTCTTTTCTGTGTGCTTTTTCTTTGTGTTCTTGAACGTAACCCTGTTTCTTTGTGTTCTGGAACGTGGTCCTGTTTCTTTGTGTTCTGGAACATAGCCCTGTTTCTTTGTGTTCTGGAACATAGCCCTGTTTCTTTGTGTTCTGGAACGTAGCCCTGTTTCTTTGTGTTCTGGAACGTAGCCCTGTTTCTTTGTGTTCTGGAACGTAGCCCTGTTTCTTTGTGTTCTGGAAGGTAGCCCTGTTTCTTTGTGTTCTGGAACGCAGCCCTGTTTCTTTGTGTTCTGGAACGTAGCCCTGTTTCTTTGTGTTCTGGAACGTAGCCCTGTTTCTTTGTGTTCTGGAAAGTAGCCCTGTTTCTTTGTGTTCTGGAACGCAGCCCTGTTTCTTTGTGTTCTGGAACGCAGCCCTGTTTCTTTGTGTTCTGGAAGGTAGCCCTGTTTCTTTGTGTTCTGGAAGGCAGCCCTGTTTCTTTGTGTTCTGGAACGTAGCCCTGTTTCTTTGTGTTCTGGAACGTAGCCCTGTTTCTTTGTGTTCTGGAAAGTAGCCCTGTTTCTTTGTGTTCTTGAACGTAGCCCTGTTTCTTTGTGTTCTGGAACGTAGCCCTGTTTCTTTGTGTTCTTGAACGTAGCCCTGTTTCTTTGTGTTCTGGAAGGTAGCCCTGTTTCTTTGTGTTCTGGAACGTAGCCCTGTTTCTTTGTGTTCTTGAACGTAGCCCTGTTCCTTTGTGTTCTGGAACGTAGCCCTGTTTCTTTGTGTTCTGGAACGTAGCCCTGTCTTTCATTTTTGTTCATTGATTTCACCTGTGTTTGTTTCTCACCTGGTCTCATCAGCTCCCTATTTAGTTCAGTTCTTTCTGTTTGTACAGTTGTTAGGTATTGTTTGTTTTTGACTGCCTACCTGTGTTTGACCATTGCCTGCGACCATGATTCCTGCCTTCTGCGAAGGCTTAATAAACATCTGCTGCACTCTGCGCGTGAATCTACACCTTGTTCTCCCTGAGTATACATTACAGAATACCTCACCTAAATACAGAATAGATTCAGCGGAGCTACAGCGGTGCCTAACCCAGCAAGAGGAGCTTATGGAGGAAATTTGTCATGTTCTCCTCCAGCCTATCCCTACTCCTCCGATACCAGGTATTGTAACCCATAGCCCTCCTTCGTTCATACCCATGGCTGGAAAGTATGACGGCTCACCTGGGAAATGTCAGGGATTTCTGATGCAATTCAGCAAATATACTGAGCACGACCCCATTAACTTCGCCACCGACAAGAGCAGGGTGGATTTAGTTGTGTCTCTACTCACAGGCAAACCCCTTGATTGGGCCACCGCAACATGGACTGCCAACAGCACAAAACTCGGTTCCGAGACCCATTTTCACACCCTCTTCAAAGAGGTATTCGATCACTCTGCCTCCGGTCGTCCTATAGGAGACCTCCTCATAGAACTTCAACAAGGACACAATTCAGCTGCCTAGTATGCCCTCGAGTTCTGCACCATGGCTGCAGGGAGTGGATGGAGTGAGGCTGCTCTACTTACCTTCTACTGAAGAGGGCTCAACAGGGAACTTCAGGAGGAGATGGCCTGTGGAGGTGACCTTCAGGATTCAAATCAATACCATCGTATGTCTATCTCCTCCGGCGGTCGGCGAGGAGGTGGTCGATGAACTCTGCCACCCAGGAACCCAAAACCTTCTCTTTCCGTGATTCTTAAGGATAGGCCTTAAATCCGAATGGTTTGGGATAGGCTTAAAACAAAAATCTCAAAAACAACTTTATATCGCTGGATTCAAAAGTGCAACCTTTGGAATCAGAGGCAGATGCTTACATCCGTCCACATCCACAGCACCCTAGCAAAACCAAAACCTACTTGAAGGTAACAGCACTCACTGTTGCCCCTAGTGGCCGGTTTCCACACTCTCCAGAAGTCCTCAGACATGGACGGATGTCGAATACTGACTCGTATCACGGGTAACCTAGCTGTCCTCTCTGCTTTCGTGTTTGTGTGTGTGTGTGTGTGTGTGTGTGTGGGGGGGGGGGGGCGCACAGTACATGGCATGACTGTTTGTGTGGCGTGGTGGATTTAAGTACTGTACATTGAAGAAGCCAATTGGATACACAATATGTCAAGGCAAGAGAGAGCCAGGGAGAGAGAAGGAGAGAGAAAGTGAGTGAAAGGGAAGCCGAATGGGGGAGAGAGAGAGAGAGAAAAAAACAAGATCATAAAAGGGGATTACAGTGCAGTTAAAGGAGGCTGGATGTCAGCCAAGGGTCGGGCCCCTTTCCAGCTGCAAATGTACAGGGGTGGAAAGAGCTACACAAACTGCACTGGGTAACCAAGGAGGTATGAGGCCCACAGGAAAAGGAGAATGAGACTCAACACCTAAGGGTGGATGAGATCAGATACAGAGGGATGAGATCTCATTCCACCCAGTTTACCACCATTGCATGTTAATGCTAAGCTTTAAAAAGGTTCAATGCAGCTGTTTTTTATCACAATATCAAATCATTTCTGGGTAACAATTAAGTACCTTAAAATGGTCAAAAAGAAACAAAAATAACGTCTCAACAAAGAGCAAATTCTCAAGTGAGAATTTAGATAGGACTGTCTGGGAGTGGTTTGAGAGGAAAAACAAAAAATGTGCTGTTTTTAGGAGAGGTTTGGAACTCTCTTTCTTATTGGTCTATTAACTATGGTGATGTCACCATGGAATGCCAAAACTCCCTCCCAGCAAAACAGGCTGAAAATTCAAGCGGTCTTTTCAAACAGCTCTTAAACTAAAAGGGCATTATCATAATTTAGACAATTTCACAGTATTATTCCAACCAAACATATAAAAAACTGCAATGGGCCATTAAATAGCTGGTCGATCCATCCACATGCTCTTTATAAGCTGAGGCAATTAGTCTGGCTATAGATGTATCCCCTATTCAAAGAAAGCCACCTCGCTCCTCCTGCTCTCCCCACTCAAAGTGCACCTTCCTGGTGTTTCCCCCCCGCCCTCCCCCCAATCCCTGTGTAACAACTGAATTAATGTTTGCAGACCGGGTAAGCCCTGTTCAGGCTGACATTTGACTTGCGCTACCTACATAGCCTAGCCTTACTAGCCTAGAGCACACTCAGTAGGCTACAGCCTGGTTAGGCTAAATTTCATCACCTTGACTGACCTATTTAGTGTAGCCTACCTAGCCTAAGCGCTAGTGGACTCTTACCTAACAGCCTGGGATACATCATGAACTTGACTGACATGTCCTATTTAGCCTAGCATACCTAGCGAATAACAGCTTGAAACAGCACCGGTGTGGCGGGGTGAACCAAGATCCTTTTCTTCCCCTTTATCAGCACCTTCTATTAATAGTACCGTTGCTGTGATGTAGGAGTCCAGTATGTTCCACCAAACACAAGCCGGACCACATCCCAGAGGCATGCCTGGCAGCTAGCGTGCTCACTGAACACTAATGTATGGACGTGTATGTTGTAAATATGCAGGGCAGAGGCAGATACCAGGGGGAGGAAAGGGGGCAAGCTGAGAAGGTATTTCAGGAACATAGCGAGCTGTTCAAAGGGTCTGGAGGTGAGGGGCCAATCCAAATAGAAGAGTTTACAGACAGGCCAAGGGGTTATACTCAGACGTTTGCTGAGAGGGTTGGATACTGTGACACAGGGTTCCCCAACTGGCGGCCCGTGATTTTATTTGGCCCCTAAGTTTTCTGAGCAAACAACAAAATGATAAAAGATCCCAGAATGGTTCCACACGCACAAAAAGCTTATTTCTCTTACATTTTGCGCACAAATGTGTTTGTTTAGGACAACATTCCACAATCAACAGCCTTATCCACTCTATGCGAAGGAGATGTGTCGTGCTGCATGAAGCAAATGGTGGTCACACCAGATACTGACTGGTTTTACTTATTTTGCACCATAATTTGCAAATAAATTCATAAAAAATCCTACAATGTGATTTTCTGGATTTTTTTTCTCATTTTGTCTGTCATAGTTGAAGTGTACCTATGATGAAAATTACAGGCCTCTCTCATCTTTTTAAGTGGGAGAACTTGCACAATTGGTGGCTGACTAAATACTTTTTGCCCCAATGTATATACAGTATATACATACACACACACACACACACACGTTCAAAAGTTTGGGGTCACTTAGAAATGTCCTAGTTTTTGAAAGAAAAGCAAATCAGCTCCAAGTGATTTTAAAGTAAGATATATGTGATTGTATACGGATGTAAGGAAGGCTTGAATTTATTATGTTTTAGTCAAATATCATATCTGTTTGGGCTCCTTGCGGTCAACTTGCAGTCTACAAATCATTTGTGATGATCTTCTGGCCTCCTGACCATCCGCTCAAGAAAAGAATTGGCCTGCGTCTAGTTGATGATCCCTGCTGTAGCAGGACAAACACACACCACACACACACACACACACTGAATCAGCAGCAAGGGACACACACTCACTCTCAGGGGTGTGGCACCGACAGTGGCACACTTTGCACCCGGCTAACCTTGGCAGGGATTAAATGAGGTGCTTTGCCAAAAGGCACGTGGGGCACTTTATTGGCTGAAGGGTTATGCAATGATGATAACACACCGGAGCTGGCAGGCAGAGCGCAGAAAGAGAGGGCGGAAGAGCGAGTGAGGGGGGTCCAGAAATTACAGGAACACCATTAACCATGGGCCTGTCCTCCTTTATAGCGGGCTCTGGCAGGAAGGTGGAATGAATAAAGGATCATGAATAAAGGATATTATACCACCAGACCCACGGCGACAAAGGTCTAAGTTTAATGAGAAGGTGCAAAACATGGCTGACTGATCTGGAACACTTCCAAATACCAAAGTTAGGTTATCCATTCATCTCTCCCCTACCTGTGTGTGGGGAAAACAAATACGGATGTGTGATTTTGGGTTTTACTATCCTCGTAGGGACCAGAAGTCCTTACAAGGATAGTGAAACAAGGAAAATATGCCGGTCCCCACAAGCAAAAATGCTATTTTAGGCTTAGGGGTTAGATTTGGGGTTAGAGTTACAATGGGATAGGGTTAGAATTAGGGTTAGGGGATAGGTTTAGGAGTTAGGGTTAAGGGTTAAAGTTAGGGTTAGGTTAAGTATTAGGAACAGAGCTCCGAGTGCTAGATGCACCTTACAATGACAATGCATGAACCCATGGGAGAATGCACTCTGCTTTGTGACAGGCAGGATGAGGAACCCTGACCCACACGCACAAGCCTCAGGGAACACAGGTCACCATAGAAGATTAGGGTTAAGCACCAACTCAAAAGGTTAAGGTGAGGCACCCCACCCCAAAGGTTAAGGTGAGGCACCCCACCCCAAAGGTTAAGGCTAGAGTTCAGGCCAAGAAGAACGGGAGACATGCGAGGGCGCCGACAGTAACAGGGAGAGAACCCTCACAGAGGCCGTTATGTCCTTCCTTCCAAAAGGTCAGCTACGGTTGCAAAGAAGGGTCATCAGGCGAAAGCAGCAGTTGGCCGCGCAACCGCCACCTCTGACAGGTGACTTCAGTGTCCCGACTGTTAGATGCATCCCTGCTATGATCCATGCATGAATCAGTGGCACTCCGCTTGACCGTCAACACACCGGAGAATGAGAGCCCAAGCGTGGACTATTCGGCCCCCCATTGTTCCAGTCTAGATGTATATACCTACACAGAAAGGTCAGATGGAGAGCCGCACCATTGTAATGCCCCCTGCCTGCTTTGAGAGCAAGCCACTGAGCCCGCAAGCCCTTGTGTGCGTGTCTGTCTGTCTAGCTATCCGTCGGGTGGCCCCTCCCTCGCCGCAACCTAAGCCCGAGCTCCTTGAAACTCAGCCCGCATCTACGTTCCTCTGCATCACCACGTTGACCCTCACCGAGGGAGACTGGGGCGACGAGGAGCAACAGACTGACCACGCAGCGCGCCCACACACCCACACACACACAACGTGGCCCCTTAGGTCCAAAACATTGCCTTTCCTGTGTCTGCACATGTCTGCACATGCCTGTGTGGCTGAGTGGAGCAAGTGGGAAGGAAGGTGAGTAAGTAGAGGAGAGGAGAAAAGAGAAAAAGAAGGGAAATGGAAAAACACAACAAGCAAAAAAAGAAAAGAACTCAGGGCAAGCACCCGTCTACCTTATGGCTATCACCTCAGCGGAGGAGTCGAGCTGCAACGCGTTTCGTCCTTCTCCTACTCCTCAGGTAGCAGAGACGGGGGGAAAAAACAACAACATCTATCTACAAAAAAACTCTAACTAAATAAAGGTGACGGTAAAAAAAAGTTGCCAAATTGGCCCAAAGTGCAGAAGGTCCACTGTGAAGAAACAGAAGAACTGCTGCTAATCCCATCCAGTAAGAAAACAATTAGAGGTTGGAGAAAGCAGCTCTTCTCTCCTTGACGGTTGGGGAAAATAGGTTTTTGTTTGGTCCCCTCAAGGATTGTGTGTGTGTGTGTGTGTGTGTGTGTGTGTGTGTGTGTGTGTGTGTGTGTGTGTGTGTGTGTGCAAAAGTCCACAAATAGATAGTAAAACAAGGAAGTGGGGGACATTTCCCAGGTCTCCATGAGAGAAAAAAGGGTTAGGGTTGTAACCCTATTTTAGGGTTAGGGTTACAATTAGTATTGGAGTTAAGGGTTAGGGTCAGTGGTTAATGTTTGGGTTAGGCTTAAGGTTAGGGAAAATAGGATGCTGTGTCTTGTGTGTGCTTTTACGTGTTCATCTGCCTGTGTTATCCACTGTGCCAAATGAGTCGTTCCCTCCCATGGCTTTGCCTGGATATACAGAAAACCTATCCCACATGCTCGTAACAACTCCAAACAGAAACTATTAACCGACGGAACTCTGTGTGCATACCATACGGGTTACTGGATGTGTGAGTGACCCTGTGTGTTAGCGCGGCCTCTCTCTCTCCTTCCTCCCTCTGTGTGTGAATTAAAGCGCTTCCCTCTATTCTTCTTGCGGCGCTGTGAACTACAGCAACCCTGTTTACTGGAGGGTTCCACAGCTCATTTGTGTGGTGAGCGTGTTGGAGGGAGGCTGAGGAAGCGGAATACTTGTGGCTGTCAACAAAAGACACGGAATGCCCTCTCTAAACTAGCTAGCTAACGATGCCCACCGCTAGCCTCCAGTTGCCACATACGTCCCCTTATCTCTGCCCTCCCCCTCCCTCTTTGTCTTTATTTTTCCCTCCTGCCTTCTCTTTAACTTGGGTTACTAGTCTGGACTTGATTACAGAGGTGTACACTGTATACAAAGCTTTGTGACTCTGTTTATTGCCGTTTGGACGCAACAAACACGCTAATTATGGATATCCTAGCTGTACAAAATAGCCCAAAGTGACCCTGACCACAATGTGTGCTTTCTTGGTGGAATCAAGCGTTTGAAATCAAGACCAGCTCTTTGCACCATCACTGCACTTTTCATTATTACTCAAGCAAGGAACAAAGTGTTTCGCTGAGCCCTCAATCCCTTACACACACACACACACACACACACGCGCACGCACACGCACACACACAGAGAGTGAGCCAGCATGTTCTTACGTCTCAGGGTAAAATTACCCAGTTCTTCCCCGATTATTTCCAGACTTACTGTATTACTTATCTACAGAGGGTGTTACTTATAAAGATTCACTGTTAAACAGCAACGGACCCTCTTTTGTCCTCAGCTACACACAATACGTACTTATCCATGCTATGATATCCTTATCTCTAATCCTATAAGGCTGAGCCCACACAAAGTCAAAAGGAAAACACACATCGCAATCGGGAGTAGGGACACTGAAAGCAGAGTGGTCCAACCAGGTCCCACTCTCCAAACAGTTCCTTTTATTCTGTTCAAAGACAAGACTAGACTGATTGTATAGCGTGGTCGCCCGACTGTTTAAGCAGGGTCTCAAGTTCATATCACTCCCTCCCGGCTGCACCTGTTTGTGTTGTTTTTTTCACTTCAACGGACACCGCCGGAGGGGAATGAAAGAGAGAGAGAGAAAAAAACGTTCCCATACATCCATCCAGAGTGAGACGTGTTTTTATGCAGAGCAACTTTGTTGGCGTGGGTCCTTATTGAACATTAGGCAGAATTGTTGGATTTTGAAAAATATGACAAATTCAATGTATGCAATTGTGCAACAAAAAAGTGATTTATGGTTAATAAGTAATGTTTAATAAATAAATAAATAAATAAATAAACATATATATATATATATATATATAAACTCACCAACAACCACGAGACCATAGCAGGTTAAAGTTTCCGCCAGCATGTCTTTGAGGTACACTACATTATTTTGTAAAGCCGAACAAAATAGCGCTATTGTTTATATGACTGGAACTATTAATCTTTCAAAGATATATTAATAATGACCTTTTGGAAATGCTCCACATTGTCAAGAATTACCGTTGGATGATGGATGGGGAGGAAGGTAGACTATGGTTTAGGAGCGTTGGGACAGTAACCATAAGGTTGATGGTTCAAATCCCAAGATGTCTAGGTAAAAAAAACTGCCGATGTGCCCTTGAGCAAGGCACTTAACCCTAATTACTCTGGATAAGATCATCTGAGTAGAACACTTGGAAAAGAAAAGGAGAGCTGCACACTCGAGGAGCTCATTTTGACAGACAGACAGACAGACAGACAGACAGACAGACAGACAGTCTGTCTGTCTGTCAGACAAGCGGTCTTCATCCTCTGTGGAGATGGAGGAACCTTCCTGAAGGACAACCGTCTCTAGAGCACTCCAACAATCAGGCCTTTATGGTAGAGTGGCCAGACGGAAGCCACTGCTCAGTTAAAGGCACATGACAACCAACTTGGAGTTTGCCAAAAGGCACCTAAAGGACTCTCAGACCATGAGAAACAAGATTCTCTGGTCTGATGAAAGCAAGATTGAACTTTATGGCCTGAATGCCAAGTGTCAAATCTGGAGGAAACCTGGTAACATCCCTACGGTGATGTATGGTGGTGGCAGCATCATGCTGTGGGGATGTTTTTCAGCGGCAGGGACTGGGAGACTAGTCAGGATCGAAAGAAAGATGAACGGAGAGATCCTTGATGTAAACCTGCTCCAGAGCGCTCAGGACCTCAAACTGGGGCGAAGGTTCACCTTCCAACAGGACAAAGACCCTAAGCACACAGCCAAGACAACGCATGAGTGGCTTCATGACAAGTCTCTGAATGTTCTTGAGTGGCCAAGCCAGAGCCCGGACTTGAACCCGATCGAACATCTCCGGAGAGACCTGAAAATAGCTCTGCAGCGATGCTCCCCATCCAACCTGACAGAGCATCTACAGAGAAGAATGGGAGAAGCTCCCCAAATACAGGTGTGCCAAGCTTGTATCGTCATACCCAAGAAGACTCAATGCTGTAATCGCTGCCAAAGGTGCATCAACAAAGTAGTGAGTAAAGGGTCTGAATACTTATGTAAATGTGATATTTTCATTATTTTTTTTATAGATTTGCTAAAACTTCTAAAAACCTGTTTTTGCTTTGTCATTATGTGTGTAGATTGATGAGGGAAAAAAACAATTTAATACATTTTAGAATAAGGTTGTACCGTAACAAAATGTGGAAAAAGTCAAGGGGTCTGAATACTTTCTGAATGCACTGTACATACCTGTATGCCTATTTAAAATGCCTATTCAACCCCGGTTGCTTGTAGGGCTACAGCCTATCTGAAAGCAGTCAGGATATAATGCAGTTGGAAATTGACAGCAGAAGACCTTTATTCGATAATTTGGGAGAGTATTCATTAACAAAAATAAAAAGATAGGCCTATTTTAACAATGACACGTTTTTATGAGTGCGCCCATAAAAAAATAGGCACCGGTAGCCTATGTAACAGTGTTGCTTTCGTCCCTCTCCTCACCCCAACCTGGGCTCGAACCAGGGACTCTGAACACAACTGCCTCCCATGAAGCATCGTTACCTATCGCTCCACAAAAAAAAAACTTGGCTTTTGCAGAGCAAGGGAAACAACTACTTCAAGGTCACAAAGCGAGTGACATCACCGATTGACACGCTTTTAGCGAGCACCGCTAACTAGCTAGGCATTTCACACCAGTTACACTTACACACAAGTGTTATTGTCGGTCAGTCATAGCTGCACTACAGTCAGAGGCTCCATGTGTAGCAAGTAAAGTGGGAGATTTCTAATCAATACAAAATATAGTTACAATTATGGAATGAAGTTGACGAAATGAGAAGGAGTAGGCTACAATGATCACCCAACAGGTGGGTTGTTGTCCGCTTTGTGGTTCTAATGGCTGTCAATCTCGTGAGCTAGCATGGACGTTTCTACCTTGAGAGACAGAGCGGTATAGTGTCATGGGGGCATGAGTGGTGAGGGCCTGGCTCCAAAATAATGTGTTTGACCTCATTCTGACCCCAGAGCTTTTAAGTATTTGCAATTCAAGAAAAACATGCTGTTGTAGCAGAAATTCTCATGTAATTGTTAGCCTATATAAGGCGGTAGGTAGCCTAGAGGTTAGAGCGTTGGGCCAGTAACCGAAAGGTTGGTGGATCGAATCCCCGAGCTGACAAGGTAAAAATCTGTCGTTCAGCCCCTGAACAAGGCAGTTAACCCACTGTTCCTAGTGTTCCTAGAATTTGTTCTTAACTGACTTGCCTCGTTAAAAAAAATATATTACAAAAAAATAGCTGTAGCTTCAGTGTAACTTATGGATGTTCTCAAAGAGGGGGAAAGGGCTGAATGGAAGTGAACAACTTCCTTTTGACGTGGAAAAACAAACAACTACCCCGCCGGAAAGGATACCAGGCTCTGGGGGAGGGCACTCGCCATGACAACCAGGCACCAGCAGCTGTTCCAGAGCTCATAAGCCCCTTATGAAGAGGGCCTCAAAGGACAGGTGATGTGGTGTCAGGGCAACCCTAGCTAGTCCCATGGTAGGGTGGGTATTGCTTGCCCATTATGCCCCACTTCCATAGTGTAATGAGTTTCACACATTGACTTTAACATTGACACTTTAAGTCCAATCAAAAAGATACCATTTCAGCCTGAGACCATATGAGATTAACAGAATAGAAGATCATACTTGCATTATACTATCTAGTCTGCATGACATTATACATACAAAGAAAGAGACTTGATAATGGCTCCATGGCACAACCCATTTAATAAAACAACTGTTTCTGATATCTCCCATAGCAGACACAAGCTTTCATTTCACTTAAAAGGCTGCCGTTGTTGCTCTTTCTCTGGGCTAGCCTAGCGGCAACAGGAAGTTGCAGCGGTAACAAAAGTTACGTTTGAACTCGATGACTGCAGTGTCTTAGCAAACCGTGGGTTCACGGACTCAACCAACTTCTTTATGACCCATGTCACACGGCCTACTCCCCAACCAAAAGAAAGTGAAAACATGTAAATTGGTCATAAGCAGAGAAGAAGCATAGTGTCATCTGTCATATGTGCTTTATGTTAAAGCACGGTGTGTACTGTGTCAATATGAAATAGCAGATTAGGTGCAATTGACGCCATACCTCCCATGGGTTTGTAGACTAAACAAAGTAGTCATTGTCCTTCCATCACCACTGTGGCTTACTAGGCCCCATCTCCAGACGTTAACCTCAACAAAATGATCTTGAACTAACCGTGACCCCAGACCATCCCAGCCAATCAGCTCAGGTTACAATAAAAATAGAGCAGTGAAAGTGAAGCTATCATAACAAAGAATAAAATGACTCAACACTACACCGTAAGCACTCCATCTACCAACCAACAGTTTACTCTTCATCTGGTGCTCTCTGGTTGACCCATATTTCTTTACTGCTCTAATACTTTTGTTGAGGTATTTCCTGGACTGCTGACTGTGGGGAGAGGCAGACAAGCCAACCACTTCCCTCTGTTCAATGACGGAGCTGACAAATAAAACCACAATACTAGTCAACAGCACCCACTGCCTTGCCTCACTCCAACCTAACATTATAGCACTATAGCATTGCACTATTGAGCCTGCTCTGCAACCTAACATTATAGCATTGCACTGTTGATCCGACACTGCAACCTAACATTATAGCATTGCACTGTTGATCCTGCTCTGCAACCTAACATTATAGCATTGCACTGTTGAGCCTGCTCTGCAACCTAACATTATAGCATTGCACTGTTGATCCGACACTGCAACCTAACATTATAGCATTGCACTGTTGATCCTGCTCTGCAACCTAACATTATAGCATTGCACTGTTGATCCTGCTCTGCAACCTAACATTATAGCATTGCACTGTTGATCCTGCTCTGCAACCTAACATTATAGCATTGCACTGTTGATCCTGCTCTGCAACCTAACATTATAGCATTGCACTGTTGATCCTGCTCTGCAACCTAACATTATAGCATTGCACTGTTGATCCTGCTCTGCAACCTAACATTATAGCATTGCACTGTTGATCCTGCTCTGCAACCTAACATTATAGCATTGCACTGTTGATCCTGCTCTGCAACCTAACATTATAGCATTGCACTGTTGATCCTGCTCTGCAACCTAACATTATAGCATTGCACTGTTGATCCTGCTCTGCAACCTAACATTATAGCATTGCACTGTTGATCCTGCTCTGCAACCTAACATTATAGCATTGCACTATTGATCCTGCTCTGCAACCTAACATTATAGCATTGCACTGTTGATCCTACACTACTCAGAACCTTCATCATTGTAACCACTTGCTCTGCATGCACAGATCAACTAAATTTCATATGGCAATAATACTTTCAGTACACTGCAACCAAAACGTATATTACAGGTGTATTACCAATATACAGTGCTTTAGGAAAGTATTCAGACCTCTTGACTTTTTCCACATTTTGTTACAATACAGCCTTATTCTAAAATGGATTAAATAAATAAAAATCCTGGGCAATCTACACACAATACACCATGATGAAAAAGCAAAAACAGGTTTTTAGAAATGTTTGCAAATCTATAAAACATAAAAAACATATACCTTATTTACATAAGTATTCAACCACTTTGTTATGAGACATGAAATTGAGCTCAGGTGCATCCCGTTTCCATTGATCATCCTTGAGATGTTTCTACAACTTGATTGGAGTCCTCCTGTGGTAAATTCAATTGATTGGTCATGATTTGAAAGGCACACACCTGTCTATACAACGTCCCACAGTTGACAGTGCATGTTAGATCAAGAACCAAGCCATGAGGTCGAAGGAATTGTCCGTAGAGCTCTGAGACAGGATTGTGTCGAGGCAGAGATCTGGGGAAGGGTACAAAAACATTTCTGCACCATTGAAGGTCCCCAGGAACACAGTGGCCTCTATCATTCTTAAATGGAAGATGTTTGGAACCACCAAGACTCTTCCTAGAGCTGGCCGCCCGGCCAAACTGAGCAATTAGGGGAGAAGAGCCTTGGTCAGGGAGGTGACCAAGAACCTGATGGTCACTCTGACAGAGCTGTAGATTTCCTCTGTAGAGATGGGAGAACCTTCCAGAAGGACAACCATCTCTGCAGCACTCCACCAATTTATTTTTTTATTATTTCACCTTTATTTAACCAGGTAGGCCAGTTGAGAACAAGTTATCATTTACAACTGCGACCTTGCCAAGATAAAGCAAAGCAGTGTGACACAAACAACACAGAGTTACACATGGAATAAACAAACATACAGTCAATAACACAATAGAACAACTGATATACAGTGTGTGCAAATGTAGTAAGACTAGGGAGGTAAGGCAATAAATAGGCCATAGTGGTGAAATAATTACAATTTAGCATTAACACTGGAGTGATAGATGTGCAGAAGACAATGTGCAAGAAGAGATACTGGGCTACAAAGGAGCAAAAAAATTAATAATATGGGGATGAGGTAGTTGGGTGGGCTATTTACAGATGGCTGTAGCATGAATGCCAAGAATCATGTCTGGAGGAAACCTGGCACAATCCCTACGGTGAAGCATGGTGGTGGCAGCATTTTGCTGTGGGGATGTTTTTCAGCAGCAGGGACTGGGAGACTAGTTAGGATCGAGGCAAAGATGAATGGAGCAAAGTACAGAGAGATCCTTGATGAAAATCTGCTCCAGAGCACTCAGGACCTCAGACTTAACTTCCAACAGGACAACAACCCTAAGCACACAGCCAAGACAACACAGGAGTGGCTTCGGGACTAGTCTCTGAATGTCCTTGAGTGGCCCAGCCAGAGCCTGGACTTGAACCCGATCAAACATCTCTGGAGAAACCTGAAAATAGCTGTGCAGCAACGCTCCCCATCCAACCTGACAGAGCTTGAGAGTATCTGCATAGAAGAATACGGGTGTGCCCGTACGGGTGTGCCAAGTTTGTGGCGTCATACCCAAGAAGACTCGATGCTGTAATCGCTGCCCAAGGTGCTTCAACAAAGGACTGAGTACTTACATAAATGTGATATGTTATTTTATTTTATTCATTTGCACAAATTTCTAAAAACCTGGTTTTGCTTTTTCATTATGGGGTATTGTGTGTAGATTGATGAGGAAAACAATTTAATACATTTTAGAATAAGGCTGTAACATAACAAAATGTGGAAAAAGTCTAATGGTTCTGAATACTTTAGGCACTATATCTCTCTCATATTCCAAGCCTCTTAAATAATTATTATTTCCTGTCTAGAAAAAAAAAAATTACTTACCAGAAACAATTGGATCCACTTGATTTCCAGGTGAAATTTCTTGTTAAAATGTCACAACCTGGAATAGAAATGACAATTACATTTAAATGCCACTGAAGTATGCATTTGTGTGGATATATCCCCATAGCTTTGGTTTAAATGTCAGTCTCTAAGCATTGTAATGCAGCAGGAAAAAAATACATCTGTGTAAGTGTCTTTCCAGTAAAGTATAGACTTAAAATGCCCATCTGAAAAATGAATTTCTCTCAAGTGTAGAGTCAAGGTTCAGAATGCATCCGGTCCAAAAATATCCACTGGGATTACAGTGAGCCATGTGGTGAATCATACAGTTGGAGATTCAGGCAACCCAAAGACTGGCATCACTCCCACTGTATGCTAAATGCATCCTAAGTCAGTTCTCCTGAAAAAATACTGTAGCTTGCTTCCTCCATTGTCCCAACTGAGAGAAGAGGTGAGTGTACAGGGAGACAGGTTTTTTTCCATGGAGGATTAAAATAAAATTAAGTTTGGACTTAAACGACCTGAAAAAACATAAAACCTTTTTTTTTTTTTTTTTTTTTTTTTTTTTTAAATCGCTCAGGCGGCCTGCCCAAGGATTTCAATGGAAGCAAAATCCCTGGGAGAGAAAGAGAGAGTAAGTAATGCTAACAGCGCCAATAGTGACAGATGGGCAGGGAGTGGCGATACACTCCGACTCTCCCACCTGAGAGGCACGAGTGAGGGATCTGTGTCAACACTGCTCCATCCTCCGGCGCCGGTCCTCTCATTGTCTCTGACAGATGCTCCACTACAGTCAAACACATTCACTTTGAACTGCACCCTCTCCCACTCTTCTCCCTCTGAAAACACACATCAAGCTGTTTCTCACCAACTACAACCGCTAGCTATTCGCTAACACATTCCTGCACCACACTACACTGCGCATACAACATGCTAACAGTTCCATATAGCCCAGTGACTTCACATTTTGTCACACGATGTTCAAAAAATAAAGAATGATATTTTTCCAACAAATGAGAAAACTATTCAAGATGAATGCTAGACAATCACCAAACTGTTCACTGTGCCGTCAGGGGGATCCTCGCACATTTTTTTATATGGTTTTGATGATATCCTCACGTTGGCAGGCTCCTAATTCCTTAAATAGACAGCAGTGCCTGCTGTCATTCATGGGCAATATTCACATGAAAATATCTGTAGCACGTATGCATGGTGCTAGTGTAGAGCAGACAAGGTGACCCATGGTCATGGCCAAAGATAGCTCCTTGTGCTGTGCATTTGTGTGCTACGCAAACATGTCAATGACCTTATGCTTATACAGGCAGCAAAGCTCCCACTAAACCTATCCCACTCCCTCCTCCCCATTTCCAACCACCAAAACCTGATATCTGCACCTGTGGAGTCATAAACACTGCACTAGAACAGGGGAAAATAAAACCCTCCCCCCCTTCTGCCTTTTATTCTGGTCTACTGTACTAACATATCTCACAGATATGTCAAGTAGTTCTCTCTAGCAAAAGGATTAGTGGCCTCAGAGACGCATAGAACGACAACACGATCCACACGATTAAACAGCTCAATACGCCTGAGGTATGAAAGGTCAAGTGTCCTCCAGACGCACTATACATTCAATAAGGACAAAAGTTAGCTGAAGAAACTTGATGTCGGTGATCCGTGTGTGTTCTGGCTAGCCAGGGACAGGCAACAAGTAGTTGAAGGTTCAGGAGGGGTGGTAATCAGAAGGAGCTGCAAAGGGTGGGGTTTGAAGGGGGGGGGGGGGGGGGGGGGGGTCTGCTGGTCAAAGCAAACCTCTACAGTGAATTTCATGTGGCCAGCTTTCCATCTTAATCCTCCAGCCAAATGGAGGTGTCTAACCTAACGCTTAGCCTATTGCTCGTCTTAGGTACATTTGTTCAGTAATGTAAGTGGATGGTGCAGCCTGCAAAGGATTTATACAGGATTTACGTGATATATTATATTCCCCAATCGTCTCTCAGTCCACTGCTCGCTGCTACTATAATAATATATCTTCCCTGCCACTACTGGATCATTGAGAGCTGCAAACATTTATTATTTTAACAAATTAACTTACATAAGAACAATTACGGTGCTTGTGCATCTCAATAAATACCCTTTCAACTTTGAATAACCCATTTTTTGAAATTCTAAATGTACAGACAAAGTACCTCACATATCAACATTGATACAGTGGCCGTCTATACCATGGCCTGATATCTTCAATAGGTTCAGACTGAGTACAACGTATATGTAGATATACATTTTATCATCAGTATCTGATTTGGCAAATGTACCAACATAATGCAATTTAGTCAGGACAGTAGAGTACACTTATATGCTCTCATTATTCAATGGCACCTTTTTGTTTTTGGCCATTATGGCTTTGCACATCTGATGACATTCATTTATATTCACTGCCAAGAAGGTCACGGGCGCTCTTGGGATGCCACTTGACGTGGCAGCCACAGAAAGTGAGTCCACTCCTACCTATTCAGAAGATAATGAAACAATTCCAATATCTACGCTTCATTAAGGTTATATGTGTAACAAACTCTTTTGCCTTTTGATCCTGGCTTTGGCTTGCCAACTTCGTCAATGATCCAGCTGGCTTCAGATGGATTCTTGGCCAATTAATCAACTGTTCAACAAGACTTTGCACAGCAATAGTGTCAGAAATGTAATGACCTGTATGAAAGTTTGAAGGGGCTCTCCCTTACTGTTGAGAGACCATTCATTTAAAAAAACGCATCTCTTGACCAATGGGTAAAATAATATCTTAAATTGTGTAAAGAATCATGTAAAGAATCATGTAAGAATCATCTAAGAAAATCAAATGGTCCAAACCGCATGTCCCTATCATAATCTGTTCAGAACTTATTGGAGTTTCTACCCTCATCAAGGACAACAACCACACGAGCCACTGCCTGTTCACAACCGCTACCATCCAGAAGGTGAGGTCAGTACAGCTGGGAACAAGAAGCTGCTAGCACATTAGAGGCTGCTGCCCTATATATATATATATATATATATATATATATATATATATATATATATATATATATATAGACTTGAAATAACTGGCCACTTTAAAAATTGGAACACTAGTCAATTGAATAATGTTTACATATTTTGCATTACTCAACTCACATGTATATACTGTATTCTTTCCTATTCTGCTGTATCTTAGTCTGTGCCGCTCTGACATTGCTCATCCAAATATTTATATATTCTTAATTCCATTCCTTTAGATTGTGTGTATTGTTAGATATTACTTGTTAGATATTACTGCACCGTTGGAGCTAGAAACACAAGCATTTCACTACACCCGCAATAACATCTGATAAACACGTGTATGTGACAAATCCAATTTGATTTGATTTGTAGGATGGCCAGAAGTAGGGCGACTAAATCAATGGAGGCCAGAGAAAAAAAAAAGTGGTCATGAAAATGGCATCACGTCAACTAGGCTGGATTCTGGGAAAGAATTAAGGCTACAGGACAGGCTTACCATTGAACTTGTCATCTTTCTTCTCAAATACGGAGGACATAAAACAATAAAGAGGTAGAATAGATATACATTGAGACATGACGTGGTATTTTCATATTGTAATATATGATGTTCATATTAACGCAAAGTTCCTGTTCTTTTTCATAGTTTTCTCACAAAAAAACATGTGTATCTCTGTTAAATGTCAATGAGCTTTTTTTATTTTCAAAGCCTTTTACATTTAATTCAGCTCATTTCATGCTAATTTAACTAATTTAACTATTTCAAAGTTGTTTCCGCGGGTCCAACTTTGAAGACGACGAACACAAAATGTAAAATCATATTGCATATTATCGGGTGCATTAGGTTAAGAAATCCTACTTTTTTTATATATAATGTTAATGATTTGTTAGAGAAAGAGCCCACTGAACAATTCAGAACATTAAAAATGTCTTGGTAAAATGTATTTTGAAACATAAGGAAGTGAAATGTCATCACCAAAGCATGTTTTCTCCCACTCTGGGCAGAGTCACCTGAATTCTGCGGGTGCATTGAAATCAGAAAACACTGTTGGCACTCATGTCTGTTACTTCCTTGAGGGGCACTGTTTATATTAGCAAAGGCAACTAACACACTATACATTTAATACCTGGAATAAGCAGTCAATCGCTTGTCAACCCATAAACCTGTACTGCCTCCCATCTTTAGAGGCTCCGAAAGCTCTTTAAAAGGATAGTTCAGGATTTTGGCAATGACGCCATTGGGAAATTATTCAGACCCCTTGAATTTTTCCACATTTTGTTACGTTACAGCCTTAATCTAAAATGGATTTTTTAAAAGTGAAATATCACATTTACATAAGTATTCAGACCCTTTTCTCAGAACTTTGTTGAAGCACCTTTGTCAGCGATTACAGCCTTGAGTCTTCTTGGGTTTGACGCTTACAAGCTTGGCACACCTGTATTTGGTGTGCAGATCAGCAGGTCCTCTCAAGCTTTGTCGGGTTGGATGGGGAGCATCGCTGCATAGCTATTTTCAGATCTCTCCAGATATGTTCAATTGGGTTCAAGTCCAGGCTCTGGCTGGGCCACTAAAGGACATTCAAAAACTTGTCCCGAAGCCACTCCTGCGTTGTGTGCTTAGGGTTGTTGTCCTGTTGGAAGGGGAACATTCACTCCTGTCTGAGGTCCTGAGCGCTCTGGAGCAGGTTTTCATCAAGGATCTCTCTCTACTTTGCTCCAATCATCTTTACCTCGAACCTGACTAGTCTCCCAGTCTCTGCCGCTGAAAAACATCCCCACAGCAAGATTCTGCCACCACCATGCTTCACCGTAGAGATGGTGGCAGGTTTCCTCCATATGTGACGCTTGGCTGTCATTTTCCTTTTACTGAGGATTGGCTTCAGTCTGGCCACTCTACCATAAAGGCCTGATTGGTGGAGTCCAGCAGAGATGGGAGAACCTTCCAGAAGGACAACCATCTCCACAGACAAACTCTGGAGCTCTGTCAGAGTGACCATCGGATTCTTGGTCACCTCCCTGACCAAGGCCTCAATTGCCCAGTTTGGCTAGGCTGCCAGTTCTAGGAAGAGTCTTGGTGGTTCCAAACTTCTTCCATTCAAGAATGATAGAGGCCACTGTGTTCTTGGGGACCTTCAACACTGCAGAAATGTTTTGCTACCCTTCCCCAGATCTGTGCCTCGACACATTCCTGTCTCAGAGCTCTATGAACAATTCCTTTGACCTCATGGCTTGGTTGTTGCTCTGACATGCACTGTCAACAGTGGGACTTTATATAGACAAATGTGTGCCTTTCCAAATCATATCCAACCCAAATGTGGGAAAAATAATCAAGGAGTCTGAATACTTCTCTAGTCAGCTGAACTTGTGGATACCATTTTTATGTCTCTGCTTCCAGTGCGAAGGAATTTAGAGGTAGTTTTGCGAGCCATTCGTAACTAGCTTAGCAGCTCCTAATCTCTCGAACTACCACTTTAAGCTTTTCATGGACAAGAGGCAAAAGGGGTTTTCATAACTACGTACCTTTTAAGTGTTTTAGATTTGAAACATTCAGTAAGTGAGTGTACATTTGAAGGAATTTCAGAGCCACATTTTACACCCGTAGGGAAATACCTGAAAAGTGCAAACATGAATTCAGCAGCAGCATCTACAGACTTAGACAACAACTCAACCCCTGATCTCTACCCACAGCTCAGGGTCAGGGGTCAGCAGTGCATTGTGAAGCCCTGATAATTCCAACAAACTGTAGTCTCTGTCGTCCAGAGCTGTCGCCGATATCAAATGTTGGTTTCGCACACACTAACGGTACCCTTTTAAAGCAGTGCACAGCGGCTATGGCTGTTTGGTGTTGCCTTGCATAAGATTGTCATGCTATTCCTTACGCTAAGGTAGCAAAGGGCTGTTGACATGTCTCTCAGAGGGATAAATATGCACCGGCACAGGCTGGCCAGATAAGGTCAGCTGTGGACTGGTAGGGTTCAAACGGTCAGTGGCCTAGGACTCCCGTGCCCTTCATTTTACACAAACAGGAGGACAGCAGGAAGGATTTAAGAGTTCACTCGGTGGTAAACGGCTAATAACGTTCCAACCTCCCGTTCAGGGTCAGTCAAGCCTCTTATTGCGGTCTGTGGGGGAGGTCGACTAGCAGCGATACTTCAATCCCTGGGTCGTCTGTCACTTCTTTTGCAAGCTGTTTCTCCCTGGCGCTTTCCGTAGCATTGTGCAGGCGGTTCACCGTGTGTCTGTGTGTGACTGCGTGCTGGGTGTGTATCTGTGTGTGTGTGTGTGTGTGTGTGTGTGTGAGAGTTAGGAGAGCAGTGAAAGGAGAGAGCAGCACATCTTATAAGCTAAGTCAACAACATTATATCTGCCTCATTTGTTTAGGCAAAGATGGTAGTTAGCAGGGTTAACAGTGAAAGGGGAGATTGGGAAATGCCTCTCAGTGTGGAAACCCTGGCATTCAAGTATACTGTAATTTCCATTCCTACATGGTTGGTTGCGCACACTGATAATGCCATGCTTAACAATATTTCAGGCTGACACAGATGGCCAGCAATGGACGAATGTATGTATGGCCTAACAGTAGACAGTATAACAATATAAACACAGTAGAGAACAGAACTGTAGTCCTGAAATACCTAACCGGACCAAACTATAACAACAAAGCCTTGGCTGGATGGAACTTGAACCACACAGATAATGCAGCCTGTGTCTGAAGCAGCTTGACTGTGGTCGTTACTATAAACACCTGTCTTCCGTGTGGGATGACAAGTGGGAGCTAGAGTCATGCCATCGTAAGGCTGATGGATAAGAAGGCATGGTTATAAATGTAGGTAGCCTATACCATATCCTCCTTTCCACTCATTCCAGCCAAAACTACATTTAAAAAAACAAATGGGCCTCTGTCTGGACGCTAACTTAAAGTAACAGTATACCTGGATGTTTCTGGCAAAGCAATTTCGCTCTAATATACAGCTATCAGTTTTCAGACTTTCCCAGAGGAGCCAAAGTCAGTGAGTCAGTTAGCGACGCCTCACCAGAGTAGCTAAGCCAAAACCAACCCCCAGAGAGAGTTTGCCAAACCTCACTCTTGAATCACAGCCTTCTGTTTGCATGTTATGGAAATCGGTGGAGCTATATTAATCTATGGGTGTAAATCACGAAAAGCATGCGGTGCAGGGTAAACAAGCGCCATGGGGGGTATGCAAATGACGACTCACTCTGACACAGATAAGTTGCTGGCTTGGAACATTAAATACAATCAGGTCCATAATTACTGACACCCTTACTAAAGATGAGAAAAAAAAGACTGTATAAAATAAATAATACAAATACTGAGCTATATTGTACGCTATACAAATTTGGGGAAATTATATTTTATACTGATAAAATTGCCCAAGTCATAGAAAAACTATCAAACGATAGGGGTCAAAGTTATTGGCACCCCTGTTGTCAATACTCAGGGACTCTCCCCTTGCGAGGATAACATCACTGAGCCTTTATCAAAACATCTTTATGAGATTGGAGAACATATTGGGATGGATCTTAGACCATACCTCCATACAGCATATTGAGGACATTAAGGTACTTTTCTACATATGCTTCCGATTTTGAAACGCCAAACCCACCACTGGTGTGCGTGGCAAAAGATTTCTATTTTCATGTCATCTGACCATAGCACCACCTGGAGTTTGATAAACAGCATTGGCACTTGGAATGGAACCGCTGCTACGGTCAGATGACATGAAAAGAGGCTATTCCATTCGGTTCTAGTCCATTTGTTTTCTAACAATAATACATAAATTATTTGGCGAGTATATATATGTTATTTCATTACCCCTCTTGAACTAAAACCAATATCTTTGTGTTTTAAAGTCACTTTAATCTATGAGTGGCCGGTTGCTGTGCATAGTTTATAGAGCTGCGCGTAGTTTATAAGTGCTAAGCTGTAGCGAACACACACACACACACACTAACCGAGCCAATGTGGAGATTAATCAGCTGGGGCCTGTCAAAAATGGGGCCCATCCTTCGCAGGCAGGGCAAGCCAAATAACTCTCCTTGTACTTTCTCTGCACTCTCCAATGCCCAGAGAGAGAGAAACGTAGAGAAAGAAGGGAGAGAGACAGAAAGAAATACTTTTTTTTGTCTGGTTTCTGTATAAGCACTTTTGTGACATCTGCTGACGTAAAAAGTGGTTTATAAATACATTTGATTTGATCAAAAAGGGGCTTAAGTGTTGGGCGTGACAGGGGTGTGGCAGGAAGCACGTTCGGCCCATCAGCGTGGCAGAATTTTCTAGTCGATTTTAGAGGCCCCATCTTGAAGGTGTAGAGACATTTTTAAGCCGATTTCCTACACTTCTATACATTTCTCCATGGAGCTGAGAGACAATGTTGCAGTTTTAAAAGCACATTTCCTGCAATTCTACATATTTTGCCATGCAGCTGAGAGAAAGTATTGCCGTTTTAAAGCGAATTTCCTGCGATCCTATGCATTTTGCCATGGCTAATACAATGGGCTTTTGCTCAAACATAATAAACAATCAAATCTATTGTTAAATTCATTGTTTCTTTAAAAAAATGTATTATCCCTGACTGTCTAGCCTTTATTCTGGTGATGGTTAGTTCTGAAAGATATATATATATATATATATATATTTTTTTTTTTTTAAACTATATATATGTAGTTTCCTGTGTGTATCAAGAATGGTCCACCAACCAAAGGACATCCAGCCAACTTGACACACCTATGGGAAGCACTGGAGTCAACATGTGCCAGGAACCCTGTGGAACGCTTTTGACGTCTTGTAAAGTCCATGCCCCGACGAACTGAGGCTGTTCTGAGGGCAAATAGGAGTGCATCTCAATATTAGTACACTCAGTGTATAGGTCCATTATCTTTTCTACATATTATATAGCTGGTTTAAGTCGTTTAAGCTTACTCTGAAAGCATTTTTTCATCCCCAGAATGTATTTCAGGATGGACTTAGGCGCGGTGTGGATTTAGGAGAAAAAAATCCCAGAAAGAAAAATAAAGAAAAGAAAGCCAGAGATCCTGGTAAGGTCGGATAGCATTCTGACACCCTTTTCAGAAAAAGGAATGCCTGACCTAATTCTCTGCCTTTCCCATTCCCTCTCAGTTCTGTGTTACAGAGGAAAGAGTATCTGGCTGTTATAGGCGGCCATTGCAGAGATGGACAAGTAGATCTTGTGATTTGTGTTTATTGTCCTTTACAAGAAATGCAAACAGCTGATGAGAAGTCTGTTGTGTTGACATCCTCAGAATAGCCCATGCCTGAACTGTGAGCATGCGCGCGTGTGCACATCCTCAAATCCGGTTCAATAATCAATTATTTCATTGGAACATTCACGCACACACACGCACGCACACACACACACGATCTCTCTGGGGCCACACGGCCAGCCTTGGCCCCATAGCGTACTCCAGATGTGGAATGCAGGGACGCACAGGGGACAGTTGGACACTTCCCAACCTGGACAAGGGTCAAGGACTCAACCGAGGCAAGGTGGAAATGGAGTATCTGTTTGGAACATGTCCCACGAGCCAATTCTACTGTACCGATTTGCTCCTCAGTCATAGAGTTCAACTCAATTTACAGGCTCTTAGGGCAAGAACAGCTGTACAGAAGACAGTTATCTATATTAACACTTGTCGTCCAAGTTGTCAAAACGTATATGCGTGTGTGTGTGTGTGTGTGTGTGTGTGTGTGTGTGTGTGTGTGTGTGTGTGTGTGTGTGAGGGTGTAAGAGTGCTGCTTACAAATGCATGGAGGACTATTTGTACTTGTATGTATGCATTCATATGGGTGTGTGTACTCTTGTCCCGGTCAGTGAGTCTATTGCTCTAAAGGTCTGGTCACGTGCAGTAATCACAGATCCATTGCATCATGAGGATAATGTTTCCTCACACCAGGGAACTATAGAGAGATATTCACATGATCCTGAACTCTGCCCTTTCATATGAGTACATAAACACCGACACAGCCAGCTGCACTTAAACATATGTCAAAATCTTAAAGGCGTACTGTACATTGATGCATAATACCGTCCAAAATGCACAAGTACACACCTAATAGACTCTAGAGGGTTTTTAATTACTGTTCACAAAACAATGTCCATACAGGCAAGAACACTTTACAATGGAAGAAGACACCGGTAGCTTTCCTTGCTAGCTTACAGCTAAAGCAAATATCAATTAACTACCCTAGTACTTTGTTTGTGTTAATATGCAAACCATCATGCTAAATATACTGATTTCAAAGCTGTTTGCCACCAAAAACTTTATTCATTCACTTATTCTCTCTCACAAAGACTATCTAGTATTGCCTCAGCGAACTGACTGCCTTGTGAATGACATCATTACTGGTTAAAGAGACAGCGCACATTTTTTATAAAGAAAGCTCCTTCTAGGCTTGGGCAGTATACCGTATATACTGTATACTGGGGTACTTGGAAAAAGCCACAGGATGGTTTTCCAATATCGTCAATACCGTCAAAAATATTTCTTTGAAAATTTTCAATAATTGTGAATATTTGTAGATACTTTTTAAAGTTATTACCAGCAGTGCAATAACTTAGGAGATAAAGCAGATTGCGTTCTTCATTTCACCTGTCACATTATTTTAAATGATGAGGCTTACCGTAGTTCTCCCAGAACAGGTGAGCCACTCTCACGTGTTGGTTTGTAAATAGCACAACAGGAGAAAGCGAGCTGGTGAGTCCATAGCGTTCTATATCAATCAGTGAGTCTCTGTTGTGCAGCGCACATGAGTTGATGAAGTTACACTTGAAAGCAATTTACTTCTAAATGTTTGCTTTCAGATACATTATTCATACAACAGCCTGTTGAAACCACTTCAAATTAGTGGATTTGGCTATTTCAGCCACACCCGTTGCTGACAAGGTGTATAAAATCAAGCACACAGCCATGCAATCGCCAAAGACAAACATTGGCAGTAGAATAGCCCTACTGAAGAGCTCAGTGACTTGCAACGTGGCACCGTCATAGGATGCCACCTTTCCAACAAGTCAGTTTGTGAAATTTTGACCCTGCTAGCGCTGGGGGGGACCAACTCCATATTAATGCCCATGATTTTGAAATGAGATGTTCAACGAGCAGGTGTCCACATACTTTTGGTCATGCAGTGAATCTTATAATGGATTTCTGCCAGAAATCAAAGAGCTCTGGATGAGTTATCTGTACAGCTGCCATTTTTCCTTGTGCTTCCTACAAGCGTTAGTTCCCCTGTGCTTACTACTAGCGTTCTACTCATTTCTGCTCTGTGTACTACACATGCTGCTCTTCCTTAGAAAAGCATGCATCACAACTTTGTTCATTTGTGCAATTTCTCTGGTTCACTTTCGCTTGAAAATGTCCACACTCACTGAAAATGACATTTGGTAGAGACTAGCTATGCTTATATAACTTCATGAGTTGGATTTGCCTGTTTCGCTCGTTAGCATTTAGCTAACATTGTCTATGTGATTTCGCTATTATTTTGTGCTAATTGTTTTAGCATTCTGGTGTGCTATGCCGGTAATACCATAAATCGCAGTATAAGAGAAGGATGGTATGACAATATGAAAATCTGGATACCGCCCAAGCCTAGCTACTTCTATGCAAATGTTGTTTATCAGTACAATAAAATAAGTCCCAAATAGAAGGGAAACAGATTGTTTGTCATCTGTAGCCCCATGAAATCACCTAAAACAAGCTCAGTAACTCAAAGCATGGATAGGCCTAGGCGACATCTTAATTTACCCAGTTTATCAATAGAGATTTACCATTCAAATAAATGATTACCATTATGTAGTTAGATTTATTTGTATTTTTTTATGACTGTATAATTGACTCATTAATGCATACATGGCAGTCTGAAAAAATGTTGATGTATAGAAATTCAAACTCAAAAGCTGCCCAAAGATTGAACAGAGCAGTAGCTGATTTCATATTTTCGGATCAAGGTCCATTCTGTGACTTTGGCTAATATTCCTTCTTTTTTGCTGTGGAATCATTTTTGTATTGAGTATCGTGATATTATCGTGTATTGTGATACTAAACCTGGTATAGGTCAACATTTTGATATCGTGACAACACTACACTACATTGGGCTCCCAAGTGGCGTAGCAGTCTAAGGCACGGAATCTCAGTGCTAGAGGTGTCACTACAGACCCTGGTTCGATTCCAGGCTGTATCACAACCGGCTGTGATTGGGAGTCCCATAGAGCGGCGCACAATTGGCCCAGTGTTTTCTGGGTTAGGGTTTTGCCTAGTTAAATAAAGGAAAATAAATAAATAAATAAAACATTGCTCCAAACTGTTTTTGTGCATTAATTAGATTGGAAATAACTTATAGGTGTTGTACAGAGTTCTTCTTCGAAAGCGAGATCTATGTCGGTCATGTAATGACACGGCACTCTATAAATATATGAAAGAAGTGTCAAGCTGTCGGCTAATGGGCATCCTGGTAAATCCAAATCAAATCAAACAGTCATCAGGGGTTGGAACATAAATTAATTTCTAATCGTTTCGTTCTGAATAGAACCATACATTTTTCTTCCCCGTTACACTGTTCTGACAACAAAAATAAAGTTCTGAACCGGTTGTAACCCCCAAAAAATTTACAGTTTACATTGTTCCTTTCTGTTCCTTTTTAATGCTGCAATATGTAACTTTTTGGGTGACCCAACAAAATTCAGATAGAAATGTGAGTTATAGATCTGTCACTCATTAAAACCCTATGAAGCAGTAGATCTGTTTTATGTGCCCTAGTTCCGTGCCTTCCATTTTTAAGTTACTTTTTTTGCGTCTTTAGCTTTTGGTTTTGTACACCAGCTTCAAACAGCTGAAACTACAATATTTTTGGTTATGGAAAATATATTTCATAGCAGTTTAGATTAGAGGTCGACCGATTATGATTTTTTAACGCCGATACCGATACAGATTATTGGAGGACAGAAAAAGCTGATACCGATTAATCGGCCGATTTTTTAAAGTGTATTCGTAATAATGACAATTACAACAATACTGAATGAACACTTATTTTAACTTAATATTATACATCAATAAAATCAATTTAGCCTCAAATAAATAATGAAACATGTTCAATTTGGTTTAAATAATGCAAAAACAAAGTGTTGGAGAAGAAAGTAAAAGTGCAATATGTGCCACGTAAGAAAGCTAACATTTAAGTTCCTTGCTCAGAACATGAGAAATTATGAAACCTGGTGATATTCCCAGTTAAGAAGTTTTAGGTAGTAGTTATTATAGGAATTATAGGACTATTTCTCTCTATACCATTTGTATTTCATATACCTTTGATTATTGGATGTTCTTATAGGCACTTTAGTATTGCCAGTGTAACAGTATAGCTTCCGTACCTCTCCTCGCTCCTACCTGGGCTCGAACCAGGAACACAACGACAACAGCCACCCTCAAAGGAGCGTTACCCATGCAGAGCAAGGGGAATAACTACTCCAAGTCTCAGAGCGAGTGACGTTTGAAACGCTATTAGCGCGCATCCCGCTAACTAGCTAGCCATTTCACATCACATCGTTACACCAGCCTAATCTCAGGAGTTGATAGGCTTGAAGTCATCAACAGCAGAGCTGCTGGCAAAACGCTGCTGTTTGAATGAATGCTTATGAGCATGCTGGTGCCTACCATCGCTCAGTCAGACTGCTCTATCAAATCATAGACTTAATCATAACATAACACACAGAAATGTGAGCCGTCGGTCATTAATATGGTCGAAACTATAATTTCGAAAACAAAACGGTTCTTTCAGTGAAATACGAAACCGTTCCGTATTTTATCTAATGGGTGGCATCCATCAGTCTAAATATTCCTGTTACATTGCACAACCTTCAATGTTATGTCATAATTACGTAACATTCTGGCAAATTAGTTCGCAATGAGCCAGGCGGCCCAAACTGTTGCATATACCCTGACTCTGCGTGCAATGAACGCAAGAGAAGTGACACAATTTCACCTGGTTAATATTGCCTGCTAACCTAGATTTATTTTAGCTAAATATGCAGGTTTAAAAATATATACTTCTGTGTATTGATTTTAAGAAAGGCATTGGTGTTTATGGTTAGGTACATGTTGGAGCAACGACAGTCCTTTTTTGCGAATGCGCACTGCATCGATTATATGCAATGCAGGACATGCTAGATAAACTAGTAATATTATCAACCATGTGTAGTTATAACTAGTGATTATGATTGATTAAGTTTAATGCTAGCTAGCAACTTACCTTCGCTTCTTACTGCATTTGCGTAACAGGCGGGATCCTCGTGAGGCAGGTGGTTAGAGCGTTGGACTAGTTAACCGTAAGGTTGCAAGATTGAATCCCTGAGCTGACAAGGTACAAATCTGTCGTTCTACCCCTGAACAAGGCAGTTAACCCACCGTTCCTAGGCCGTCATTGAAAATAAGAATGTGTTCTTAACTGACTTGCCTAGTTAAATAAAAGGTGTAAAAAAAATATATATATATATATGTTATTATTTTTTAAATTGGCAAAATCGGCGTCCAAAATGACCGATTTCCGATTGTTATGAAAACTTGAAATCAGCCCTAATTAATCGGACATTCCGATTAATCGGTCGACCTCTAGTTTAGATGGTACAATGATTCTCTACATTATACTTACTTGTTTGGTCAAATAAACTGAAATGAGGAACTATTACAATTTTATCAACCAGGAAATGTCAGGGCAATTTCTGCATAGTGCATCTTTAAATCTCTGAAATATCCCCCCCAAAAAATGTACATTTAGCTTGACAGTAAATTACTTCAGCAATCAGTGCTGATAGAGCAACTTGCTGTGGATCGGGTACGTGATTTAATCTGTAAAGGGAAGTTGTTTAGAGCAAATGCTATTTTAAGGGGGAGGAGAGAGCGAGAGAGGGTGGAGGAAGCTTGCCTTGAAGCGCTGGGCATCTTCTTATGACATGCATTATCTGAATTGGCCCACAGAATTACACCTATGGAGGCGAGCGGCTTCTATTGAGGAACTTTGAATGTCTTTGGTTTAACGTTGGACCAGAGCAAGCGTTAGCTAGCTAGCTAGCTAGCCAGCCAACTAACAAACTTGTGTGAAGAGAATTAACTAGAATTAATAACACATCTTACTTTTTTATAGTTAATAAATCCAATGTGAAACAACTTGCAGTGAAAAAGTAAATCCATTCTTCTCTAATTAAACATCTCTTCCTAATTTCTGAATTACACTTGTAATATCGTCAGTAGGCTATAGTAACCTATGTAGGCTATAGTAACCTATAGTAACCTATGTAGGCTATAGTAACCTATGTAGGCTATAGTAACCTATGTAGGCTATAGTAACCTATAGTAACCTATGTAGGCTATAGTAACCTATGTAGGCTATAGTAACCTATGTAGGCTATAGTAACCTATAGTAACCTATGTAGGCCATAGTAACCTATGTAACCTACCTATGTAGGCTATAGTAACCTATAGTAACCTATGTAGGCTATAGTAACCTATGTAACCTACCTATGTAGGCTATAGTAACCTATAGTAACCTATGTAGGCTATAGTAACCTATGTAGGCTATAGTAACCTATGTAGGCTATAGTAACCTAGGCAAAGATTTCCAGCTGGCAGGCAGAGGCTGGAATAAGATTCTGAGTGACAGAGTGAGGGTTTGCATAGGCACTTTGCTACGATTTATGTGGGACTGGAAAAAAAATGCCCAGAACATAAAATTATGTTATTAACCGGTTCCCATGCTTTTAAAATATGTTCTGGAACAGTATAGATCGCTTTAGTTTTCGGATCGGGTTCTGTTCCTCCAATAATTGTACTATTTTCCGTTTTTTTTTTGGTTCTGTTCCCTGAACCGGTTCCAACCCTTGATAGTCATGGTGTGTCATAGTAAAAGACCCGGACGGTGACGTTTCTACTTGTTGGTAATAGTATACCTGGCAAACAACAATCTCCATTTCTTGACAGGAAAAGTGCTAATTGTTTAAATGCATCCACACCCATGAGGACACAATGGGAATTCACACAGACATGCACACAAACGCACGTACGGGCATACAAACACAAACAAACACACCCAAGTCCCCTTGAGCTATGACTTCATTGTGACATGCACCCAACCACTGCCTCTTCACAGACACACACACACACTCTCACAAAAGAATATCAAGAGGCCTTCTCATAGCCAAGTCACCTGATGCATGAAATAACAGGTGTGCAGGACGGGAGAGGGAGGGAGTGACGGGGGTTAAGTTGAGAGCTGAGATAACAATCGGGACAAGATGACAAGATGACAAATGGAGGTAGAATCAGCAGCAGCGGGCACAGCAGCGTCAACAAACAGAGGAGTGTTTTGTGTCTTGGAGTTTCCTATTTCCTATGTGAAGGGCCCCCTTCGCCGGTTGGGTTGCTAGCGCGGTTGCTAATCTTCCGGAGGAGAACTCCTGCAAGCCCTCATTACAGGATCTCACCTCGGCTAGCAACCCAGCCCCAGCCCCAGCCCCAGCCCTGCCCTATCACAATTCGTATGATAATATCAGTGATAGTGATAAATTACTGTGGGTGTTCAATTAATTACTGTGGTTTATGAGATTATTTCACCACAGGAATAAAAACAAAACAAAACCAGTAACTGCCCCAGGCTTGGCTTACTGTTGAATGTACAGAAACTCAGTCGGAGTGTAATCATGTGGAGCTGAACAATATGATTCCGGAAAGTTCATCTTTCAGATGTCTCTCGTCAGACAAACATTGAACCCTGGGACTGGGATTGCGGCTCACTGGGCAAAGGGTCATGTCTTGTCCAAAAAAAATGATGGAGGGACAACATCAACACTTCAGTATAAGACAAAAAAATCAACTATAGTTATTCTCTCTGTCTCTCTCTCTGTAGCCAAAGGAATATTTTACACACATCTCTCTGTTCATCGCTCCAGGGAAACTGATGTGGGACTATGTGTTAAGGGAGAGAGCCAGAAGTGTGATCAAAAAACTTGGGCGCTCTCCAACTGAAGCAGCTTGCAGTAAATTAATATGTAAGCCTTGTAGTGACAGTCAAAAGGAGGCAGGATGTCATAACCCAGCACAGTAAAAGCTTAATAAGGCCTACTCTCTCACACACACATTATCCCAAAGTAAATTCACTTCCCCACACACACACACAAACACACACGCATTATCCCAAAGGAAATTCACTTCCCCATACTTGGAATTCCACAGCCTGTCTTGGGTGAAGAGCCAGGGCTTTAACGAAAAGCCACGTTTCTATTTTAAGGGCCGACTGTGCAACAAGGAGCTCTTATTTGGCCTTGTATATGTTAGCCAGTTAGCGTTAAAAATAAAATAGGACCCTAGTGTAAGAAGGGGCCTTAAATTTGAAAGGCTCAATGAAGAGGTGGACGGACTGCTGCTTGGGACCTGCCATACCCTCAGCTCCTGGAATAAGTCCATCGAAATTTCCTGAAGCGTGAAAGATTACAAAAACAGGGCAATAAAATGGCAGTGTTTCTTCACCATAGACACCCATTTATTCTCCCCACCCTGATTGGCAGTTCTGTGGAGGCTTCGGGAGGGCAGAGCTAAGATCGTGGCCATCTTATGTAAACTTCCGTGCTCGTTTGTAATTTCCTTCCCATTCTGTTGCAGTTTGATGATTGTTCTGAGGTAGTATGCTGAATCTGCACGCTAACTGAGAAAGTGTTTCTTGACAAAGTAAAAAATAATGGGTAAGATTAAAAAAATATATATATATAATAATAATTGGATGTTAATAAACAAATTTAGCAGTTCAATTTTCATTTAAGCAATAAAACGATGACCTATTCACAGATGGCAAGGTACAATAGATGAATAGAACTTGGTCCGCTGCCAACATTCTAATCATGCCCTTTAATTCGGTCTAGCCGATATGGCCAAAATGTCAGATTTTTTTACAGTAGGACTGTGTTTGACAGGTTCTTAATTTCTACATTTGCTTTATGAGTAGTGCGTGACCCTAGGGTGAGACCACATACATTCTAAGTGATTTCAATGAGTCTTTCTCCATTCTGATTGTTTTATACTGTTCCATCAAACTTCAACCAAAAATGTATCTCCTTTGAGATAATTTCCACACTGCCACGTAGGGCTGCACGATATGGGCAAAACATCTAGGCCTTATTTTTAACAAAATATTGCATTATGATTTGACTTGTGATTTACATCGAAACACTTGGGTAAACTGTCAGAATCATTCTAATCCTATAGTTAGAATGTAGTGCCCACCACAGTCTGGGTTGACATGACACCAAATTAAAAATCTTTTTCATTCAGGTCAAACAACACTGTATTCAAAGTGCCCACTATTACATTCTATCTATACATTTAGAATACTCATAGGGTCTTTATGTGGAGGCGTTATTGGGCGCGTTCGATTGGATAACTTTTGTCAAGTCGGTGTCATCGCCTTTTAAAGTGTGTTGCATTATGGTTATAAAAATTGTCGACTGCAGGAATTTGACAAAACTCCAGTGATCACAGTTTATGCAGTTCTTTATGAAGTCGCCTTCAATTCACTGCAGTTGCTTCTCACCAACTGCAACTTGCAGCCATCACCTGCATTGTGGGAGGCACTACTTGTCAACCAATCATTGGGGTGTTTTTGTTGACCCACGTTCACATGGCCAAAGACGTGACTGAAACAGGAACCAACTTTGCCGCGATTATAAAGCTACAGGGGGTGAAACTGAAAGTGACATGAGACTTCTCTCTAACTAATTAATTGTACACAAGCTTTGCAGTTTGTGAGTGTGTGATATAGGGGTATATTATTTATACAGAAAACCTATATAAAACAATAGCATTTATGTTGACACTGCCATGTTAATCTGAGCCTTGCTGAACTACAAGGAAACAATTATACCTTAGGGACTATTTTGTAAAAAAAAATAAAGAGTCAAGATTAGACTACTACTTGTGGTTTAGATGATGATATTGATATTCTGAGCAGATTAAACTACAGTAGTTGTAGTCCAGAGAAGCCCTGTGTATATGTATACTGAATCATGCCATTCAGGGTTGCTACTCTGCTTTCCTGTGACATCTCCGCAAATCCGTCACGACTTCATTTCTCTCCCAGTGTGTAAACACAGACAGAGAGGCTACTAAAATGGGCCCATGCCAGACAGTGTCAGATGGACTCCGACTCGTAAAGCCGTCGCCCTGGCAAAAATAATGCACCCGCGCCGCGCGCCAAATCTTCCAGCTCATGAAAGAGGTTGTAGAGCTGGAGGGAACAAGCAGTCGTAACCAGGGCTACATGACTGCTTTTGATATGTGTAAAACAGCCTCAACTCCCCCTGTCCAATAAAGGGACATTTTATACCTTATCATGTCCCTGTGAGCTGAAGTCGGCTGCAGATTAAGACAGAAAGAGAGAGAGAGGCAAAGAGAGAGAGAGAGAGAGGCAGAGAGAGAGAGAGAGGCAGAGAGAGAGAAAGAAAGAGAGAGAGGTTTTTGTATATTATCTACTTCACTTTCTTTGGCAATGTTAACATATGTTTCCCATGCCAATAAAGCCCCTTGAATTGAATTGAGAGAGAGGCCCTGAGGCAGAGACTGGGCTCATGGAAGTCTCGCAGTCATGATCATACTAGGAGTGGCAAGAGAGGTGGAGGAGGGCGCTGTCTGGCAACCATTTGCATGGAAATCCCAGCCGGGAAGAAAAAGCAAATAAAAAGGAGCAGAGACAGAAAAGTTATGGGGACCCTGCCTGCTAGGAAATGAAGAGAGGAGGCTTGGCTTAGCTTGGCTGGAGCTGAAAGAACAGAGACAAAAAAATCTTTGGAAAGCCACACATTTGCCTCTGAAGGCGAGACGCAGACGGTTTGTTGGTAGTGGTCTGTTTGTGTGCGCGCGTTGTCGTCTGTGGTAGTGTGCGTTATCTCAAAGACGCCAGGCAAGCTTATCAGCAGTTAGGGGGCTGCGTTGTCTTCTGAACAGGCTGAAAGCAGCCAGTCAAAGTTCAGCTTCATTAGTAGTGTAAGGAACTCAGCCGCCAGGAAGGGAATAGCCCCTTCTTCACCTCAGCCAATGGCGAGTCACAATGACAACCCTAAACCATTTAAGTCTCCCCTGACCTCATGTCGTTTGACCCCTATCTACTGGTTAAACCATAGACGAGTGGTCACCAACCTTTTCTGAGTCAAGATCACTTTTGCAGTCAAAAAGCAAGCTGAGATCTACCATAAAAACATGAACCTAATAAAAACAGTTCTGTAGGAATGAGGTTTGAACAGTAGGTTTAATACATTATCACAGCATATTGGCTATATGTCTGGCCTGCCAATGTTGTTCTTCTCAGACCGTATTATATTTAAAAACTCGAGCTTTGATTAGAAAATAGAGGAGTTTGTGTAGCACCTGCGAGTTCCCAGTTGTCTTGAACACACTGAAGTCGGAGATTTCCGAGTTCCCAGTTGTCTTGAACAAGGTATTAGTCTCAGCAGAGGGAGGGAGAGATTAGCAGAGGGTCCGCCTCTCACGACCCCTGCTCTCTCCTTCCTTTCCTCCGGTGAGACTAACCAGGAGAGGGGACACCTTCTTGTCTTCGACCTGATGGCGATACTCGAGTCAGTAACACATCTGCCTCAGGCACAAATTCACGTTGTTCCTATGACCAGAGAAAGTGAAATACTCCTCAATATTAAAATAGACACAACGAGCTGCTAATAATAGTACAAACGAAGGGCTATGGATACACTTGGCTACGCATTCATGCAGTTGCAGCGCGAACTGAAGTAGAGAGAAGCACGTTTTATGTTTTGTAATAGTGTTGAATAATTTTTTGGGGGGCAGTGCTGAATAAAAACTTAAACATGAGCCTCCCGGGTGGCGCAGTAGTTAAGGGCGCTGTACTGCAGCGCCAGCTGTGCCATCAGAGTCCCTGGGTTCGCGCCCAGGATCTGTCGTAACCGGGCGCGACCGGGAGGTCCGTGGGGCGACGCACAATTGGCCTAGCGTCGTCCGGGTTAGGGAGGGCTTGGTCGGTAGGGATGTCCTTGTCTCACCGCGCACCAGCGACTCCTGTGGCGGGCCAAGGCTGCCCGGTGCACGGTGTAGCCTCCGACACATTGGTGCGGCTGGCTTCCGGGTTGGATGCGCGCTGTGTTAAGAAGCAGTGCGGCTGGTTGGGTTGTGTATCGGAGGACGCATGACTTTCAACCTTCGTCTCTCCCGAGCCCGTACGGGAGTTGTAGCGGTGAGACAAGATAGTAGCTACTACAACAATTGGATACCACGAAATCGGGGAGAAAAAGGGGTAAAAATTCAAAAAAATTAAACATGAACTCGCTCATTAAAACAGCAGCTCTTTGCTGTAGCTATTCTTTGATAGCGATTTATTTTAAAACAATTACTACACATAGACTATCTATAGTAATTGTTTTTATGAAATAGCTGTGGACAGGGTCATGGAAGCTTTAGTAGGCACACAGTTTTTTTTGCGATCCGATTGGCCAGCGCAGTTGGCACACTCAATTTATTTAGCCACAAATCTCCCGGTCCACCTGGTCGGCGGAGTTTGTCTTTTCAGACAAAGGAAATTGCAAAAAAATGGGAACTTTTGAATCAAGTGCACCTACTGCGCTCGACTGGTTGGTGACCACTGCCATAGACCGTAAAATGAAGTGACAAAGCCATCAATGACGTCACCCCATTGTTTCCTATGTGAAGTCTCAGTGGGCATTTGAAGATCAGGAAGTGTTGTTTTAGTGCGTTGCCATCTTGCTTCATGGAGGAGTTTTTGGAAACATTGCACAGTTTAAGCTATTCTAGGAAGTGACTTTGCACAGAAGCATGGTGAAGAGAGTATAAAGGGATTATAAACTGGCTGGTTCGAGCCCTAAATGCTGATTGACTGACATCCATGGCATATCAGACCATATACCACAGGTATGACAAAACATGTATTTTTACTGCTCTAATTACATTGGTAACCTGTTTATAATAGCAATAAGGCACCTCGGGGGGTTGTGATATATGGCCAATATACCACGGCTAAGGGCTGTATCCAGGCACTCCGCACCGTGGTGCATAAGAACAACCCGTAGCCGTGGTATATTGGCCATATACCACAAACCCCCAGGGGGACCTTGTTGCTTAAAGATAGTCACTTGTTGGTAACTGCACAAAACAACCTCTAATGCATCGGGCCAGGACATGTTTCAACTCTACCTCTGGGAGAAAGATGACATTTTGGTCAACCGTGTTAATAAAATAAAAATGGTAAACGTTGGCATTGTCACACACTGTTATAACACTCATTTATCAAAAGCGCACATTTTAAAGCCTTTGGGAGAAGGTCAGTCCAATTCAATTCAACCCGGCGGATCAACAAATTGGATGCACAATGGTATGTGAGCATATCTCAGGACAGACAACGCTGGCTATTGTTTAGCCAGTCAAACAATCTCAATTGTTATCCGCTCACATCTATGGGACCAACTCTACATTACCTTCATCTTAATCATTCAAATGGACTTTGATATAAAAGGTTTTATCCGTCGTAAAGACGATGTGCCCCAAATGCTGTCATTCGCAGAGCGACAACATACAGATCGGCTGATGGCATTTTGTGCTGGACTGCCTGCACCTTTCTGAACGGAGACCACGAGAGCAACCTGTGAGCGCATGGCATAAATCGGTGACATAATCTAATTAGTCATAAACATGAGCAGGGACAATCACGCGAGAGCACTCCGGGGACATGTGTGGGATGACTAACTCTGCTGCACAGTATTCAGGTCAAGTCGACATGAAAACCATTCACTGTCAAAGCGAAGAACATTGTAACCCCAAAAAATATCATATTTCTCAAACACAGTACATTGTCCAGTCTTAGTCGATATTGTAGAAGTAAGTAATGGAATCCGGACAAATTCCAGTCTGGCCCCATTGCCCACTCGCACTCTCAGCCTAGACTGTTCAGGAAAGGGCTCGACGTGTTTGGCTACCCAGCATGTCACGGTCTCTCTGTAGTCTCCTCTTCTCTGCTCTCTCTGACATCATAATAGAGTGGATTCAGATCAGGACATCGGCTGCACTGCATAGCCTGCTTATATAACTGAACTCCATCTCACTTTATCTAAGCTTCCAGCACCACTGCCCCATACAGAGAGAGACCGAGGGGCAAATGAGGAGGAAAAGCTGAAATGTCTTGAGTCAATAAGTATTCAATCCCTTTGTTATGGCAAGCCTAAATACAAATTTGCTTAACAAGTCACATAATGCGTTACATGGACTCACTCTGTGTGCAATAATAGTGTTTAACATAATTTTTTATGAATACCTGGTTCCTTAGTCAAGCAGTGAATTTCAAACACAGATTCTACCACAAAGACCAGGGAGGTTTTCCAATGACTCGAAAAGAAGGGCACCTATTGGGAGATGGGTAAAAAATACATTGAATATCCCTTTGAGCATGGTGAAGTTAGTAATTACACTTTGGATGGTGTGGCTCAGTTGGTAGAGCAAGGAGCTTGCAACGCCAGGGTTGTGGGTTCGATTCCCATGGGGGACCAGTACAAAAACAGTATGCACTCACTACTGTAAGCCACTCTGGATAAAAGTGTATGCTAAATGACTAAAATATCAATGCAAGTGTATCAATACATCCAGTCACTACAAAGATACCGTTGACAGAGAGGAAGGAAACCACTTAGGGATTTCACCATCCGGCCAATGGTGTCTTTAAAACAGTTACAGAGTTGAATGGCTGTGAGAGGAGAAAACATTGTAGTTACTCCACAAAACTAACCTAAATGACAGAGTGAAAAGAAGTATGGAATAAAATTATTCCAAAACATGCATCCTGTTTGTAGTTAGGCACTAAAGTAAAACTGATAAAAATGTGCAAAGAAATTAACTCTATGTCCCGAATACAAAGCGTTATGTTTGGGGATAATCCAGCACATCACCGAGTACCACTCTTCATATTTTCAAGAATGGTGGTGGCTGCATCATGTTATGGCTATGCTTGTCATCGGCAAGGACTAAGGAGATATTTAGGATAAAAAGAAACAGAATAGAGCTAAGCACAAGCAAAATCCTAGAGGAAAACCTGGTTTAGTATCCTTTCCAACAGACACTGGGAAACAAATCCACCTTTCAGCAGGATAATAACTTAAAACACAAGGCCAAATATACACTTGAGTTGCTTACAAAGATGACATTGAATGTTGCTGAGTGGCCCAGTTACAGTTATGACTTAAATCAGCTAGAACATCTACGGCAAGACTTGAAAATGGCTTTCTAACTTGGCAGAGCTATATAAAAAAAAAATGCTAATATTGTAAAATCCAGGTGTGGAAAGCTCTTAGAGACTTACCCAGAAAGACTCACAGCTATAATCACTGCTAAAAGTGATTCTAACATGTATTGACTCAAGGGTGTGAATACAGTACTAGTCAAAAGTGTGGACACACCTACTCATTCAAGGGTTTTTCTTTATTTTACACGTTGTAGAATAATAGTGAAGACACCAACACTATAAAATAACACATACGGAATCATGTAGTAACCAAAACAGTGTGGAAAAAATTCAAATATATTTTATAATTTCAGATTCTTCCAAGTAGCCACCCATTGACTTGATGAAAGCTTTGCACACTCTTGGCATTCTCTCAACCAGCTTCATGAAGTAGTCAGGTTCGTGCCATGGAGGAGATCTTCATAAGCTATACTCAGCCCTGTCTCAGGGTAGTAAGTTGGTGTTTTGCGGATATCCCTCTAGTGGTGTGGGGCTGTGCTCTGGCAAAGTGGGTGGGGTTATATCCTGCCTGGTTGGCCCTGTCCGGGGGTATCGTCGTACGGGGCCACAGTGTCTCTCAACCCCCCCTGTCTCAGCCTCCAGTATCTATGCTGCAATAGTGTATGTGTCGGGGGGCTAGGGTCAGTCTGTTATATCTGGTGTAATTCTCTTGTCTTATACAGTGTCCTGTTTGAATGTAGGTACACTCCCTCTAATTCTCTCTCTCACTCCCGGAGGACCTGAGCCCTAGGACCATGCCTCAGGACTACCTGGCCTGATGACTCCTTGCTGTCCCCAGTCCACCTGGTCGTGCTGCTGCTCCAGCTTCAACTGATCCGCCTGTGGCTATGGAACCCTTACCTGTTCACCGGACGTGCTACCTTGTCCCGGACCTGCTGTTTTCAACTCTCTCTCTCTACAGCACCTGCTGTCTCGAACTCTGAATGCTCGGCTATGAAAAGCCAACTGACATTTACTCCTGAGGTGCTGACCTTTTGCACCCTCTACAACAACTGTGGTTATTATTATTTGACCCTGCTGGTCATCTATGAACGGTTGAACATCTTGGCCATGTACTGTTATAATCTCCATCCGACACAGCCAGAAGAGGACTGGCCACCCCTCAGAGTCTGGTTCCTCTCTAGGTTTCTTCCTAGGTTCCTGCCTTTCTAGGGAGTTTTTCCTAGCCACCTTGCTTCTACATCTGCATTGCTTGCTGTTTGGGGTTTTAGGCTGGGTTTCTGTATAAGCACTTTGTGACATCTGCTGATGTAAAAAGAGCTTTATAAATACATTTGACTGATTGATTGACTGATAGTTACCTAGAATGCATTTCAATTAACAAGTGTGTCTTGTTAAAATTTAATTTGTGGAATTTCTTTCCTTCTTAATGCATTTGAGCCAATCAGTTGTGTTGTGACAGGGTAGGGTTGGTATAAAGAAGATCGCCCTATTTGGTAAAAGACCAAGTCCATTTATGGCAAGGACAGCTCATATAAGCAAAGATAAACGAAAGTCCATCATTACTTTAAGACATGAAGGTCAGTCAATCTTACTGATATCCCCCCCTCCCCCCGTACTAAACATAAACAGTATGCACTAATACACACATAATAAACCATGTAAACCTGTACACATTAGTGCATTTTTGTTGTTGTTGTTGTTGTATCTTTAACTCTTATTTTACCAGGTAAATTGAGTGAGAACAGATTCTCATTTACAGCAACAACCTGGGGAATAGTTACAGGAGAGAGTAGGGGGGGGATGAATGAGCCAATTAGAAGCCTGGGATGATTAGGTGGCCATGATGGTATGAGGGCCAGATTGTGAATTTAGCCAGGACACCGGGGTTAACACCCTTACTTTTACGATAAGTGGCATGGGATCTTTGGTGACCGCAGACAGTCAGGACACCCTTTTATCATCCCATCTGAAAGTGATGGAACCCAAAATGTAGGAGGCTGTGTTACTGTACACAAATGAAATCATTGAAATACAGAAACTTCCCAAAGCCCACACGGGGTTTATTTGCTTTCAGAAACATGTTTATGGTGTAATGTCTGATTTGGCCAAGGGCCGAGGCTAATCAACCGAGGCAAATAAGACAGAGTTTTAAACACCTAGGTAATGATTAATGTGTAGGTGGAAATCTGGATGAAAGTCAAGGACTCGATGTATTAGGTTTTATCATAGAGCTGGGAAATATCTCCCTCCCAAATGTAAACAGCTATCAGTATCCCTGATATTTGCCCTACCACTTGTATGGCGTTGTTCTGAACCCACTGTCCCCCAAGTCGTTGTGACATCGTTAAGTTCGCCACGCCCACCCCGTCCATTGGTCTGCCCTTAATGGAGATTGTGCGCGCCCGGTCGAGCGTGTGTAGCAAGCTAATTAGTTTAAATATCAACAGTACTGCCACAGCAGCATAACATTTGATTAACACTTGATAACACTTGATTTACATCACCATCAATATTCGGCCTGGTTGGCTGATAGCACTTAATCATTTCCTTAGCTGCGGGAAAGTTGCTGGAGCTGCTGCAGCACCCCTGATAAATGTAAATACATGTGCCAAAGTTATAGAATTACTGCTGTCTGTTCAGAAAGAAATGACATTTTCAGAATAGCCTACTGTACCCGAGTAGTCCTATAATGTAGCCACAGAGGATCAATAGCTTTTTATTTTTTATTGCCTAGATGTGGTTGGAAAGCAAAATGGCTCCTGCTGAAGAGAGAAGACTCTAATCTGTCTGCTTTAAGCTACCTTAATATTTAATCAACTTCCAAATAGGCCTAATCAGCAAACATTGTTTTAAGTAAAACAAGAGAGAAGTAGGCTTTGGCACGAGCGCATAGCGAGCTGTGCATTATTAGGCGAGTCAGTGAAACTGAAAAGCTTTTTTAGGACTATAATTTTCTTGTCATATTGTACAATATGTGTGTCTCCACACACACCTAGGCCCGGGCTATTGATGGATTCAAGACAAGGTTGTTTTTATTGATCTTAGATTCTCAGTTGGTCAGTGTCAAAGTAGCCTGTCATTTCCATCAGTTGTGCCGTATTACAAAAGTATCCAGTCCTGCACAATGATGTATAATTGCATGAAATGCGCTTATAAAAGGCCACATTTTTCCTGGACCCTAGGCTCCTAAAAATGGTCCCCATGTGTGCAAAAACAAAACCCATCAGTGATTGGATCATTTCAAACCAATCAGAGTATCAAAGACAATGACACATTTTCAAAACGCTGCTATACCCATGTGTGTTCTGGGTCTGGCCCAACCCATCCGTTTCTGGGACCAATCAGACGGTCTAGAATGGATTTGCTCGAGGGGGAGGGGGGGGGGGAATTCCTGCAGAGCCAGGAATGACCAGATGCAGGAACGCCCCGAATTGCGGGCTGCAGTTGTACACTATTGACTGATTGAGGAGAAGAAACTTTAATGTCCATGGGCGTGGTGTTGCGTTTGGCCAGAGCATAGAGTTTGGATAGCCAGGCAACATTTAAATGGACATTACTGTATGACAGCGCTAAGAAAACAGACACATTTATTATAATAGAATAGTAAGTAACGTTGTACCAAGCTATTGACATTACACAGGAATTTCCCAAACAAGACTAAATGATATGGCTGTGCGTAACTGTCATGTGTTCCATGATATTTCCCAGGCCCATATTGTTGGTATGCCCTATGACTGTCAGAAATCAATATTCATGGAGCTATAGGCCTAGAATTATCCGTTTCATTCTGCGGTATCATAGCAAATGTGATGTGTAATTTGTACTGTAACCCTTAGAAGTTGGCAGTTAGCCAAACTATTTGCTGCAACTGTGCTACAAACATACCTGCACCAGATTTGAACAATATGACACTTACTTGCTAAAATAATATTTGAACCTCCTACACACAAAGCCACACAACCTGCACAATAATAGACATATGCGTGCGCGTGTGTGTGTGTGTAGTATCATAAATTAATAAATACAAGTTAGGCCCCTCAGTTGATTATGTGAACACATTGCACACGGACTATCTGCATCGACAACTACATCAGACAATAAATTAAATAAACACTACAACAACAGTACAACAGTAATTGCGGCGAATTATATTTTAGCACGCAAACTGTAGGAGGCCAAGGTGAAGCTATACTGTAGCCTACATAACGCTGCTGATCTGTCAAACCATGCAGCTACTGGGGCTAGCTTGGACAGAAAAATACGCACAAATGCGACATGCAAGGTGGGTAGAACACGTTTGAAAGTAAATATGTGCCAATGAGACTCACCGTCAGGTTCTTCTACTGTTTTGGACGGGAATACGGTTGTTTTGAGACTGAAACGAGGATGAAAAAGTCAAAGCCTCTCCGTATAAAGCGCAAGTGGAGTGGTAGGGTATGCAACTGCACAGTACCGGGCTCTTCTATTTAAAAAAATTCCTCTGCAAAGCGCCGCTTGCCGTCAAAACGTCTCGTGCGGTTCCTAATTTGCACTTAAACAAAGTCACAAGGTGCTCGTTTTTTGGGATTTCCCATGAGGTGTGTGTAAAAAGGTGCTCCAGTAACGTTTCGGTAGGCTGCCACGACAGGGAAATGGAATCAAGAGATATACTATTGCTCCTCCCTCCGCATATGTACAGTATGGGGCGCACACTGCTCTGGGCCAATGCAATGCTCTGGGCCCGCATAAAACAATTTAATAAAACTAGCTATCTACCGCTCTCTACAGGACTACCACTCTCTACAGGACTAACACTGTAAAGTACAAACACATATACCTCTGATTCTAAAAACGTATTTAAAAGTAGCAATATTCGCTTTGAATGTGAGACCATGAGAATGAATGTAGCCTAGTGTGGAGATGTTGAGCATCCCCTGGCATTCACACTGATATGAGTCTGGCGTGGTGCGTTATTCTCGTCCTCATATAGGATAGGCTAGGTTCACCGAGGACGCGGTCCAGCTCCTCCCTTCACAAAAAAGAATGAAAGACCTCAAGTACCTGACTTGCCTTACCCGATGGGAGATGAGGTTAGGTGAGGATCATGAGCTTTTCTCAATAAGACAAAACCATTTTCAGTCAGACTATTAAATACCCTCAAATAAATTACACCTATGAGATGAAAATATGAGGCTATTAATAAAATATAACAATTCATATCACATGCCATGCTTATTGTCTGCTTATAATGATACACCTTGAAGGTATTCTATAGTCTACAGCAGTTTTGTATGGACCCTGAAAACCTACGCATCTGACTGACAATATTTTGGACCGAACGCTAAGGGAGGACTTGGAGACAGGGCTCAACACTTGGGCAATGTTAAATACTCTACAGATAGCAGATGGGAAATTGTTATTAATAATGCGAGAAAGCCTTTCTGCAAAGCAGAAGTTTGGGTCGTATCCAAGAGCAATATGGGAGTGGATTGCATTTTCTGTCATATTGTATCAGTAGGAAGAGCTCCACATGTTACTGCCTAGAGACAACAAACTGGCTAGCTTATATAAGGATTTGATTTAATAACTTCCAAAATATGTATTTTACCATGACCCCAGTGATGATGATTCCAAAACTGTCCATTGCTTTATATTAAGGTGACATGCTAAAACATGACAACTTTTGCTTCCATTCGGCCTAAATAATCCCCCTCTTTTTCCCATTAAACAGAGCACTAAGATTTATATCATGACTGACAGATATTTCCATCAATAGCATATGGATCCTTTCCTAGGTGGTAGGAGCTCATATATAATAATTATGCTATTTCTGCTGTTAGAGAGAACTCACACATTAAATGAGAAATCATGAGGCATCATGAGGCATGATGATATATGCTTCCAAGGCATCAACGATGATTCAGAAAAATTCTGTCTATTTCACGCATTTCCATCTCATCTAAGAGCTGCATGGACATGGCTGAGCAGAATGTATGCTTACTGGCTCGGTTCAGTCAAACATCAGTCACATCATCTAATCTTCCAGACAAATATGTTTAGAGAAAAGCACACTATCAGGTGTATTAGGATATGTTTTCAGAACATTTAATGCTAGCACTTGTGACATGTACATTGGATGGAATCAACTATCGATTGAAATCCCCCGTGTGAGGGAATAAAGATGGATCCTTCGTTGCTAAACCCTTGTCAACATGGTGTGTGCCTGACTGATGTACAGCAGATGGGATCTGGGAGGTTTGATATGGGGAGTTGCTGTCTTTGATGGCAGCACCCTACACATTTCCGTTTGATCACACTGAGCAACAGTGTTTTCCCCCGGAACAAAGCAGCTAGTCCATCATAGGCTCATCTGACAGTCTGATCAAATTTGTGTGTGTGTGTGCGTGTGTGTGTGTGTGTGTGCGTGCGTGCGTGTGCGCGTGTGTGTGCGTGTGCGCATGTGTGTGTGCGTGCGTGCGTGTGTGTGTGTGCGTGCGTGTGTGTGTGCGTGCGTGTGTGTGTGTGCGTGTGCGTGTGTGTAGGGGATTGAAGGGGCAGAGTGGAGGACTACAGTGTCGAAAGGGCAATAGTAATTATTTTAGCTTCCATCGTGTGTTCAAATGACATGTAAACAAAGCAGTCAGTCCAATCACTGACTAGAGCACCCAACTGTTGTTCAATCCCTCTTGATATTCAATTGGAGATCTTTTCAGTCGGAGTTATTTATATTTTGACACCAGCCACTGCGCAATGTCATCCATAACCTTTATGTGTTACTATATTAAGGATGTCCGTAGTTTATGCCTGCCCATAGCATAATCCTACTGCCACCATGGGGCACTCTGTTCACAACGCCATACACGTGGTCTGCGGTTGTGAGGCCGGTTGGACGTATTGTAAAATTCTCTAAAACATAGTTGGAGGTGGCTTATGGTAGAGAGATTAACATTCAATTTTCTTGAAACAGCTGTGTGCAAAGTTTTCATCAAGGCAAAGGGTGGCTACTTTGAAGAATCTCAAATATAAAATATGTAACACTTTTTTAGTTACTAGATGATTCAATATGTGTTATTTCATCGTTTGGATGTCTTCACTATTATTCTACAGTGTAGAAAATAGTAAATATTTTTTTAAACCTGGAATGAGTAGGTGTGTCCAAACTTTTGACTGGTACCGTGTATACAATTTTATAGACAGTATAAGTAGCCTGCGTCAGTCTCCGGAGGTGGAACCTCAACAAGCAATTCCGCTCTAGAACAGGAATTATATAGAAATAGGGGCAGGCATTGCTCTCAGGTGGGGTCCTTTTAATACTTCTTGTACTGAATTACAACAAAAAATGAACTCTGAATATCTCACTGTGGAATGATACATGTTTGATGTGATCTGCAAAAGTGGGAATACTACCAGGGAGTGGAATTACTATTATTTACCTTTATTTAACTAGGCAAGTCAGTTAAGAACAAATTCTTATTTTCAATGACGGCCTAGGAACATTTGGTTAACTGCCTGTTCAGGGGCAGAACGACAGATTTATACCTTGTCTGGGATTTGAACTTGCAACTCCTCTGGTTGCTAGTCCCCCCCCTTTAACCACTAGGCTACCCTGCCTAGTGTTGACAAAGCAAGCTGTATGTGAATGCAGGGCCTTTGATGGCGAATGTTCTCCATTTAGCATTTTTAAACTAAAAGGAATTGTTTCCTATGTATCTCACAGATTGCTGTGTGCAACAACAGTGGAACAGGAAGTTTGTTCCAGTTAGATCCCACAATCAGCTTTTTCATGTTGAAAGGCAGTATTGAACGAAACCATCAGCCTTCCAATTTCACCTCTTCTTTGTCACAAAGAGGTTGACAGCTACTGGAGATGGTCTACGGTTGTCTAAGTTTGGCTAACTGCCATTAACTCTCAAAACATGGGGTTGATCATTCTACGCTCATCTGCAGAGAACTGATTTCCACGTTTGCACTACAAATAAGAAAAGAAAGTGCCAAAGATATAGAAACATCACTAGAATACCTTATCTTGGCACCCAGAACCAATTTTAAAAGTGCACGCTGACCAGCTACTCGATCTAACAGTAACAAGAGACTACTGGAATATTACCATTTGAAGCCATCCTCCCAAATCATCCAGGGATGATGGTTTAGGCGGGATACAGTAGGTCAAGACTATAATTGGATCATGTGAGACATGCAAAGAAAGGAATGTCCACTTCCCGCCATCAAACCACACGCTACACAAGCATTTCGCTACACCCGCGATAACATCTGCTAAATATGTGTATGTGTAACAGTATAACTTTAGTCCGTCCCCTCGCCCATACCCGGGACCCTCTGCACACACCAACAACTGACACCCACGAAGCATCGTTACCCATTGCTCCACAAAAGCCACGGCCCTTGCAGAGCAAGGGGAACCACTACTTCAAGGTCTCAGAGCAAGTGATGTCACCGGTTGAAACGCTATTAGCGCGCACCACCGCTAACTAGCTAGCCATTTCACATCCGTTACATATGCAACCAATAAAATTTGATTTGTGTTAACCGTGACAAGCACTATGTAAAATACTTAATGACAAGTCTACAGCTTGTAAACTCTAATCCAATAAATGAATGGGATAGTAAAACCCCTCTTAAAAGGAATCCAAAACACACACGTGCGCACGAACGTACAGTGCACACACTCACAGTCAGCTTTCAATTCCTATAATCCAATTACAAATGTGCACTTTTAGATTATTTTTAATTATGTCACACGCACGCACGCACGCACACACGTGCACACGCACACACACACACACACACACACACACACACACACACACAGACACACACACACACACACACACACACACACACACACACACACACACACACACACACACACACACACACACACAAAGCCCCTTGACATAGATGCAGTGGGGGGAAAAAACATGTCTCAGTTCAAACCATTACCTTCCTTATCTGTTATTGTCCTATTGCTTTTAATTGTTACTTTACTGTCCTTAAACAACACTCAATTTCAGGTTATGTGCACTGAACCTTGATCAGACGTGTTCAAGCGTATTTGCAGTGGTGTAAAGTCACTAAGTAAAAATACTTTGAAGTACCACTTACATTTTTTGGGGTATCTATACTTTACTATACTATTTGTATTTTTGGCAACCTCTACTTTTACTCTACTACAATCCTAAAGAAAATAATGTGCTTTTTACTCGTCTCCATTTTCCCTGACATCCACAAGTACTTGTTACATTTCTAATGCTTAGGCAGGACAGCAAAATGGTCAAATTCACACAGCTGTCAATATAACGCAATTTCATCCTACTGCCTCTGATCTGGTGGACTCACTTAACACAAATACTGCGTTTGTAAATGGTCCCTGAGTGTTGGAGTGTGCCCCTGGCTGTCCATTTTAAAAAAAGATTTTGATGCATAGCATTTACTTGAACTTTTAATCAAGTATGACAATTTAGTACTTTTTCCACCACTGTAATAAAGTACATTTAAAACCAGATACTTTTAGACTTTTAATCATGACTTAAGTTATTTTCTATTAAGGTACCTTTACTTTTACTCAAGTATGACAATTGAGTACCTTTTCCACCATTGCTTATTTTGTGGTGAATCATGTTAACCCCTCGGGTTCCTGTCATGTTGATTGTATCACGCAGAGCACCAGTTCCTCGGATCACTGATAGGCTAGTCACTGGGAACATTTTTGCTTAATGGTCCACAATGGTTTACATATGCCAATGGATAGAAAGAAAAAATGTATGCAGTCACTACTGTAAGTCGCTAGAATACGAGCTTCTGCTAAATGACTAAAATGTCAATGTAAAATGGAATTCAGGAATTTTGTTCCTATCAGCCTTTACATACAGTACATCAGAGTTCTAAATCAACATCATTACATTAGATTGATTGTGCTAATTTACTTTTGTAAATATTCATGGGACTGCTCTCTTACCCAAGTGTAGGCAGGAGGAGGGAGGTTAGCCCACTATTTATGTTGATGCATAATATAAGCCGTTGTTATTCATCATTTAGAAAGGCTTTTTAGTCATTACAACTGCTTCCAGGTCAATGAGTGTCCTCCTCAGGTGAAAGCCAAAGGGTTAATTAGGCTACGATTCTCACTGAGGATTCACCCTTTCTCAATAATAGACAGAAAGAATTTGGCCTCAATCAATCAATCAATCCACACTCACTTTAATTCAGGGCCTCAATCAACATAACTCACCATGCATAGGTTGGAGAATGGTTCATTGTTTTCAACACAGATTTTGTTAAATTCCCTGAAATGAATGAGCTGATCTTGCAGGGGATGCTTAGCAAAGAGGATGTTGTTCGTTGTCCAGTAACTCCGAATTCGTAACACTTAAACATATACCTGTCTTTGCAGTGATCTGTGAAATATAGAAATATAACTGTATAGAAATGTAACTGTATATTTACCAAGAAATATACTGTATATCACACACACCTGCCAAATGTGTCTCAAATTTCCACATCTTTCCTTTCTCTTCTTTCTGTGACCGTGTAGATTTTGGGGGAGATTGGGATTGTATGGTTTAAGAGAGGTCCTGCAGTGGCCAGTGTTTGTGACATTTTCTTTGGGAAACCCTATTGAGGAAGTGAAAATTGCAACAAATTGAGTGAAGAAAGGCCCAGGGCAGCTACAGCAACATACTGTGCCTTCAGAATGTGTTCACACCCCTTGACTTTTTCCACATTTTGTTGTGTTACAGCCTGAATTTAAAATGGATTAATTTGAGATTTGTGTCACTGGCAATGATGTCAAAGTGGAATTATGTTTTTAGAATGAATTACAAATTAATACAAAATGAAAAGCTGGAGAGTCTTGAGTCCATAAGTATTCAAGCCCTTTGATAGGGCAAGCCTAAATAAGTTCAGGAGTAAACATGGTCTTAACAAGTCACATAATAAGTTGCATGGACTCACTCTGTGCAATAATAGTGTTTAATATAATTTTTTATGTACCCCACACATACAACTATCTGTAAGGTCCCTCAGTCGAACAGTGAATTTCAAACCCAGATTCAACCACTTCACAAAGACGGGCACCTATTGGTAGATGGGTAAAAACCCCCCACAAAAAACAGACATTGAATATACCTTTGAGCATGGGCTTTTCACAGTCCCCAGGTCCAGAACCAATTCAAGGAAATGTATAGTATTATACAAAGCCACGAGTGCATAGAACTCCCTTCCACCTTAGTGAACAGCAAACCTGGTTTAAAAAAAAACAAATAAAGCAACCTCACGGCACAACGCCTCTCCCCCATGTGACCTACTTGTTGTGTATATGAACAGACAGGTAAACTATTTTTACCAAAAGTATGTGGACACCTGCTCATCAAACATCTCATTAATATGGAGTTGCCCCCCCCCCCCCCCCCTTTGCTGCTACAACAGCCTCCACTCTTCTGGGAAGGTTTTCCACTAGATGTTGGAACATTGCTCGGGGACCTGATTCCATTCAGCCACAAGAGCATTAGTGAGGTCGGGCACTGATGTTGGGCGATTAGGCCGGGCTCGCAGTCGGCATTCCAATTCATCCCAAAGGTGTTTGATGGGGTTGAGGTCAGGGCTCTGTGCAGTACGGTCAAGTTCTTCTACACCGATCTTGACAAACCATTTCTGCATGGACCTCGCTTTGTGCACGGGGGCATTGTCATGCTGAAACAGGAAAGTCCTTCTTCAAACTTTTGCCACAAAGTTGGAAGCACAAAATCGTCTAGAATGTCATTGTATGCTGTATCATTAAGATTTCCCTTCACTGAAACTAAAGGGCCTAGCCCGAACCATGAAAAACAACCCCAGACCATTATTCCTTATCGACCAAACTTTACAGTTAGTTCTATACATTCGGGCAGGTAGCGTTCTCCTGGCGTCCGCCAAACCCAGATTTGTCCGTCAGGGTGCCAGATGGTGAAGCATAATTCATCACTCCAGAGAAGGCGTTTCCACTGCTCCAGATTCCAATGGTGCCAGGCTTTACACTACTCCAGCCAACACTTGGCATTGCGCATGGTGATCTTAGGCTTGGGTGCTGCTGCTCGGGCATGGAAACCCATTTCATGAAGCTCCCTACGAACAGTTCTTGTGCTGAAGTTGCTTCCAGAGGCCGTTTGGAACTCGGTAGTGAGTGTTGCAACCGAGGACAGATGACGTGCTACGTGATTTAACCTAAAACACAAGGTCAAATATACTGTACACTGGAGTTGCTTACCAAGACAGCATTGAATGTTCCTGAGTGAATTAGTTACAGTTTTGACTTAAATCGGCTTGAAAATCTATGGCAAGACATGAAAATGGCTGTCTAGCAATGATCAACAACCAATTTGAGTTTGACATTTTTTAACAAGAATAATGTGCAAATATTGTACAATCCAGGTGTGAAAAGCTCTTAGAGACTTACCCAGAAAGAGCCACAGCTGTAATCCCTGCCACAGGTGATTCTAACATGTGTTGACTCAGTGGTGTGAATATTTATTTCTAAAATTATGTTTTCACTTTCTCTTTATTGTCTATTGTGTGTAGGTGGGTGAGAGACAAAAATATATATTGAATTCAGGCTGTAACACAACAAAATGTGGAGTAAGTCAAGGGGTGTGAATACTTTCTGGAGGCACCGTAGATGTCCTCAGCCACCTTAGCTTTTCTGTGTGTGTGTGTGTGTGCGCGTAAGGCTTACGCGCGTGTGTCCACAATAATCCATGTGCGTGTGTGTGTGTGTGTGTATTGCTGTGCGTATGCGTGCGTGCGTGTGAGTGCGCATTTGTGGTTCAAACGAGGGTAGTTTATACGGCAACCAATTAGCCTTTACAATTTACTATTCTCCCTTTGTACTCTCAGAGAGGAATGCTAACAAATGAGAGTTCATGTAGCAAATGCATATTAGGGACTGATATTACAGAGGTTTGTCTGCTCTGCTCAGAATAATGGATTGGGTCGTCTACAGCTGTCCACTCCCTAAACGGCGCCAGCGCATAATCTGCCTCATGATGAATTTCCCCCCTGATTTACATTAGCATGTTTTCCTCTGGGGCAACACAGACCCTCCAAATTAAACACTAATGTGATAATGATACACTGTAAAAGCAGCTGTAACACAGCGCAGGCAATAGTTTCACAAAATGAAAGACCCTTTCTATAAGATGCTGTTTTTAGTGTGTGGTTTAAGTGAGTGGTGACAAGCCAAGGCGGAGAGGGTGTGAAGTGTAAAGCAATATGTAGCCAATATGTCTGTGGCCACGGAGAACCGTGCAACAACAAAAACTGATCCAAGCTGTATCCGGAGAAATTATATTCCCCTGTGGGTTTTCATTCTGTCACAGTATGAACACGAGGGGCTAATCCAATGTTAATTAAGAAGGCAGATGAACCCAAGTTGCTGCTAGTACACAGTATATCACGTCCCCTTGTTGACATGGAAGCCCCATTCATTGTCATGGCAACCGATAAACCTGTTATGACTAGGAAAACCTCCAACAGGTTAAACTGTGAATAGTCTCTGTGCTAAGACGATACCTAAAGGGTGATGTTGATGAGAGATTTCACACCAAATTATGATACATTTGTTCTACTTGGTTCTTCAAATGAGGCATACAAATGAGGCAACTGTAGCCAGTTTGCTACAGCAGGAAAATAATCCTGCAGCTACAGTAATGTGAATTATTATATAGATTATAATTAATGGACATTTTTGTAGGGGCTGATACATTTTTCATAAGGGGAAATCATGTCTGAAATTTCTAAGTGGAACTTACAAACTTCAGAAGCCTTTTCAAACCTTAAATACACTACAAGATTTGAATTTCCTACAATGCAGGAAAGTTCTGTAACAGAGAAATCCGATTAAGAGCCTACTGTACATATGTAAGAGTATGCTTAGGACTCAAATTTGTTAATGCTGATTTTGCAGTTTTGTAAGTAACTCATATGGCTGTTGTATATTGTTGGCTTATGGTCTTGTTATTGTTTTTGTTCACTTTCCTGCATTGCGTTTTTATTTTTTCATTTAAGCATCCATATCTGAAATGTGCTATATAAATCAAGTTTGATTGGATAATTAATCGCTTTTTTCATGCTTACGCATGCATGTAGAACAAAAAAACCCTGCGGGTTCGACAGTCATGTTTAACTGAGTCACTTACATACTGCTTACCAGGCCCAGCCGGTGTGTAGCTGAAAAACACTCACTGAGGACTGAATTCTATGTACAACTCTATGGGGGCTGTATTCTAATTCTAATGGTTAAACAAACATGTGATGTGCCATGTTGAAGACACGACTTCAGCCTCAGCTTTTGAAGGAATATTTATGAGGCATTCTCAGTATTACCTTTGACTTGTATTACCCAGGTCGCCATGGGAACCTATGTTGCAACTAGAAACAAATGGGTACCTGGCTCTCGAAAGGAAGGAAATCGGTGAATGAAGGCAGGCATTATGGGTTAAGGCACTTACGGTGTAACTAATAACACATAGACATGTTGCTAGCTGTAATGGGCAAAGATTTATGTTTTTTTCCCCCCCAAGCACTATTACATGGCTCTGCTAAACCCATTAACCCCATTACCGAAAAGTTTATTTCATACAGTCAGTCCCAAGCAAAATCCTAAAATCTCCTGACTCTATGAGACAAGCAGATGTTTCGAGGAAGTCATTACTCTTCAGAAGAGGACTCAATTGGTCAAAACGCCTGTCCTCTCTTTGGCTCCTCCGTTCTCCTCTCCTCCGTGACCCAGAAACCATTAAGTGGTCGCCGTATGAAGGAGAGTGTCAATTTGAGTTTGCTCCAATCCTCAATTGCCTCATCCGACGGAGAATATATTATAATATACTATATATATATAATAATATTCTACCGCAGAAGAGTTTTGAAGTCCACCCCACCCCTTTGAAACAGCGTGTTGAGAAAAGCATGCACACATTTATTACAGTTTTTTTCGATTGCTAAACGACAGTGGACACAACTGGAGTCACATGTGCAAAACTCTAACTACAGTCTGCACAGCAGCAGTTCATGTGGACCAAACTCTAGTTCGTTTTTCATTGCTTGAACACAGTTTTCAAAACTCTACACACTTATCCCATGACTTTAACCACAACCTGCACAAAACTGTGGATTTACAGCACTTTGTTCAAATGCTAACACACTGCTGTCAAAACTGTGAACCACACATTCAAAACGGAATAGATTTCAGCCTTGTGCCTTTCAAACACTGCTGATTGCAATTTCAGCTGAAAGGCTAAGCAGGTGTCTTGTTTTAGACTTGTTAGTGAACACACACACATATTACAGTATATATAGGTAGAGCTCAGAAAGACTCATTTTGGAAATGGAACAAGCAAGATGGGTTCGTGGAGGGAGAAGGGTGGCAGGGAGAGGGCGGATGCGTGGAGGAAGACAAAGAAGACAAAGAGCTGTTATTTCAGATGAAATAAGGGCTACACTTATAGACCATGTCGTGAACCATGGTCTCTCATTGAGAGAGGCAGGGTTGAGGGTGCAACCCAATCTGCAAAGATCCACAGTGGCATCTGTAATGCGAATTTTCCATCATGCAAACAGGTGAGAGTTACATCCTTACAGTAAATGAAAACATTACAGGAATCTATTTTGTATTGCAATTATAGAATATTTACACATATATATATTACAGTAAGTTTGACTGTAAAATATATTTTTACAACAGGACCCAAAGGCTGCCCCCAACAGGGGGAAGAGGAAAAATATTTTCAGATGCGCAGGAAAATGCTATTGTTGACATGGTTGTTGTCAACAATGCAATAAAACTGCGGGAGATTCAAGATAGAGTGCTGGCTGATAATGATATATTTGAAAATGTTAATTCTGTCAGCACAACAACTATTGCTCGAGTCCTAAAGAAACACCAAGTTACAATGAAACAGTTATACACTGTACCGTTCGAGAGAAACAGTGAACGGGTAAAAGAGCAAAGATACCAATATGTCCAGGTAAGACGTCTGAGGTTACGTACACAGCTATACAAAATATTTACAGTAAAAAAAAACACTAGCATTTCTACAGTAAAACTGTGCACTTACTGTTTTTCAGAGAGTAATGGAGGTGGAAGCACTGGAAAGACCACATTCATTTGTATTTATCGATGAAGCTGGATTTAACCTTGCCAAAACACGGCGCAGAGGAAGGAATGTTATAGGTCAAAGGGCCACTGTGGAGGTTCCAGGCCAAAGGGGGGGAAATATCACCATGTGTGCTGCAATGGCCAATGATGGTTTGCTTCTCAACACACCACTCATTGGCCCATACAACACAGAAAGGCTTATAGCTTTCCTAGAACAGCTCTATGCTCAGCTAGTGCCAGCAGAACAGGGGGAGCCAGTAAGAAACCCCCAAGTTTTTGTCATAGTTTGCGATAACGTTGCTTTTCACCACTCTGCAGCTGTCACAGATTGGTTTGCAGCACATCACAGATTTATGGTTTTGTACCTGCCTGCATATTCACCCTTCCTCAACCCAATAGAGGAGTTTTTCTCTGCCTGGAGGTGGAAAGTGTTTGGTCACCACCCACATGACCAAATGTCTCTTTTTGAAAACCTGTGGCCTGATGCTAGAGAGAGGCAGGATTAGCCCCTCAATTATTTGTTCGAATTACAGTATGTACTTTTAGTTTCTACTCTTTTTTTATCATTACTGTAATTCCGTAAATTACTACAGACTATTGAAGCAAACTGCTAATTTTCATTTACCTTAAAGAATTGTTATGTTCTAAAAAATGTAATAAATCATGTGAAAGAATGTCACTCTTTTCTTTGAAGAAAATATTACTTTGTATGAAGTCACTGAAATTGTTCAAACTGTAAAGATGAAAAGTTTGTATTTTCTGTATTGGTGTTTGATGCTAGTGTTTTTACTCTCAGTGTGTTCTGAGTGACAGTGTGTGTTATCTCAGTGAGGGTTGTGCATAGTGTTTGGCTGCACTGAGCGTGTTTTGAGCCATGTGTTAAGAGTTGTGTTGCTTGGAATGAGTTTTGCAGGTGATGTGAACTGTTTAGCTCAGGTGACTGTTGGTAGTGCAGACTGTATTTAGAGTTTTGCACATGTGACTCCAGTTGTGCCCACTGTCGTTTAGCAATCTAAAAAAACTGTAAAAACAACATGCTTCTAATTCTTTAATTTATACAATGCACAAGAAGATACATTTGTTTTCATACACATACCCCCTCTGTTAACATAATTTGCCTGATGATGCGCTAGTGGAGAAGGAGAGTCTTATTTCAAACAAGCACATTTGTTTCCTTGCCACCTCTCTTCGATTAACTTTGACATTTTTCAAAAGGTGGCAAGGAGAGGGCAGAGGAGAGGAGGCGAGGAATGGAGGAAATCTCATTGTAATTCTCCCAATGTCTTTAAATCCTAATCCTTAATGGTGCCCAAATTATCTCTCATGTCCTCCTGGTAATACGAGAATGGCTGTGCTCGACCCACTGTCCGGTTCATACTTGGTAAATCCCCCTAAATCCCCTTTCTCTCCGGCATAATCTGATGAGAGAATCTGTTCTCAACCCAGCGTCACATCTCTGGCATCTACCGCTGATGGAGTTCATGAGCTGGGCCTCTCTGAACTGGATCTGTCTGAGCTGACGTCTGTGTGTGTGTGTGTGTGTGTGTGTGTGTGTGTGTGTGTGTGTGTGTGTGTGTGTGTGTGTGTGTGTGTGTGTGCGTGTGCGTGTGTGTGTGCTCATGCGTGCGTGCGTGTAAAATATGTAAAAAAAGAAACGTCCTCTCACTGTCAACTGCGTTTATTTTCAGCAAATTTAACATGTGTTAACGTCTTTCTGAAAAAGGGACAATTCTAGTTTTTGCTGAGTTTATATGTCTATGGTGTATGTAGGCACCTGAGCTGAGCAGTAAGAGAAACTGGGCATCTACCACCCCACTATCAGTTAGGGGGGGTAATGTCTAACCTCCCCACACACACACACTCTTTTGATATGAAATCACCATCACCCACTAATTAATTAGTACTTTTGCAGATTAAAAGTTTTAGAGCTAGTAATGCTATATTATTATTTTTTAATTAGCTGACATAGCCAACTGAATACTGTATACAGTTGAAGTCAGAAGTTTACATACACCTTAGCCAAATACATTTAAACTAAGTTTTTCACAATTCCTGACATTTAATCCCAGCAAAAATTCCCTGTTTTAGGTCAGTTAGGATCACCACTTTATTTTAAGAATGTGAAATGTCAGAATAATAGTAGAGAGAATGATTTATTTAAGCTTAAATTTCTTTCATTACATCCCCAGTGAGTCAGCAGTTTACATACAATCAATTAGTATTTGGAAGCATTGCCTTTAAAGTGTTTAACTTAGTTCAAACGTTTCGGGTAGCCTTTCACAAGCTTCCCACAATAAGTTGGGTGAATGTTGGCCCATTCCTCCTGACAGAGCTGGTGTAACTAAGTCAGATTTGTAGGCCTCCTTGCTCGCACACTTTTTACAGTTCTGTCCACAAATTTTCTATAGGATTGAGATCAGGTCGTTGTGATGTCCACTCCAATAACTTGACTTTGTTGTCCTTAAGCCATTTTGCCACAACTTTGGAAGTATGCTTGGGGTCATTGTCCATTTGGAAGACCTATTTGCAACCAAGCTTTAATTAACTTCCTGACTGATGTCTTGAGATGTTGCTTCAATATATCTACATAATTTTGCTACCTCATAATGCCATCTATTTTGTGAAGTGCACCAGTCCCTCCTGCAGCAAAGCACCCCCACAACATGATGCTGCCACCCCCGTGCTTCACAGTTGGGATGGTGTTCTTCGGCTTGCAAGCCTCCACCTTTTCCCTCCAAGCATAACGATGGTCATTATGGCCAAACAGTTCTATTTTTGTTTCATCAGACCAGAGGACATTTCTCCAAAAGGTGAGATCTTTGCCCCCATGTGCAGTTGCAAACCGTTGTCTGGCTTTTTATTGCGGTTTTGCAGCAGTGGCTTCTTCCTTGCTGAGCGGCCTTTCAGGTTTTGACTAGGGGTGAGCTTCTCTTCTTCTCCTGCTTGCACCATGCAGTGCAGGTAGCAAAAATGATTGCTGTCCTCATTATAAAACTATTAACTAACTATATAAGCTCAGCAAAAAAAGAAACATGCTCTCACTGTCAACTACTTTTATTTTCAGCAAACTTGTGTAAATATATGTATGAACATAACAAGATTCAACAACTGAGGCATAAACTGAAGCATAAACAGACATGTGACTAACAGAAATTGAAAAATGTGTCCCTGAACAAAGGGGGGAGGGGGTCAAAATCAAAAGTATCAGTCAGTATCTGGTGTGGCCACCAGCTGCATTAAGTACTGCAGTGCATCTCCTCCTCATGGACTGCACCAGATTTGCCAGTTCTTGCTGTGAGATGTTACCCCACTCTTCCACCAAGGCACCTGCAAGTTCCCAGACATTTCTGGGGGGAATGGCCCTGGCCCTAGCCCTCACACTCCGATCCAACAGGTCCCAGACGTGCTCAATGGGATTGCGATCCGGGCTCTTCGCTGGCCATGGCAGAACACTGACATTCCTGTCTTGCAGGAAATCACGGACAGAACGAGCAGTATGGCTGGTGGCATTGTCATGCTAGAGGGTCATGTCAGGATGAGCCTGCAGGAAGGGTACCACATGAGGGAGGAGAATGTCTTCCCTGTAACGCACAGCGTTGAGATTGCCTGTAATGGCAACAAGCTCAGTCCAATGATGCTGTGACACACCGCCCCAGATCATGACGGACCCTCCACCTCCAAATCGATCCCGCTCCATAGTACAGGCCTTGGTGTAACGCTCATTCCTTCGACGATAAACGCGAATCTGACCATCACCCCTGGTGAGACAAAACCGCTACTCGTCAGTGAAGAGCACTTTTTGCCAGTCCTGTCTGGTCCAGCGACGGTGGGTTTGTGCCCATAGACGACATTGTTGCCGGTGATGTCTGGTGAGGACCTGCCTTACAACAGGCCTACAAGCCCTCAGTCCAGCCTCTCTCAGCCTATTGCGGACAGTCTGAGCACTGATAGAGGGATTGTGCGTTCCGGTTGTAACTTGGGCAGTTGTTGTTTCCATCTTGTACCTGTCCCGCAGGTGTGATGTTCGGATGTACCGATCCTGTGCAGGTGTTGTTACACGTGGTCTGCCACTGCGAGGATGATCAGCTGTCCGTCCTGTCTCCCTATAGCGCTGTCTTAGGCGTCTCACAGTACGGACAATGCAATTTATTGCCCTGGTCACATCTGCAGTCCTCATGCCTCCTTGCAGCATGCCTAAGGCACATTCACGCAGATGAGCAGGGACCCTGAACATCTTTCTTTTAGTGTTTTTCAGCTTCAGTAGAAAGGCCTCTTTAGTGTCCTAAGTTTTCATAACTGTGGCCTTAATTGCCTACCGTCTGTAAACTGTTGGTGTCTTAACGACTGTTCCACAGGTGCATGTTCATTAATTGTTTATGGTTCATTGAACAAGCATGGGAAACCGTTTTTAAACCCTTTACAGTGAAGATCTGTGAAGTTATTTGGATTTTTACGAATTATCCTTGAAAGACAGCGTCCTGAAAAATATCTAAAAATGACCATATAGCCTAGTTGTCACACCTTGCTCTGTTTCACCTGTCTTTGTGATTGTCTCCACCCCCCAAGTGTCACCCATCTTCCCCATTATCCCCTGTGTATTTATACCTGTGTTTTTGTTTGTCTGTTGCCAGTTCGTCTTGTTTGTCAAGCCAACTAGCGTTTTTGTGTCAGCTCCAGTTTTTCCCCAGTCTCTCGTTTCTCATCCTCCTCATTTTTGACCCTTGCCTGTCCTGACCCTGTACCCACCCGCCTGACCACTCTGTCTGCTCCTGACCTTGAGCCTGCTTGCCGTCCTGTACCTTTGCCCCACCTCTGGATTACCGACCTCTGCCTGGCCTGACCCTGAGCCTGCCTGCCGTCCTGTATCTTTCCCCCTGTTGCTATAATAAACATTGATACTTCAACACGGTCTGCATCTGGGTCTTACCTTGATACCTGATACTAATTGTTTAAAGCAAAACTATCAAAACTATTGCTGATGGTGAACTTGAAAAATCAAAATCAAATCTAATGTAATCCCCAATCAGAATGTAGTCTACCTATAGCCAGATGAAAGTTGTCTCTGATGGTAGTTTAGGCTACTTTTATGCCGGTAAAACACAATTTTCAATAGCACATTTGATCAAAATAACCTAGCAAATTACATGGGTTGTTACTCAACTAATGGCCTAATATTGTGCAAGTCATTTTACAAAAATTTGAATGCTGAAGGTGACGCACAGATGTGACAGATGGGGAATAGGCCTACCTCTCATTAGTCAGCATGCGAAGCTGCGTTCAGCCCGCAATTTGACTATTTTATTAATATTGCCTGGGTTTGTTCGGCATGCAAAATAACTTGTAGATCAATGACTGCCAACATAATTACATGCATAGTTTGAGAGGACGCAGTTGACACAAAAGATGAGAGGTATTTTTGGAAGGTAGAAAGAAAGTAATTTGAGCAACCAAAAAAAGTGTGAACCGGCGATTCTTTACTTTTGAATAGATTTGCTGGCCGATTTGCTGCTACAATTTGAATGGTTTGGGTTCCTGCTGACAGATGCACTCATATCTTAAACATTTTAACCTGGGACCGATGCGTATCGGTGAATTGTTACTTCTCTAAATGAATACCCATTGATGGTGCGTCACAGACACTGCGTACTTTTTGGAGACAGCGCTATGGTAGCTTGAAAAAGATTGGTAGGTGTGGTTGCTAACTAACTGTAAACAACCTTAGCTAGCTAACTAACCATCTTAGCTAACGGTGTGGTGAAACAATTCACTTGTTTACCATTAGTTAGCGGTGCTTCACTCTTTGCTAGCAAATGAAGGCTGTCTCAAAAACGGACAAATACAATTCTGTTTATACTGTTGCAGTTTGTGATGTCTCCACTTTCCAAGTGTATTGCTAGCCATCATTACTTGAGAGTTGGTTATTGTTGAAGCATCATTGCTATTTCCACCAGATCTCAACCAAACCTAAGATGTGTTTATTTCTGGTGTGTATGTTACGTGTGTAGAAGACACAATCATCATGGTCAATGAAAATATAACAGAGTACAAGGGAACAGCAATGAGAAGCTGGGACATCCTGAATGCATACCGATTGACATACTGAATACTGAATGACAGCCATCCCTGAACAGTCACCACTCCAGATTCGAGAGCAGGTAATTCAATTCCCCATGACTACTCCAGATATTTTCACAGTCTTGCACTCACCATAAGCTTTCAAACACACACTTCATTTAACTATCTGCTCCTTCAAATGAATCATTAGCATATTCCAGCTGCCGAGTGTCACATTAATTTGCACATTTTATGACCCTTATTAAGGGCTGAGTTTAGTGTCTCTGCATTAGCCTGCTGCATCACATGATTCGGGCGACACAGAAGGCAGATTTTCATTAGGCCCTCAAAGACAAGGCAAGACAAGGTGCTAATCACAAGCATCAAAAATGGTGTATTCTTTTTATGTTACTAAAGCAAGACCACCTCAAAAGGGCAATTTCTGTAAAAACGAAATTGACTGGTTAAATCATAAGACTAAAGCAATTGATTACTGTCGCTAATAAAATGCCTGCCTCTCACTCATGACTTTACAATTCAATGGGGGTTGTATCATAATGTGTAAACAATTCTGAACCTGGTTGGTATATATACATTTTTACATTATGTGTTAGACATTTAGCAGACGTTCTTATCCAGAATAACTTACATGACCGATTAGGGATAAGTTCCTTGTTCAAGGGCACATTAACAGATTTTTCACCTAATTGGCTATGGGATTACGAACCAACAACCTTTCGGTTGTTACTGACCTAACACTCTTAAACGCTAGGCTACTTGGCGTCCACAACATGCAACCCTCAGCCTTCCTTGTGAGGCTATTTACGTGGTATTACGCAGTGGCTGGGACATATTCTCACCTCCTGCATTTCAATAGCTCTTCACACAAACACTCATGGAGTGTGGAAATGACAAGGTGACATTGTAAAACAACAGATGAGAGTGCATCATTTGTTTTATAAAGGGAGATGTATTATTCATAGGCAACCTATATTTGACTTTGTGTATACATCAAATGTTATCACAATGAATATTCTCTCCGAAGTTAATTTCATCCTAGTTTTGACAGCATTTGCATACAAATATCACAGGTTGATGTTTATTGCCATGAATCTTGCCCTGGAGGCAGAACTGAGTGATTTCCGCTAGATGGGCCAACTGAAAAGTAAAAATTGTCTATATCGTAAGAATGATAGAAAACAAAAATTTGCTTTTTGGTCTTACTTTAAGGTTAGGGTTAGTGTTTTATTACTTTGTGGCTGTCTCCAGGGCAAGATTCATGACAATAAATGCCAATCTTCAAAAATATGTTTTTTACGGAAGAGTGGTTAGAAAAAAAGCCATTTCTTAAAGAAAGAAATAAGCAAACACTTTTGGTGTTCCCCAAAAGGCATGTGGGAGACTCCCCAAGCATATGGAGGAAGTTACTCTGGTCAGATGAGACAAAAATGTTGCTTTTTGGCCATCAAGGAAAGCTCTATGCCTGATGCAAACCCAACACCTCTCATCACCCAGAGAACACCACCCCCACAATGATGCATGGTGTTGGCAGCATCATGCTGTGGGGATGTTTTTCATCGGCAGCGACTGGGAAACTGGTCAGAATTGAAGGAATGGTGGATGGCGCTAAATACAGGGAAATTCTTGAGGGAAACCTGTTTCAGTCTTCCAGAGATATCAAATCAAATTTATTTTATATAGCCCTTCGTACATCAGCTGATATCTCAAAGTGCTGTACAGAAACCCAGCCTAAAACCCCAAACAGCAAGCAATGCAGGTGTAGAAGCACGGTGGCTAGGAAAAACTCCCTAGAAAGGCCAAAACCTAGGAAGAAACCTAGAGAGGGACCAGGCTATGTGGGGTGGCCAGTCCTCTTCTGGCTGTGCTGGGTGGAGATTATAACAGAACATGGCCAAGATGTTCAAATGTTCATAAATGACCAGCATGGTCAAATAATAATAAGGCAGAACAGTTGAAACTGGAGCAGCAGCACAGTCAGGTGGACTGGGGACAGCAAGGAGTCATTATGTCAGGTAGTCCTGAGGCATGGTCCTAGGGCTCAGGTCCTCCGAGAGAGAGAAAGAAAGAGAGAAAGAGAGACTTAGAGAGGGCATACTTAGATTCACACAGGACACCGGATAGGACAGGAGAAGTACTCCAGAAATAACAAACTGACCCTAGCCACATAAACTACTGCAGCATAAATACTGGAGGTTGAGACAGGAGGGGTCAGGAGACACTGTGGCCCCATCCGAGGACACCCCCGGACAGGGCCAAACAGGAAGGATATAACCCCACCCAATTTGCCAAAGCACAGCCCCCACACCACTAGAGGGATATCTTCAACCACCAACTTACCATCCTGAGACAAGGCCGAGTATAGCCCACAAAGATCTCCGCCACGGCACAACCCAAGGGGGGGCGCCAACCCAGACAGGAAGATCACATCAGTGACTCAACCCACTCAAGTGACGCACCCCTCCTAGGGACGGTATGAAAGAGCCCTAGTAAGCCAGTGACTCAGCCCCTGTAATAGGGTTAGAGGCAGAGAATCCCAGTAGAAAGAGGGGAACCGGCCAGGCAGAGACAGCAAGGGCGGTTCGTTGCTCCAGAGCCTTTCCGTTCACCTTCCCACTCCTGGACAGACTACACTCAATCATATGACCCACTGAAGAGATGAGTCTTCAGTAAAGACTTAAAGGTTGAGACCGAGTTTGCGTCTCTCACATGGGTAGGCAGACCATTCCATAAAAATTGAGCTCTATAGGAGAAAGCCCTGCCTCCAGCTGTTTGCTTAGAAATTCTAGGGACAATTAGGAGGCCTGCGTCTTGTGACCGTAGCGTACGTGTAGGTATGTACGGCAGGACCAAATCAGAGAGATAGGTAGGAGCAAGCCCATGTAATTCTTTGTAGGTTAGCAGTAAAACCTTGAAATCAGCCCTTGCCTTGACAGGAAGCCAGTGTAGGGAGGCTAGCACTGGAGTAATATGATCCAATTTTTGGTTCTAGTCAGGATTCTAGCAGCCGTATTTAGCACTAACTGAAGTTTATTTAGTGCTTTATCCGGGTAGCCGGAAAGTAGAGCATTGCAGTAGTCTAACCTAGAAGTGACAAAAGCATGGATTAATTTTTCTGCATAATTTTTGGACAGAACAATTCTGATTTTTGCAATGTTACGTAGATGGAAAAAAGCTGTCATTGAAACAGTCTTGATATGTTCTTCAAAAGAGAGATCAGGGTCCAGAGTAACGCCGAGGTCCTTCACAGTTTTATTTGAGACAACTGTACAACCATTAAGATTAATTGTCAGATTCAACAGAAGATCTCTTTGTTTCTTGGGACCTAGAACAAGCATCTCTGTTTTGACCGAGTTTAAAAGTAGAAAGTTTGCAGCCATCCACTTCCTTATGTCTGAAACACCTGCTTCTAGCGAGGGTGATTTTGGGGCTTCACCATGTTTCATTGAAATGTACAGCTGTGTGTCATCCGCATAGCAGTTAAAGTTAACATAATTTTTTCGAATGACATCCCCAAGAGGTAAAATATATAGTGACAACAAAACTAAATTTACTGTTGATTTGTCAGAGGACAAACCATTCACAGAGACAAACTGATATCTTTCCGACAGATAAGATCTATACCAGGCCAGAACTTGTCAGTGTAGACCAATTTGGGTTTCCAATCTCTCCAAAAGTATGTGGTGATCGATGGTATCAAAAGCAGCACTACGGTCTAGGAGCACGAGGACAGATGCAGAGCCTCGGTCTGATGCCATTAAAAGGTAATTTACCACCTTCACAAGTGCAGTCTCAGTGCTATGATGGGGTCTAAAACCAGACTGAAGCATTTCGTATACATTGTTTGTCTTCAGGAAGGCAGTGAGTTGCTGCGCAACATCCTTTTCTAAAATTTTTGAGAGGAATGGAAGATTTAATATAGGCCGATAGTTTTTTATATTTTCTGGGTCAAGGTTTGGCTTTTTCAAGAGAGGCTTTATTACTGCCACTTTTAGTGAGTTTGGTACACATCCGGTGGATAGAGAGCCATTTATTATGTTCAACATAGGAGGGCCAAGCACTGGAAGCAGCTCTTTCAGTAGTTTAGTTGGAATAGGATTCAGTATGCAGCTTGAAGGTTTAGAGGCCATGATTATTTTCACCATTGTGTCAAGAGATATAGTACAAAACACTTGAGCGTCTCTCTTGATCCTAGGTCCTGGCAGAGTTGTGCAGACTCAGGACAACTGAGCTTTGAAGGAATATGCAGATTTAAAGAGGAGTCCGTAATTTGCTTTCTAATAATCATGATCTTTTCCTCAAAGAAGTTGATGAATTTATCACTGCTGAAGTGAAAGCCATCCTCTCTTGGGGAATGCTGCTTTTTAGTTAGCTTTGCGACAGTATCAAATAGGAATTTCGGATTGTTCTTATTTTCCTCAATTAAGTTGGAAAAATAGGATGATCGAGCAGCAGTAAGGGCTCTTCGGTACTGCACGGTACTGTCTTTCCAAGCTAGTCGGAAGACTTCCAGTTTGGTGTGGCGCCATTTCTGTTCCAATTTTCTGGAAGCTTGCTTCAGAGCTCGGGTAATTTCTGTGTACCAGGGAGCTAGTTTCTTATGAGAAATGTTTTTAGTTTTTAGGGGTGCAACTGCATCTAGGGTATTGCGCAAGGTTAAATTGAGTTCCTCAGTTAGGTGGTTAACTGATTTTTGTCCTCTGGCGTTCTTGGGTAGACAGAGGGAATCTGGAAGGACATCAAGGAATCTTTGTGTTGTCTGTGAATTTATAGCAAGACTTTTGATGTTCCTTGGTTGGGGTCTGAGCAGATTATTTGTTGCAATTGCAAATGTAATAAAATGGTGGTCCGATAGTCCAGGATTATGAGGAAAAACATAAAAAAAAACATTTATTCCATGGGACAAAACTAGGTCCAGAGTATGACTGTGACAGTGAGTGGGTCCAGAGACATGTTGGACAAAACCCACTGAGTCGATGATGGCTCCGAAAGCCTTTTGGAGTGGGTCTGTGGACTTTTCCATGTGAATATTAAAGTCACCAAAGATTAGAATATTATCTGCTATGACTACAAGGTCCGATAGGAATTCAGGGAACTCAATGAGGAACGCTGTATATGGCCCAGGTGGCCTGTAAACAGTGGCTATAAAAAGTGATTGAGTAGGCTGCATAGATTTCATGACTAGAAGCTCAAAAGACGATTTGAGACTGGGATGGAGGTTCACCTTCCAGCAGGACAATGATCATAAGCATACTGCTGAAGTAACACTCGAGTGGTTTAAGGGGAAATATTTAAATGTCTTGGAATAGCCTAGTCAAAGCCCAGACCTCAATCCAATTGAGACTTAAAGATTGCTGTACACCAGCAGAACACATCCAACTTGAAGGAGCTGGAGCGGTTTTGCCTTGAAGAATGGGCAAAAATCCCAGTGGCTAGACATGCCAAGCTTATAGAGACATACCCCAAGAAACTTGCAGCTGTAATTGCTGCAAAAGGTGTCTTTACAAAGTATTGACTTTGGAGGGGGGAATAGTTATGCACGCTCAAGTTTTCTGTTTTTTTGTCTTATTTCTTGTTTGTTTCACAATAAAAAATATTTTGCATCTTCAAAGTGGTAGGCATGTTAGGCAAATCAAATGATACAAACCCCCCAAAAATCTATTTTAATTTGAGGGTGTAAGGCAACAAAATAGGATAAATGCCAAGGGGGTAAATACTTTCGCAACCTACCTAATTCTGTTCTCCCCATTGATGACCGTTGGTGAGCAGGCAAGAGGTGAGGCTGGGGTTGAGGTCTTTGCCAGAGCCCCATTGATGTGTATATCAGCGTAGATCAGCTCCTGACCCCTCATCAAAAATACTGGTCAGTCACACACACACACACACACACCCACACACCCACACACACACACACACACACACACACACACACACACACACACACACACACACACACACACACACACACACACACACGGTGATTACATTGTCAATGGTGGTTATGATTAGCCTGGTGGACCCCACCTGATCGTTGAGTTCACCTTACAATTTAATTCCAAATATCATAAAATGTGAAGTGAAATAGAATGGTGAACACAGTGGTCAGGCTGGTTCCACCAGGCTACGTTAATCCCTGGACATTATATGCATCTAATAAGTAGAAAATAAGCAACAAAGAGACAGCCAAGTGGTAAATTACATTATGTTCCAAAGAAAGGACAAAGCTTTTCGCTAATGCACTTCTTAACCAAAATGACACTACTAGTTGTATCTACTTGGCTGGGGAATTAGCTTACTATTTTGTCAAGCTGGGTATTTTTTTAATACAACTTTTCACATAACACACATTACCTGTCTTTGCTAATGAAGCTGTTTGTCTCATCAGGGCAGTAACTTGGGGCCACTATCAGAGGCATCATGATGGCATGTCCTTTCTATAGGAGTCGAAGGAGACTGGCAACAACAGAGGAGGTGTCACAAGTGTATTTGTGTTGCATGGCACTTTTCTTCTGAGGTCTTGCCTGCTGACAAGCTGTAAAAATAGTAAGTGAACAGTGAATTCATTTTTGGAGGTCTCTAAACCATTGCAATCACATTGCTGGACATACTCAAACCAACCTTTGCTCCTTTTGGTAGGGCCCGGCATCCATTCATGACCAGGGGATCAGTCTGTGCACTTTGTCTAACAGAAAAACTGGGTCAATGATTGTCATCATCCCTTATTAACATAACTTGAGAAATAACGTAATCTCATTTGGAAGCTAATTCTATGCTTGGATTACATTCTGGCCGGTGACGCCATTATGCTATGCAATCCACTGTGAAATGTTTTACTATGGCCCTAGGTTGGTTTGAATTTGTTGCTGCTAGATAGTACACTGTTGTAGTTAGACATGAGTTAGCTAATACCACCATAGCTGCATCCATATATTTATTTGTGCCCTAGAGACATGGATTGCACCTCGGAGACTGTTTAGTCTAAATTACATTAACTTAGAGTGGCATGGAAATACGATTACATTGCTAAAGTAGGGAAATAATTAGTAGGAAACAGCTTTGCCATGTTATGATGTCATCAAATTTACTTTAGAGAGATGGCAATGTTGCCATTACAGTTCCTAGCAAAATGTATCAAAAATGGTTAGCAATGCTACTGTTAGCTGGCAGAAAATAGAGTGGTCCCCTCAATCTTAGTTAGCTGGCTAAAGTTATACTGCATCTAAAGTCAATCTGCAAACATCACATTCATGACAAAAGGGTTTCCTACAAGTTGTAATGTGGTAGAATAATGTTAGCCAGGTAGCTAGCTAGTTGGTAGCTAGCAGTGGCAGTCAGTGCCGTTTAAGATGAGGGAAGACAATTTATTTTTCATGAGCATGGCCTTATTTCTATTATAGCATATTGGATGACTGTCATTCATATTCCATTCACCCAGTTCAATGTAACAACTATAGGTTTAGGCTACTACATGATACTCAAATTGTCCCTATACCCATCATGAGGTTGCTACAACCTAGTCTATGAATGACAGTTTACAACGTAGGTGCACATTTGAGGTGACAGACAGTGGCACATGAACATACAGTGACATTCAATACCGCCTTGCACAGTCTTGCCTGCATCTAGCTGATATAGGGTGTAATCATTAGTCCAGCAGTTGCAAATGAGAGTTTCTATTGGACATATTCAGGTATGTTTATCCCCGTTTTGATCCATTTACTTTTGTTGAAGAAACATTTTTCAATAGAATCGGAGGAATGAATGCACCCATGTTCACGCATAAACACAGTTCACTTTCATAGCAGCCACGTTGTATTCCTTCTCGCATCTATGCACTCTCCTCCTCTCACCTCTTCCCTTCGCTTGTCGACTTCAATGCACAACACATCAGCTGTATGTGACCAGGCGTAAAAAACATTCTAAGCCAAACCGCTACACCATTGTCGCCATATTAGCTAAAGTAACGTCATAGTAAGCATAGCTAATAGAACTAATGCGTTAGTAAACCTGCGACAATCATGCAGTAATGTTACAGTGTACAGTCAGTAAGCAGTTACACAGGCAGTCCCGGTGGCAATAAATTAGTAAAACCAAAAGCTTACTTTGACTTGGAAGAGTTCCAGTGATGTGTTGGAAAGTTCTAGCCAGCTAGCTAACATAGCATCCCTCTGTTTGAGCAGGGTGTTTCAGTAGTCTAAACTAGCTAGCTGCATTTGCTAGCTAAATAAGTGAAACTTGAAGTGAAAAAAAAGAAGAAATGAATTTGTTCAGAACTATTCAACTACTGTATTTCTCTCTTTGAGTCAACTACTCACCAGATTTTATTCATTGCTAGCTGTAGCTTATGCTTCCAGTACTAGATTAATTCTCTGATACTTTGATTTTGTAGACAACATGCTGATCATGCTGATAGGTTGGAGGACGTCCTCTGGAAGTTGTCATAATTACTGAGTAAGACTATGGAAGGGGGTGAGAACCATGAGCCTCCTCGTATTGAAGTCAATGTACCCAGAGGAGGAGAGAAGCTAGCTGTCCTCCGGCTACACCATGGTGCTACCCTAGAGAGTGCTGTTGAGGCTACTGTAGACCTTCTTTGCAAAATAGGGTGTTTTAATCAATTATTTGGTGATTTTATTATATTTAGTATAGTTTTGTCTAAAAAGGATTACTTTTTAAATGTTTTTTTAAATAAGAAATTCCCTGAGGAGGATGATCCTCCCCTTCCTCCGCTGAGGAGCCTTCATTGGGAGCTAGCTAGCTAACGTCAGCTATTCTAGCCATGTTAGTGATAATGATTATTAAAATATACATCACCAGATACATAACCAGCAGTCTATGGTCTAGCTACTGGTATACTCACCACAATTGGGGACCAATGAACTCCAACCACCTGCAGTATTCTGCATGATAGGGTCCTTCTGCATGGCATGCAAACCATATTGTTGGTTGTGCATCCGGCTGGAAGCATGTATTGCATGGTCAATCCCTATAGGGCTTTTTCGTCTCAAACGGCAGTGATCCTTTGAACGTGTTGGTTGGGGGCGATGAAACAACGGAGCCCCATTCAATGAAGGGAAGCAAAGTAAAGGCGGAGAGGCGATTTGCACATGGAGCTCGGCAAAAGGGGTTATGATTTGTTGACATAATTGTAAAACCAATCTTCATTTACTTGTTGTGACGCACTGAGGTTTCAAACTCTATTTAGACAAGACTGACTTTGACCAAAATTATCCTATTTACACTTTGTAGTCAATTATGACACTAGAGTATATATTTCTGACTCATATCGACGGGTTGTTTTCGGGTTTTCAAAAAGAGTTGTTGATTTCTAGGGGCCGTCGCTCCTTAACCTGTTTTTCATCCAGTCAGCCTCAGCTAATTAATCAATAAGGCCAATCCATCATTAAAATATGAAACACTTGGAACATGGCTTGCATTCACTAGATGCATGAGGGACACAGCTGTAAACACTCAATGTCAGATACTGTGTTATGTGTGTAAGAACTGGATGTAATATTCCTAAGAAAAACTGACTGAGTTTTGAAATGCTGGGTGCCAGAAAAGGTCATTTGATGGGTAGGAGTGTTTATGTGAGCATAGCTTTTGCTGGCAAACTAGATAGCTACACCAAACAACTCTTGATATACATCAGGCTCTTCTCTTTAGCAAAGGAGGCTGAGGAGAGGAGGAGGTACTGGGAGAGATTCAATAGACCACGTTGAGACAGTTGACCATATGCTGCTGTAGCAGGGGGCGGGGTTGAACTAACAGCATCATCTGTATAAACCCTTCCTTAATGATGCTGGGTTTATACATACCTACATACTGTATGTATAGTACACACTCAATGACACACACATACACAGACCACCCCCTCCACACACACAACATCCACACATCATCAAATCAATGGCCAGCGTCGACGTTATTAGCCACAGTACTTACCACATTCATATCGAATCCCCTTGACAAAGGGTCTCTCCACACTTCACACACACGCTAACATACGACCCCCTGCTGAAAGCATAGGTTATCAAACCATCAGGGTGCTTTGGTGTAAGACCTTGGTGTGTCCCTGCAGGCTGACCTTGAGGCTCCCCCAGGTAGTATGGCCATGTGGCGTGGAGTGTGTTGAGATCAATTAGATCTGGCCCAGCTGTTGATTTATTCATCAATAAGCAGTTTTAGTGGGAGGTCTGCAGTGGTGGCAGGAAACTGAAGCCTCCTGCAGGGTTAATATTTAAAGGGGCCCTTTGACTCTCAGACTCTCTGGTCAAGTGAGGGCCACACTGGGCTCTTACAGTATGTTCACCCTGCTGAAGTTGGACAATATGCCCATTTTGTTCCTTGAATTGTTAAAATGACATGTGTTTAAAGTCTAACTTAACAGTTACTTTATATCGGTAAGTTAATGACATTTCAATATCTTTGGTAATAACAGTGCAATTCAGATGTTTCTCAAAACGGATGTTTTACTCACTCAGAATAATAAAATAATAATCTACATCCACTTCATAATGTTGAGTAATTATGTTGTAGTTACCACAGTAATTAAAGAGTATTAAGTATTCTGTCCCTAATCACCTCACATTCTGAAGCATAAATTAGATTTTGATGTTTCCAGCCTATTAAAAGTGAATGAAATAAAAAAAGCTGCAAAAAGCTATTATGTCCCTGGATGCTACTTTGGTTAAGAATGACTTTGTGTGCAGTGAGCTTAATGTTTGTTTTCAAAAACAATACGTCCTCCTGTGAGCATCATTTCACAATTCCGTAAAGCTTTAAGACCTCATTTCCTCTTTCTTGGCTTCTGTAACAACACGACTTGTATCTGGGTTTAGAAACAAACCCAAAGGTCTTTGAAGAAAATCAGTCAACTGATTTCCTAACTTCTTAGGCTGTCTAAATGTATCTATTCCTTTTGTGCAATGTTCTTGAGGTAGATAGGCTAGAACTCACGTTGTATGTCAGCACACTGGGAGATTTTCATTTCCTATTTTTCTGATGTATTTTTCCCTTCAAAGGAGAGGCGCTTTGATGTCCCTCAAATCTCATTAATGTTGGGGAACGGTGGCGGCAGAGGCCGATTTCCACCGGTTGGCCAGCTCCCCGAGAACGAGATGAGAGAGACAAATCCCTGCAGAGCAGAATCAAAACGGACGTGGCCCGCCGAGAGGGGGTGCACGTTGCCGACCTCTTTGCTCTGTGGCGGAGGCGTAGCTTGTTTAGCGGTGATTAGCAACACCCAGCGTGGCGGGGTGAGTCACTCCCGCTACCACTCACTGCACACAAACAGAAACATCAACTGGTAAACATATTCGCTCTCTCACACTCTCCCACAACAGACCCAGGCACAATGACAAACAATTTTGTTTTGGTAATGACAGACTTTCTGAGGATGTTTTCTGATTAGTTCTCTACCTGTCTGGTCCTTCTTCCTAGAATTGGTGGGTAATGGTTTCAGTACTGACTTCATGCTGAGAGCAAATCCTGTTCAAAGCTGGTAGAGTTGCCAGATTAGACAATGCTGTTCCTTGTGGCTCTACAATGCAGACCTGTATGAGAAAGTCTCAAGACCTCATCATCCATCAGCGGGCAACCTGCCGAGAAGCCCATATCGGCCATCCAACAACAGAACCACAGCTGAAGCACCATGGTCATTTGATATCTTCCCTCCACTTTATCCATTCCTAATGAGGATACGGCTGAGATCAGCCTCAAATTATGTTCAATATTCTCAACTAAGTACAAGGACATATATCCTCGTTACACTGATGAATCAATCCTTGTGCCCTCAAACCATGTAGGGCCGAAGTGAGGCTGCGGTGTCTGATTGGACTAATGTGTTACGGTTATGACTGGGTTATGCTTATGATTTATGAAGTGGGGGAGTGTCCGAGTCAGTGCCAAATGAGGGCTCTCTGTACAGGGGGGTGTCTGTTTGCATTACAGTGTTTGTGATGGTATGGACTGTTTATGGGTGCTGTACTGTGAACGCCCGCTCTGCTCTCGCTCTCGCTCTGTTTACGTTAGTGCGTAATGTTGAGATTTCCATGCTGCGTGGATGTCAGTATCTGCCAATGGGCAGCATATGGAAGTATGTAAGTCCATGGCCAGTGCGGTCGGACCACAAGGTTCAAGGCTTCTTGAGATGCTCTTAGACCGCTAGCTCAGATACTTACAGAAAACAAACATTTATTCAACCGTTCCTCACCAGAGTGCGTTTAAGAGAGCAGAGCCATTTAGACACTGATGAAAGCAGGCTGCTCTTTACAGCTCCACGTCTCACCAACAAACTATATAGCTGCGGTGTAATGGCTGGAAAATGTCTCTCTCTCTATTTCTATCTCGCTATAAACACACTCACAGTATGCTTCCTTTACGTCTCCTTACCCTCTCACACTAAATATGTTCCTCCCGCCTCTACATCAACTAACCTGACAGGCAGTCACACACACACACACACACACACACACACACACACACACACACACACACACACACACACACACACACACACACACACACACACACACACACACACACACACACACACACACACACACCACACACACACACACACACACACACACACACTCTCTAACACATGACAGATTCCTGCCTGGACACACTCTCAGCATGCTGCCCTATTCATAACAAATTAGGGTGTTTAGTATTTATTAGGATCCCGGCAGCAGCTATTCTTCCTGGGGGTCCAAACAGGATTAAAACAAGTCCATAACACATCATAAATAAAACCATAGAGTATACAAGACATGATTACATTATTATTGTGTTATTACAAATGTACAATATAAAATGTACAATACAGGGCCTCCCGAGTGGCGCAGCGGTCTAAGGCACTGCATCGCATTGCTTGAGGCTTCGCTTTTGCACAGTTGGCCCAGCGTCGTCCGGGTTAGGGGAGGGTTTGGGCCAGCGTCGTTCGGGTTAGGGGAGGGTTTGGGCCAGCGTCGTCCGGGTTAGGGGAGGGTTTGGGCCAGCGTCGTCCGGGTTAGGGGAGGGTTTGGGCCAGCGTCGTCCGGGTTAGGGGAGGGTTTGGCCAAGGGGGCTTTACTTGGCTCATTGCACTCTAGCGACTTCTTGTGGCAGGCCAGCCGCCTGCCGGCTGACTTTGGGCGTCAGTTGAACGGTGTTTCCTCCGACACATTCCGGATTGAGAGGGCAGGTGTTAAGTAGCGCGGTTTGGCGGGTCATGTTTCGGACGACATATGACTCGACCTTCGTCTCTCCCGAGCCCGTTGGGGAGTTGCAGCAATGAGACAAGATCGTAATAGGATATCATGAAATTTAGGAGAGAAAGGGGGTAGAATACAAAAAAAGATGTATACAAATAAAATGTACAATACTACAATATCACAGTAATACAATGTGTGTGCAGAGTGTTAGTGTGTGTGCGTCAGTGTGTGTGTGTGTGTGTCTCTTCACAGTCTGCGTTCTACCGTGAGTTGTTGTTTTATCTGGGTGGGGTATTTTAGATCTGATTTAACTCCTCGCTTTAGTTACTTGATGTGGAAGAGAGTTCCATGTAGTCATGGCTCTATGTAGTACTGTGCATTTCACAGAGTCTGTTCTGGATTTGGGGACTGTAAAGAGACCCCTGGTGGCATGTCTTGTGGGGTATGTATGGGTGTCTGAACTGTGTGCTAGTCTTTTGAACAGATCAATGCCTCTCACAAAGACAAGTATGATGCAGTCAATCTCTCCCCTATTTGAGCGAGGAGAGATTGACATGCATGTTATTGATATTAGTCCTCCGTGTACATTTAAGGGCCGGTCTGTTCTGTCCTGGGCCACGTGAAATTTTCCTATGTAATTCTTTGTGGCACTTGGCAATATAACTGGGAAGTAGTCCAGGTGTGAAAAGATTAGGGCCTGTAGGACTGGTCTGTTGATTGTGTATGTTTGCATATGATTTGCATGGAGGCCCTGATCACCGGCTGATCTAGGAGCTGTGAAAGCAGTGGAGCTCTGAGTCTAGAGCACACGTGTTGTAAGGTCTCATGGACACAGAACTGCTGTCACTGGTACTATTATACAGGAAGACCCGAGGAGACACCAGGTGTAGGAAAAAAAGGAACTGAGACTAAAGACTGTTGTTCAGAGAGAGACAGGGCGAGAAGAAGTAGGGAGTGAGGGTTATATGAGGAATGAAGGGAGCAGATGAGGGTAGAGATGGTAGCATAAGTGAAGAAATTCTCAAAAATAAAGCAATTAATTCCGAATGGATAAGATCAAGCAATCTGACATAGTCTTGATATTTCGTAAACAACTGGTACGTTTTTTAAAATCTCACCATCCTATTTCCACTCAAAGTTTCATTGATAGATTTTGATAAAACAGGAAGTCACATATTATTGAGCTTGAAACAGATAACATGCTGACTACACCGGTCATGGGGGTTCATCCACGTGCGCCATCGTGCACATGTTGATTTGTTTATTCCCACCAGACGGGATCATGACACGCAGGTTCAAATACCAAAATCAACTGTCAATCAATTATGTTACTTCCGGGGCAGGTAGAAACACACAACATCTTCATGGACATTTAGCTAGCTAGCTGATGACACTTAATTTGTCCTGGGAGTTGGGGTAATATTTTACCTGACATGCATATGGTCCTCTTCTTTGTAGAATTTTGACCTGGGTGTCATACAAAATCCTCTGTTTCTCTACTCCAACGATTGATCCACAGATAAAAAGGGAAACCTAGTTCATTTTTAGTTAGCTGTCTTTAATTATTCTCTCCTCGTTTGTATCTTCCTGAGGGCACTTCAAATCAAATCGAAGTTTATTGGTCCCGTACACAGTTTAGCAGGTGTTATATCGATACAGCGAAATGGTTATGTCGCTAGCTCAAACACCTAAAATGTAAAGAATAATTACAAAAAAAGAAAGGCAAGAAATCAAGAACAAATCAATCCAATTAACAACCCAAATAGCACTGTAGCAGTATCAAAATGCAATCTATACATACGTACACTGAGGGAATTCACACAAGCTAAACAAAAAATGATACACTATATATATACACAAACGTATGTGGATCCCCCGGCTATTTCAGCCACACCCATTGCTGGCAGGTGTATAAAATCGATCTCACAGCAATGCAGTCTCCATAGACAAACAATGACAGGAGAATGGCCTTACTGAAGAGCTCGTGACTTACATCATGGCACCGTCATAGGATGCCACCTATCCAACAAGTCAGTTCATCAAATTTCTGCCCTGCTAGAGCTGCCCCGGTCAACTGTTAGTACTGCTATTGTGAAGTGGAAACGTTGAGGAGCAACAACAGCTCAGCTGTCAAGTGGTAGGCCACCCAAGCTCACAGAACGTCACCGCCAAGTACTGAAGAGCATAGCGCGTAAAAATTGTCTGTCCTCGGTTGCAACACTCACCACCTATTTCCAAACTGCCTCTGGATGAAATGTCAGCACAATAACTGTTCATTGGGAGCTTCAAGAAATGGGTTTCCATGGCCGAGCAGCTGCACACAAGCCTAAGATCACCATGCGCAATGACAAGCGTCGGCTGGAGTGGTGTAAAGCGTGCCTCCATTGGACTCTGGAGCAGTGGAAACGCTTTCTCTGGAGTTATGAATCACGCTTCACCCTCTGGCAGTCCGACGGACGAATCTGAGTTTTGCGGATGCCAGGAGAATGCTACCTGCACGAATGCACAGCATCAACTGTAAAGTTTGGTGGATGAGGAATAATGGTCTGGGGCTATTTTTCATGGTTCGGGCTATACCCCTTAGTTCCAGTGAAGGGAAATCTTAACACTACAGCATACAATGACATTGTAGACGATTCTGTGCCTTCAACTTAATGGCAAAAGTTTGGGGAGGGCCCTTTCCTGTTTCAGCATAACAATGCCCTCGTGCACAAAGTGAGGTCCATATGGAAATTGTTTGTCGAGATTGGTGTGGAAGAACTTGATTGGCATGCACACAGCCCTGACCTCAACTCCAACTCCAACACCTTTGGGATGAATTTGGAACGCCGACTGCGAGCCAGGCTTAATCGGCCAACATCAGTGCACAACCTCACTAATGCTCTTGTGGCTGAATGGAAGCAAGTCCCCGCAGCAATGTACCAACATCTAGTGGAAAGCCTTCTCAGAAGAGTGGAGGCTGTTATAGTAGCAAAGGGGTACCAACTCCATAGTAAATGTGCATGATTTTGGAATGAGATGTCAGACGAGCAGGTGTCCACATACTTTTCATCATGAAGTGCATGTACAGCAGCAAACGTAATTAGAGTGAGTTATGTCAATAATACAGTATATAAATAAATATGTGGTTTGTACACCATGTATATGTACATTTATTAACGCGTGCACACGCAACGTTCGCACGGGTTTGCATGTAAGAGTGGAGTGGAGATGAGATGATCAGCCTCAATACTTACTACAGTGGCAGGGCTGATCCTTAAGGCGAAATGATCAAAGCATTAGTTGATATACAGCTCGTATATCAACTATATACAGAGTCGTGAAGGATGCACTTTTGCTAAGTGCAAACTAATTGCTGTGTATTGATGTGTGTTGTCGTGATGTTGTGCTAAACCTCCATGGCTTCTTTACGTTTTATGGGATCCCTTCAGTTGATAACATCCTCATACAGTGTATAGAGAATGAAACAGGAATACCGCTATGCTATCTTCTATCGAGTGTATGGAAAGTAGGCCTATATATCGTACATATGACTTCAATATCTTGCTGTATTTTGTGAAGGTGAAATGTCACTGTTAAATATTTTTTGAACCATCGCCTGAGCTTGGGATCCTCCTTTCTTTTCCTTTAGGTTTAGACACATCAAGTGAAGTCTTGCTTACCCAAACCGCTGAGGCAGTTCACAGCATACTGCTGTTCCATATCGCTTCCATTACCTGCGGTGCGTCAACATTAGCATTACCACAATTATCCACTTGTGACGACGATGTGATGATTTCCTCTGAATTATAACGTGGCCAATTTCGGGTTTGTGTTCTTCACTTTCTGAAATAGCTTTTTCAATCACAATTCCAAATGGCTACTGTAACGAGTGGTCAGATTTATTTCCATCCACTTTGAATAAAAACTGAAAGCCAATGAGGTGGATACCATCAGATATGGAGCTAAACTGAACACAAATATAAACGCAACATGTAAAGTGTTGGTCCAATGTTTCATGAGCTGAAAAAAAAGATCCCTGAATTTTTCCATACTCACAAAAAGCTTGTGTCTTTCTTATTTTATGCACAAATTTGTTTACATCCCTGTTAGTGAGCAATTGTCCTTTGCCACGAAAATCTATCCACATGACCGGTGTGGCATATCAAGAAGCTGATTAAACAGCATGATCATTACACAGGTGCACCTTGTGCTGGGGACAATAAAAGGCCACTCTTAAATGTGCAGTTTGGTCACACAACATAATGCCACAGATGTCTCAAGTTTTGAGGGAGCGTGCAATTGGCATGCTGACTTGCAGGAATGTCCACCAGAGCTGTTTCCATAGAATTTAATGTTAGTTTCTCTACCATAAGCCGTCTACAACGTCGTTTTAGAGAATTTGTTAGTACTTCGAACCGGCCTCACAACCGCAGACCACGTGTAACCACGCTAGCCCAGGACCTCCACATCCGGCTTCACTTGCAAACAGACACCTGATGAAACTGAGGAGGAGTATGCCTGTAATAAACCCTTGTGGGTGAAAACTCATTCTGATTGGCTGGGCATGTCTCCCCAGTCGGTAAGCCTATGCTCTCCCAGGCCCACCCATGGCTGGGTCCCTGCCCAGTCATTTAAAATCCATAGATTAGGGCCTATTGAATTTATTTCAATTGACTGATTTCCTTATATGAACTGTAACTCAGTAAAATCGTTGAAATTGTTGCATGTTGCGTTTATATTTTTGTTCAGTGTATAGTATGATGTTGCACTTAAAGCTCTTTCTTTCTGCGTTCTGTACCTATTCAACCCCAGTGCCCCAAATCCGGATGGGGTAACAACATATTGAAACTTTCTCTTTGAAGGCCTCTTTCAGGTGAAGCATCGAATCAAAAGCTCAAGTGACCTGACAATGGTCCGCTCAGCTCAAGGTGCAACAGTGATACCCAGTGATCTCTCTGCAGCACATTTCACAGTCTGCAGCCCACCCTAATCACACACTCAATGGGCCACCAGGAGCCAGCCTGGGTTATACAGTAGGGTACGTACAACAACACACAGAGCACAGACCAGCAGGGAGCAGCGTTTCATTTGACCTATTTAGAGACAATAAATAAGGGTGTGTGTGGGGGTGGATTTGTGGTGTGTGTGTGTGTGTGTGTGTGTGTGTGTGTGTGTGTGTGTGTGTGTGTGTGTGTGTGTGTGTGTGTGTGTGTGTGTGTGTGTGTGTGTGTGTGTGTGTGTGTGTATGTGTGTGTGTGAGAGAGAGAGAGAGAGAGAGAGAGAGAGAGAAAGTTTGAGAGAGAGAGAAAGTGAGAGAGAAAGCGAGAGAGCAAGAGAGCGAGAGAGAATGTGCTGAGAATGTAACAGATAGCATGTCATAACACAAGGCTCTCAATATTGATGACAACCATCCTGTAAAGAGCATAATGCATTGCTGAATGCGAGATCTTCCACATAGGTTGAACATGTAGGCATGTTTTCTTTACTTTATATTTGCGTGTGTGTCTGTACAGTATGTTAAATGTAGATATTCTTATTGTCCCATAAACCATGTCAACTGGATTTGCTGAGAATCTTCACAACATCCGAAGAGAACCCACATCAAAACCCCCATTGTGGAACGAATATAGCTGTTCCACTGTTCTAAATTATTAGGAAATAAGGTGCTATCTAGAACCTAAAAGGTTTCTTTGGCTGTCCCCATAGGAGAACCATTTGAAGAACCCTTTTGGTTCTAGGTAGAACCCTTTTGAGTTCCCTGTAGAACCCTTTCCAAAGAGGGTTCTACACGGAACCCAAAATAGTTCTACCTGGAATCAAAAAGGGTTTTCCTTTGGGAACAGCCGAAGAACCCTTTTGGACCGCTTTTTTCTAACAGTGTATACTGTAGTGTCCATCCCACATGTATCCCAGTCTCTCTTGGAACACTGCATAACCACATGTATATGATGTACTAGGCCAGCGGTGACTGGATCTGGAGGTTGTGATGTACAAGCTTTCTGCCTCAATAAAATACACAGGGATGTGTGTGTGTGTGTGTGCATATGTTTGTGTGCCGGAGTGATCCCGAATGCTCTGAAGCACATGTGCCCACTCAGGCATCACATCCAAGCCCATTACCTATGCAAGGTTCCCTTACTCTTGATCAGTGGCTATTTTAGCATGTAAATCTTGGTGGGGCAAACCAGCAAAAAAGAAATGCATGAATGCCAGCAAAGCATCTACACAACACATCACAGTACATTCATTTCACTATAACAGTGACAAGCGGTGCCCACAAAACTGCTAGGGCCCACATAAAGGTTTCTCAACAGCAGAGTCCCGACATGTTACCACTGCTACACCTGGATACCTTGTCTGGCAGTGAAACAGTTCATTCAGCCTCATTTACTGCCTTTAAAAAAACAAAGCTGATATGGCTGACTTTCTTAAACAAATGTGGTTTCTACTGACAATTGTTATGTACAAACTATGGCATAAGAGGACGACGAGCGGATAAGAGGCAATCCAAAATTTTGATTAAGACTTTAATGAGTGAGCTAGGACAGACGTAGTCAATATAACAATTTTTTCAGCACTTTTGAAATGTACAGTGACAGAATTCAGAACATGCTCCATACTTACATTATTCTCCCTGTACAATAAGTCAGAACCCTAGGATAAATAAAGTGGGCATATAAGCAGACAATGAAAACTCTTACAATATTGGATGATGACATTTCAGGCTACAGGCTACATGTGCACCACCAACAGCTAACAACATACACTTAGTATTACTTTCTTAGCTACAGTATACATATCTCCCTGGCATATACAGTGGGGCAAAAAAGTATTTAGTCAGCCACCAATTGTGCAAGTTCCACTTAAAAAAATGAGAGAGGCCTGTAATTTTCTTCATAGGTACACTTCAAGTATGACAGACAAAATGAGAAACAAAATCCAGAAAATCACATTGTAGGAATTTTTAATGAATTTATTTGCAAATTATGGTGGAAAATAAGTATTATGGCATAAGAGGACGACGAGCGGAGTTCACGACTTGCAATTCTGAGTTGGATGACCGTTCAAAACTTATTTTCCCAGTCGGAGCTCGTTTTTTTTCAGAGTTCCCAGTTGTCTTGAACGCACTATAGTCAGATTTCCCAGTTCCAAGTTTCCAGTTATTTTGAGCGTGGCAGAAGTCATTTTGGATTGACATCATGGCCAATATTGAATGTTTATCCTTTTAAGCTTGGAAAATAGACTCTTAAACAAAGACTTAGGACCACACACCAACTACACTGAATAGCAGGCTAGTGATTGCTTTGCAATGCTTGCAGAGAACCACTGATTCCTTCCAAACCACTCATTGTTGAATTTGCAATTTCCAACTTGCTGTGTAATGTTTATGTCCAATGGCCGATGAGCACCAATACGTTATATCTTTAATTTCTCTTCATTATTTATCTTCATAGGACAAGGATTGAAAAGGGCTTGCCAGTAGATTGCTGACTTGATTCATGATGATCACTGCTTGTCTAGCTTGCTACAGTAGCTAAGATTTTGAAAGTATGGTGTTGCCTTGATGTTAGTTTTTTTTCTTTGTTTGTAACTATTTTATTTACTTATGTTGTACATAATGTTGCTGCTACCGTCTCTTACGACCGAAAATAACTTCTGTACATCAGAACAAGTCCGATGCAAAGGATATACTGCTTTCTCGGGAATGGGCCCAAATCCCTGTCATTTGTGTGAAGAAAAGACAGAGAAAAAGGGGGCAGAGGTCCGGCTGCTCTCTGAGAATCTGTTTGTGAATAAACTTCCACTACCATCCGTTCTATTGGCCAATGTGCAATCATTGGAAAACAAAATGGATGATATACGATCAAGACTATCCTACCAACGGGACATTAAAAACGGCAATATCTTATGTTTCCCGTGTCGTGGCAGAACGATGACACAGATAATATAGAGCTGGCGGGATTTTCCATGCATCGGCAGGACAGAGAAGCTCCGTCTGGTAAGACGAGGGGCGTGGGTGTGTGTCTATTTGTTTACAATGACGGCCTACCCCGACCAAACCCGGACAACTGTGTGCCGTAACCTGCCTAAACGATTAAACACTCACGTTGGTAACCATGAAGTGCTTTGAAAGGCTGGTCATGGCTTCAATTCGCATACCACCCCAACAGATCCACAGATGATGCAATCTCAATCTCACTCCACACTGCCCTTTCCTACCTGGACAAAGGGAACACCTATGTGAGAATGCTGTTCATTGACTACAGCTCAGCGTTCAACACCACAGTGCCCACGAAGCTCATCACTAAGCTAAGGACCCTGGTAGTTAACACATCCCTCTGCAACAGGATCCTGGACTTCCTGACGGGCCGCCCCCAGGTGGTAAGGGTAGGCAACAACACGTCTGCCATGCTGATCCTCAACACTGCGGCCCCTCAAGGAGGTGCTTAGTCCCCTCCTGTACTCCCTGTTCACCCACGACTGCATGGCCAAACACGACTCCAACACCATCATTAAGTTTCCTGACGACACAACAGTGGTAGGCCTGATTACCGACAATGATAAGACAGACTATAGGCAGAAGGTCAGAGACCTGGGAGTGTGGTGCCAGGACAACAACCTCTCCCTAAATGTGAGCAAGACAAAGGAGCTGATCGTGGACTACAGGAAAATGCAGGCCATAGTGGAGCGGGTCGAGAGTTTCAAGATCATTGGTGTCCACATCACCAACAAACTATCATGGTCCAAACACACCAAAACTGTCATGACAAGGGCACGACAACACCCTTTCCCCCTCAGGAGACTGAAAAGACTTGGCATGGGTCCTCAGATCCTCAAAATAGTCCTAAGGCTGCACCATTGAGAGCATTCTGACCGGTTGCATCACCGCCTGGTATAGCAACTGCTCGGCATCTGACCGTAAGGCGCTACAGAGGGTAGTGCGTACGGCCCAGTACATCACTGGGGCCAGGCTTCCTTCCGTTAACTCTTTCTTGAACTGCATTGTTGGTTAAGGGCTTAAGCAAGCATTTCACGTTAAGGTCTTCACCTGTTGTATTCGGCGCATGTGACAAATAAAGTTTGATTAGATTTAATTAGATCAGTCCAATCAAAGCTACTAAGATATAACGTGATTTGACGTCATTTTATTTTGTGACCAACAACATTGAGCCTTCTTGGATGAGCCTTCCTGGATGGGCACTTCTAATGTAACTCTATGGCAGCACCTAAGGGGCTTGCCTGTCGAGCTCTACCCTTAGATGTTGTGGTGACGTAGTGTCCCCATGAGTGACAGAACACTGAGCCAATCACGGTGCAACTAGAAAACAATACCAACCCCTACGCTCCGAATTTTCCGCTGGCTGCCCCACCACCACAGAAAGCACTGAGCCAGGCTGAAACACCTGCATTTTGGAGCTGCCTTACTCAAGAAAGCAAAAAAGAGACCAAGTTTGTATGCGGCTTTATTAACTTAATTGTGTTTTTTTTAGGTTTTATTATTGATTACAAACTGATGCAAAACAGGCGGGGCTCCATGGCAAACACAAAAGAGTGTATGGCCAACGACCTCAAATTCAGATTAAGATCCATTGTGAATTTTAGTATCTTTGTGATTGCTGAAAGACACCTTCTGTGTGCTTACAGCTGTGCTGGCACACAAGTACTCACACATGCACAAGCATACGCAGGTACAGGCGCACACACACACTCCACCACTCCCATCCAAAAGTTTGTGAAACAGTTTGTGGAAACACAAGGCATATTTCAACAAATGACCCAGCTATACAATGTTTATGCATTGGTAGCACGCACTTCACAAAGAGTAAAATATGCCCGCTCATACACTGAAGTACAAGATAAACACTGCATTCACAACACCCCACCTGCAACGAATAGTGGCCGCTAGGATTCGACAGTGTGGAGGATCAAAGTCTCAGGCTCTCGCTGCAGGCGCAAGCGATTTAACATGGCAAGGTAGCCCTGATAAGTCCCGTTCAATATTCATAAGAGAAGAACAAATACGAATGTTTTTCCAAAAGCTTGCTTCCCTGCCTAACTTAGAAGCTGTCTAAAATGACTGGGAAACTTCTCCTAATTCGCAATTTGGGCTCCTAAACCCTCCTGTTGCACAGTTCCCCATCATGCCTCTATGCACTCAGCTCGAATGACAAACCTGCTGGCTCAACACCAAATTGAAAGGTACAGATGTGTCTGCAGGTGCTGCGGTGCTGAGTAATCCAACTGTTAAGTATGAAAACCGCCGGCAGCACTCACAATTATAGCCGTGTCTTCAGCTTTTATTGTGTAATTGTAGTTGCAATAATCTGGTAGCATTTTATAATAACTTCTCATAATAAAGCATTTATGATGATTACATTTGGTCAGTTCTATGAATAATATGCATAGTATTTTAATGACACCTCGCATTTGTGTGATTAGTTGAGTTCAAATGATGAAAAATGCCTTCCTCAGTTGGGTTCGCCCCCCTCTTGGCCACAATTGAAGTGTTTTCTTCATCAGCGTAATTATTGCTGGGTGTTACGGATACAGTTATCCTGTGTGTGTGTGTATCCTGTGTGTGTGTTTCTTTTCTCTCCTTCTCCCCTCACAGGTGAAAATCATCACTCCCCAATCAGTCAACAATCAATCATCAATCAGAAGACACACCTCCTCCTGTTTCCTACCCTATCACAGTTCCTTCCCCATGGTTTAAAAACCCCATCATTTGTTTGATCTAGAGCTCAATCTCTTTGTAAATGCCATGTTTGTAGATCTCTGTTCTTCATAGATTTCAGTAGCTCAATCTCTCTGTAAATGCCATGTCTGTAGGTCTCTGTTTTTCAACTCTCTCTCTTTGTGTCTTAAACTCTCTTTTGTTGGAGCACCTCCAAATCACTTTGTCATCTCCCGTGAGTATTGTTTTGGTGTTTGTTTGTTGCTGGTGGGAAAAGGGGGAAACCAAGACAAGTCGCCCATGGGCATACACTACCCGTAGGTGAACTTTGTTAAATATACTAGTTAGAACTGGGCGGACCACCCACTGTATTTTTGGTTAGTTCGCTGTTGTTAAAGTAGGCTAGTCTAGCTTAGGGGTGTTTTTGCATATTTATTGTTTCTTTCCTTGGGTCCAGCTCAGCCCATTTTCCTGCTCCCCCCATTACCGTGTGTTTATAAATAAACCCTGAGTTTGACGGTATTATTTCAGTTGTCGTGGTTATTTCGTTCACACTTACTTTGTCACAACTATAATTTGCATGAGATATGTTACGGATCTCATTACCTTCCCCCCTAGACTGTCGGGCCAAAAGGGATTCATAACACTGGGATATGAGGTTACACCAAGGCCTGAGTCTATGTTAAAAGTGTTTAAAAAGTACAGTGTTAGACATGTGTTGTGCCAAGAGACCAGTTTTTTTTTTTTTTTTTGGACAAGCTATGTTTTCATGAATTCTGGTTACTTACAGTGATAAACAAAATCTTGAAATATATTTAGATATTTATATTTCCCTTGACGTTATGATGCTGAATGTAAAAAATGGCTCAGCATACCCAATTCTCCCCTACCTATGCTCCTTAAGGTCTCAAAATGGCCCCTAGAACATAATGGTTAAGATGGTCTAAGTTACCCTGGGAAAGGGCACATTTCTAACACTTTGTACTTTTAAAAACACTTTAAACATAAGCACACAATACAGAGGATTTAAGAAAATGTATTGAACATGTATTATTCCAAAACAATCACACTGTTGTGATGTGTAACTTGAGAGAATATGACTGCTTACAAGGTAAGGAAACACATATCTGAATACATCATTTCGCTGAACTATCAAATGAAATTTAAAGAGTGACGACCTTCAAAGGCCCAGTTGAGGTGCTGCCAAACAAAGCCACGTGTGAAAATAGTCTGCGGCTAAAAGACTGAAGCACTGGAAGCATTTAAAGGTTATACATGCCAAATGTATACCTGCAAATTATACATGCAACATTTCTTTTTTTTTTTTCTTTTTTTTTGAATTTTACCCCTTTTTCTCCCCAATTTCGTAGTATCCAATTGTTGTAGTAGCTACTATCTTGTCTCATCGCTACAACTCCCGTACGGGCTCGGGAGAGACGAAGGTTGAAAGTCATGCGTCCTCCGATACACACCCAACCAAGCCGCTGCTTCTTTAACACAGCGCACATCCAACCCGGAAGCCAGCAGCACCAATGCACCGGAGGAAACACCGGGCACCTGGCCACCTTGGCTAGCGTACACTGCGCCCAGCCCGCCACAGGAGTCGCTGGTGCGCGATGAGACAAGGACACCCCTACCGACCAAGCCCTCCCTAACCCGGGCGACGCTAGGCCAATTGTGCATCGCCCCACGGACCTCCCGGTCGCGGCCGGTTACGACAGAGCCTGGGCGCGAACCCAGGACTCTGATGGCACAGCTGGCGCTGCAGTACAGCGCCCTTAACCACTGCGCCACCCGGGAGGCCCACATGCGACATTTCTACCTCAATCACATGACCCTAAGCATAATGGGATGCTAATTGCTTTATTAACTCAGGAACCACACCTGTGTGTAAGCACCTGCTTTCAATATACTTCGTATCCCTCGTTTACTTAAGCGTTTCTGTTATCTTGGCAGTTACCTGTATATAGCATTTCTACCTAAATCACATATCCGTAGTAATGAAGGAATAAACATCCACGAGAGAAACTTAGCGGTCCAGTCAGCTGTGTAAAGGTTACATCAAGTAGATTCCGCCGCGGGTCTGTTTTTTCTGGAACGAATGGTCAGGGGACCGGAACATAATTACTAATAATTTGTAGACCGCAAGATGCCCAAACAGATATAATGTTTGACTAAATGATAATCGTTTCAAACCTTGCTTATGTTTGTATACAATCACGTGTCTCTCTATCATGCGTGGGAAGACTTGGGAACAGATTTCTTAAATTAAAATCATTTGCAGCTGATTTCCTGGTGATTTGACAGTCTTTAATGTCCAACAATGAAAATTCTTCACAAATTCCAGAACTTAGCAGTTAGGGAACCCTGGGTCTTTCTGTGTTATGATTTGTTTGTATTCGCGAGGTTATTAGCAAAACATTCACATTACAACTCTTCCTCAAGTCCTTACAACAGTTTTTGTGAATAAAATGTTCAATATATTTCCTGTGTTGCATCCATTTTGAGACCCTAAGGAACACCAGGTACTGCTTGAATGTCTACCAATGGCATGCATGTGCGTCTTTTTGTGTGAACTTACACTGGTCACTCAAAAGTATTTATAAATTATAAATATCCCACACTTTAGATGAAGCCACACAAAAAAACTTAATGACTAGTAAATGGTTCGTAAGGACCTACATTAAGCATTTTATGAATGGAGTAATGATTAATACACAATGATAAAGCATTTATAAAGGATTAGTAAATAGTTTGTCATAGAGTTACTGTAAAGTGCCACCCGTAATCCATTTAGCAATGATCGTCTTCATGAGCTCTTCTCCTAATAAAAAAAAATAAGTATAATGGGAAGATAAGGAGAAAGTTTTATTAGTCTTCTTTCGAGGTTTCTTAGATTTGATGACTTTGACTACTTCTATACTACTTAAAGCACCTGTGCAGACCAACACACTCGCTATCTCTCTCAGAGTGATCTTCTTGACCCTAACCAGTCAGGCTTCAAGACAGGTCACTGAACCGAGACTGTTCTTCTCTGTGTCACGGAGGCTCTCCACGCTGCCAAAGCTGACTCTCTCTCCTCTGTTCTCATCCTCCTAGATCTATCTGCTGCCTTCGACACCGTGAACCATAACATCCTCCTCTCCAACCTCTCATGGCTGGTTGTCTCAGGCTCTGCACACTCTTGGCTTGCATCCTACCTGGCAGGCCGCTCCTACCAGGTGACGTGGAGAGGATCTGTGTCTGCGCCACAAACTCTCACTACTGGTATCCCTCAGGGCTCGGTTCTAGGCCCTCTCCTCTTCTCTCTATTAGAGGTCGACCGATTATGATTTTTCAACGCCGATACCGATACCGATTATTGGAGGACAAAAAAAGCCGATACCGATTAATCGGCCGATTTTTAAAATGTATACACAAATTTTTGTAATAATGACAATTGCAACAATACTGAATTAACAATTAACACTTTTATTTTAACTTAATATAATATATATGGGCTTTTGGATGGGTGTTCTTAAGGTGATTCCACAGGTTGGTGGTATTTTTTGATTTAGCCGTTGCTGACCCCATGCTTATATCTTTATCACAAATAAGACACCTTGCTTTCTCTGGTGCCAATTCCATGTAATAGTCTCACACTGGTGCTCTGCTTTTCTCTGCCATCTGTAAAACACACACAGCTCTGATGTGACAATGATACTGTAGAGTCTGCTTAGGAGACAAATACTCTCAACTGTTTGAATAAAAATAGAGTTTAAGTTACCTGTGATGAATGTTGAAAACAAAAACTGTAATTTCTACATGCAGGAAATCCTATTTTAATAATGGACATGGTAAGAATTGACTACCAAAGTGCGAATCATAATTCCCATGACACCTTCAAGCAAAATCTGAAAAGCGATTCCTTCATTCATTTATTCCATAGGATATTTTTAGATTCACTTAAAATAAGGTCTGTGTTTCGTGTAGGCTTACACCACCTTGCCAATTTTATAACTGTGTAGATATCCATAGGACAAGGTAACTCTGATCAATATTGGCTAAATATAAGCGAAGATCATTTTTTTTGTAGAGTGGATTTATGAAAATATTTTGACAAACGTTACCTTATCCTCGTGAGATTTACACGGGTGTCAAAACGCCGAGGCGGTTTAAGCACGAAACACAGACCTTATTTGAAGTAGATCAAGACATTCTCTATGGAAGACATGAACGGTAAAATAATGAAGGAACCCCTTTCAAGTTCAGCCGCAAGTTATTACAGGAATTATAACGCGTCGACTATTTCTCTCTAAACCACATACCTTTGACTATTACGAGCCTGCTCCTGCCTACCACCCCTCAGTCAGACTGCTCTATTAAATATCAAATCATCAAATCAAATCAAAATCAAATTTATTTATATAGCCCTTCGTACATCAGCTGATATCTCAAAGTGCTGTACAGAAACCCAGCCTAAAACCCCAAACAGCAAGCAATGCAGGTGTAGAAGCACGGTGGCTAGGAAAAACTCCCTAGAAAGGCCAAAACTTAGGAAGAAACCTAGAGAGGAACCAGGCTATGTGGGGTGGCCAGTCCTCTTCTGGCTGTGCCGGGTGGAGATTATAACAGAACATGGTCAAGATGTTCAAATGTTCATAAATGACCAGCATGGTCGAATAATAATAAGGCAGAACAGTTGAAACTGGAGCAGCAGCACAGTCAGGTGGACTGGGGACAGCAAGGAGTCATCATGTCAGGTATTCCTGGGGCATGGTCCTAGGGCTCAGGTCCTCCGAGAGAGAGAAAGAAAGAGAGAATTAGAGAGAGCATATGTGGGATGGCCAGTCCTCTTCTGGCTGTGCCGGGTGGAGATTATAACAGAACATGGCCAAGATGTTCAAATGTTCATAAATGACCAGCATGGTCGAATAATAATAAGGCAGAACAGTTGAAAGAAACTGGAGCAGCAGCACGGCCAGGTGGACTGGTGACAGCAAGGAGTCATCATGTCAGGTAGTCCTGGGGCATGGTCCTAGGGCTCAGGTCCTCCGAGAGAGAGAAAGAGAGAATTAGAGAACGCACACTTAAATTCACACAGGACACCGAATAGGACAGGAGAAGTACTCCAGATATAACAAACTGACCCTAGCCCCCCGACACATAAACTACTGCAGCATAAATACTGGAGGCTGAGACAGGAGGGGTCAGGAGACACTGCGGCCCCATCCGAGGACACCCCCGGACAGGGCCAAACAGGAAGGATATAACCCCACCCACTTTGCCAAAGCACAGCCCCCACACCACTAGAGGGATATCTTCAACCACCAACTTACCATCCTGAGACAAGGCTGAGTATAGCCCACAAAGACCTCCGCCACGGCACAACCCAAGGGGGGGGGGTTATATATATATATATATATATATATATATATATATATATATATATATATTAATTATGTCATAATTAAGTAAAATTCTGGCAAATTATTTTGCCAAGAGCCAGGCGGCTCAAACTGTTGCATATAACCTGACTCTGCGTGCAATGAACGCAAGAGAAGTGACACAATTTCACCTGGTTAATATTGCCTGCTAACCTAGATTTATTTTAGCTAAATATGCAGGTTTAAAAATATATACTTGTGTATTGATTTTAAGAAAGTCATTGATGTTTATGGTTAAGTACACATTGGTGCAACGACTGTCGTTGATTGATTGTTTTTTATAAGATAAGTTTAATGCTAGCTAGCAACTTACCTTGGCTTACTGCATTCGCGTAACAGGCGGGCTAATCGTGAGGCAGGTAGCTAGAGCGTTGAACTAGTTAACTGTAAGGTTGCAAGATTGGATCCCTCGAGCTGACAAGGTACAAATCTGTCGTTCTGCCTCGTTCCTAGGCCGTCATTGAAAATAAGAATGTGTTCTGAACTGACTTAGTTACCTAGTTACATAAAGATTAAATAAAGGTGTATATATATATATTTTTTAAATAGGCAAAATCGGCGCCCAAAAATAACGATTTCCGATGGTTATGAAAACTTGAAATTGGCCCTAATTAATCGGCTATTCCGATACTCTCTCACCAAGTCACTCGGCTCCGTCATATCCTCACATGCTCTCTCCTCTGCATATAACACAACTACTTTTCTCTTTCCCACCTTCGGACACCCAGGTGGCGACATATATCTCTGCATGCCTGGCAGATATCTCAGCTTGGATGTCGGCCCACCACCTCAAGCTCAACCTCGAGATGACAGAGCTGCTCTTCCTCCTGGGGAAGGCCTGCCCGCTCCAAGACCTCTCCATCAGGGTTGACAACACCACGGTGTCCACCTCCTAGAGCGCAAAGAACCTTGGCGTGACCCTGGACAACACCCTGTTGTTCTCTGCAATCAAAGCAGTGACTCGCTCCTGCAGGTTCATTCTCTACAACATCCATAGAGTAGGACCCTACCTCACACAGGAAGCGGCGCAGGTCCTAAACAAGACACTTGTCATCTGCAACTCGCTGTTGCCTGGGCTCCCCGTTTTGGCATTAAGCCCCTGCAATTTATCCAGAACGCTGCAGCCCGCCTGGTGTTCAACCCCTCTCGTGAGGTTAGCTTGTGAGATTAGCCTCGACGTAATCCCCCAATAATTTCTCAATGGGAGATTAAACACTTGACACAATAATTCACAATAATTCAAACAAAACTGACAGCATGTGGCCCATAGCAATACAATAATGGCCTTCACTCCTTTTGGGTAACACTTTTGTTTTTGACTAATTCTCTATCTACAGGTTTTCATTTTATTGAAAGACCCATGTGGCAATGATGCAACCCAATTGGTGTTGAACTCAATATAGTGCCTGTGAGCAATAGCCTCCTCTTCATCTTGAAATCTCCATGATGTTTAGTAGTAGGGAACATGATGTACCTATCTGTTGACAGTTGACACTGAATGACAAGTCTTCAGGGGTACTTCCATCAATCTTGGTTAGAGTGAGAGAGAGGGTGAGCGCCAGGTGATGTTTCATCATATTTGAACGCAGCAAAGAACCCTTTATCAAAAGTGCTGTATCTTACTTTGTAGTCTCAGAGGAATATTTGTTTCTTGGGAATTCAATGTGTTTTCTCTCACTCTATGTCTCTAGTTTTCTGGTTTAAAAACATGTGTGTCAAGCCTTCTTTAACCTGTCTCCCCCCCTTCATCTACACTGATTTGAAGTGGATTTAACATCAAGTGACATCAGTAAGGGATCATAGTTTTTACCTGGATTCACCTGGTCAGTCTATGTCATAATATTTTGTACACTCAGTGTATATCAGTAGGATTTATTATTGATTTGTTGTTATTGTCACTTGTTATGACCTATGACTTGTTATGACCTAAACATTTTTGTGATGTACAAGTCAAAACGAACTCAGACTCCTCACTGTACTGTGGGTTATTTAACAGGGCTCGTAATGCCTGCGTCCCAAACAACACCCTATTCCTTATGTAGTGCACTACTTTTAAACAGGACACATAGTGTAGTGCACTAAGGGAATATGGCATAATTTGGGACGTATATTATTCTACGTAGGCCTGAGAAAACAGAGCTTGAAGGGCCAAGGAGGAAAGCACAGCGCTATCAGAGTTATGCGAGGGAGATGTGAGTAGCGCTTATTTCTCATGTATTGTGCCAAACCAAATGTCTTTGTAAAGCTTTTGTCTTCACTCGTTTAAACTGGGCTCACTTGTTAGCGGCGGGCCCATTGTATTGTCAAGATATCAATCATATTGAGCAGAAACAAACACTAGATTGTAGTATGTTCCGGAAATGTAATTACAGCATAACCATTATTTGATGATGTGAAATACTTGTTATCAAATAGATTGTATATTCACTGTAATGCCTGACTACACGTATAATAAATACAAAAGCAATCATACGGGGGTCAAAGCGGGTCAAAGCGGGTCAACGCGGGTCAAAGCGGGTCAAAGCAGGTCAAAGTGGGTCAAAGCGGGTCAAAGCGGGTCAAAGCAGGTCAACGTGGGTCAAAGCGGGTCAAAGCAGGTCAAAGCGGGTCAAAGCGGGTCAACGCGGGTCAAAGCGGGTCAACATAGCAGCGCTGTCGTCATGTCATGTTTGTTTACTGCTAATCAAACTCTTCTACTCATTCTTTTTCCAACAGCCATCCAAGTTAACATTATATTGGTTATGCGTGGATTGAGGATTTATTCCCATGCCTGCCTACATAATCATGGTATGAGCCAAACAAAGTCAAATAATGGGTCAAAGAGGGTCAGGATAGTTTCTAATGAATGTGTTCAACTCTTTCTGATTCTACCGACCAAACAACAGTGACACGGTGCTACTTTCTGTTCTAATTAGTGGTTAGTAATTAGCTGACGGGGGGTTAATTAGTAGTCAACAGCTCATTGCTGCAGTGATTGACTAAATGTAAAAGTTAATGCAATTCACTGTGTGGATAGGGTTTTTGTAGGTATTAACTGTAGCATTGCTATTGATAATACTTGTACTATGTTGCTAGTGATGAGGATACAGCGCAAGCTGATATTGAATCCTTTCCATGAATCCTTTTCCCTGCTTCTATTCTAGCGATGGAGCATCTGAGAGGAGCACCTGAGATTCAGGTCACATTGCAAACCCAGAGTGTTCGCAGACGTGTCTTTGAACCATGCTACCGTACATGATCTCTCACTCTCTCTTTCTCTCGCTCTCTCTTTCTCTCGCTCTCTCTTTCTCTCACTCTTTCTCTCACTCTCTCTCTCTCTCTCATTCTCGCTCTCTCTCATACTCCTTTTCTCTAAATCTCTCTTGCCTTTTCTCTCGTCCGCCTGGCCAAGTTTTTTCACTCATCCATTCACTGTCTTTACCTATTAATCTCTTTATATTGGTCCCGCCCTCTCTCTATCCCTCTGCCTCTCTCTATCCCTCTGCCTCTCTATCCCTCTGCCTCTCTCTATCCCTCTGCCTCTCTCTATCCCTCTGCCTCTCTCTATCCCTCTGCCTCACTCTGTCCTTTCATCTTTGTTGCCAGGACAGCGCAATATATACTGTGATATGCGGTGCTGTGTTGTGTCTTCATCGACATTGACGCAGGACTCTTGGCACTGCTGAACTCCCCACATTGCAAACTCTCCCGATGCTTGGCATGTTCCCTGACCCAAGCCTGACATCCCTATATTGCACTCTCGAACTCCAAATGCAATCTCACCCAGTATAGGAATACATCTATGAATGTCTCTCTCCCTCTTTCTTTCTCTCTCTCTGTCTCTCTTCTACCTCCCTCTCTCACACAACCTCTCTCTCTCACCGCCCCATCTCTCTCTCTCCTCTCCCTCTCTTTTGCATTGCAGGGGTTTTAGCCTTTCTCTTCCAGGGCCCTGGTCCTAGAGCATGTCCAGTTAGTGATTAGAGCACTCAGCGCATTTCTGCGCCTGGCTAATGTCAGAGTGTTAATCAGAGAGAGAGAGATCTGGGTGTACTGGGCAGTGCTATGGTTTCCTGTCTGTGTGTGAGAGAGGACTGTGTGTGGGGGGAGGGGTGTGAATGTACCATAATATCAGTAACTGACAGCTTCACACATTGCGCCTAGCGCATCGCGGAGAGGACATACAACCATGAAGGAGTAGTAATGAGTGATGCAGGATTGTGGGAAATGCCAACCCAAACCCACACCCAAATGACATATCACGTCCAAACCACTCTGGTCCACCCTCAAGGAGGAATCTGACAATTCATTAAATGCTACTTTTTCTGCTCCATGGTTTTTAATTCTCCAATATTGGTTTTGTATTTCAGAGTAAATCTACCAGATTTGCAAATCCCTCTGGTATTTTCCACCATCATTTATGGGGGCGTTATTGTGTAGGGGAGTGCACACCATATATTGAGGTAGCCAGAAAGACAAATCAAAGCTCATATGATCCCACCTCCCACGTAAACCCCCAGATTTTATTGCCAAGTATTAGAAACTGAATATGGGGGTCGGTATATGGGGGTCAGTATATGGGGGTCTGTATATGGGGGTCAGTCACAGGAGGTTAGTGGCCCCTTAATTGGGGAGGATGGGCTCCTGGTAATGGCTGGAGCAGAATGAGTTGAATGGTATCAAATACTTTAAACACATGGTGTGATGCCATTCCATTCGCTCTGCTCCAGCCATTGTTATGAGCCATCCTCCCCTCAGCAGCATCCACTGGTGTCAGTGTGTGTGTTTGTGTGCAAATGCGAGTGTGTATGTTTGCATGTGCAGTGCAACTCAGTAAGCGTGTGTGCATGCGTGTGTGTGTGTGCGTGCACGTGCTCATGTGCGCAACCTGGTGTGTGCGCACATGTGTGGTACATGCATGCGCACATGTCTGTTAAAGTGTTTTATGGGACGAAAAGAGTGGATAGCTCATTCTGAGTTGGCAGCAGTAATCGACTGGCTAAATGGCTGAAGACTTGCCAACTCAGCACAAGCCTGAATAAGGGAATGTGACAAGAAGGAGAAGGGCAGGGCAGGGAGGGGGGAGGGGGGCAGTGCAACATTACCCTTCATGGTCTTTATACATTAATACATTAAATATTCATCCACTTTATTATAGACAGGGGACCAAAAGGAGAGATACAGGCATAGAAACAGATTGCATAGCTACTCTAGCTTCAAGCTACTCTAGCTTCATTTATCAAATTGTCAAGTCATGCACCGTGACAACCCATCTATGACGTTTTAGTAATTTAGCAGTTGCTCTTATCCAGAGCGATCTACAATTAGTGTATTCATCTTAAGATAGCTAGGTGGGACAACACATCACAATCGTATCATGCACATTTTTGCGAGAGTTATTTAAGAGATAAGGTTTCAAGACAGGGACTCCACTGTCTTGACTTTAGGGGAAAGCTTGTTCCACCATTTGGCTGCCAGGACAAAGAAGAGCCTGGACTGGGCTGAGCGGGAGCTGCCCTCCCGTACTGGTGGGAGGGCCAAGAGACTAGAGGTGGCGGAACGGAGTGCTTGGGTTGGGACGTAGGATTTGAGCAAAGCCTGAAGGTAAGGAGGTGCAGTTCGTCTTGCTGCTCCGTAGGCAAGCACCAGGGTCTTGAAGATGATGCGAGCTTCGACTGGAAGCCAGTGGAGTGTGTGGAGGAGCGGGGTGACATGGGAGAACTTAGGAAGGGGAGCCCAGCCGACAGAAAGTTGCAGTAGTATAGAGGTAAGATGACAAGTGCCTGGATTAAGACCTATGCAATCTCCTGTGTGAGGAAAGGTCACACTCTACGGATGTTTTAGAGCATGAACCTGCAGGAGCGAGTCACTGCTTTAATGTTTGCAGAGAACGACAAGGTATTGTCCAGGGTCATGCCAAGGTTCTTTGCACTCTGGGAGGGGGACTCTGTGGAGTCATCAACTGTTATGGAGAGGTCTTGGAGTGGGCAGGCCTTTCCAGGGAAGAAGAACAGCTCCCTTTTGTCGAGGTTGAGCTTGAGGTGAACTTGAGGGAGGTGAGATGTCGACCAGACATGCAGATGCATGTCGCCACCTGGGTGTCAGCAGGGGGGAAGGAGAAGAGTAGTTGAGTGTCATCCGCATAGCAATGATAGGTGAGAGGATATGAGAGAGCCGAATGACTTGGTGTATAATCGAGCCCTGGGGGACACCAGTAGTGAGAGCAAGTGGTACAGACACAGATCCTATCCACGCCACTTGTTAGGAGAGACCTGTCAGATAGGATGCAAGCCAAGAGTGTGCAGAGCCTGAGAGGCTCAACGCTGAGAGGGTGGAGAGGAAGATCTGATGGTTCACGGTATCAAAGATAGGGGATAGGTCTAGGAGGACGAGAAGAAAGGAGAGAGTCAGCTTTAGCAGAGCAGAGAGCCTCTGACAGTGGAGAGCGGTCTCAGTTAAGTGAGCCACCTTGAAGCCTGACTCGTTAGGGTCAAAAATATTGTTCTGAGAGATAACGAGAGAGTTGGTTAGAGACAGCACACTCAAGTGTTTTAAAAAAAAAAAAAGAAGAGATAGCGTTCTGTAGTTTCTGATGTCAGAAGGGTCGAGCGTTGGTTTCTTGAGGAGGGGAGCCACTTTGGCCTTCTTGAAGTCCGAGGGGGTGCAGCCAGTGGCCAGGGATGAGTTGATGAGTGAAGTGCGGAATGGGAGAAGCTCTCCAGAGATGGTCTGGCGAAGGGGATGGAGCAGGAGGAAGATTAAGGAGGGAGGATAAAGTTGAGAACCGTTTCCCAGGGTTGGAGACAGACGCTTGACATTTAGAGTGATATAAAGTGGCTTTTGCAGCAGATACAGAGGAAGAGGAAAAGAGAATAGGTTAGAATAGATGAGCGTAGCGGGAGAGAGCTAAGATTGCGGCAGCACATGATCATCTGGGTCGGGACTGAGTGGGAAGGGTTGGAGTAGAGATGGAGAGAGAAGGAAACAAAGAAGGGATCAGAGACATAGAGGGTTACAGTGAGATTAGTAGGTGAATAGGCTCTAGTGAAGATGTGGTCAAGCGTTTTGCCTGCCTTGTGAGTGGGAGGTGACTGGGAAAGGGTGAGGGCAAAAGAGGAAAGGAATGGAAAGAAAAAAGGTAGAAAGAAAGAAATTGAAGTCAGGCGTCGGGATGTTAAAGTCGCCCAGTATGATTAGAGGTGAGCCATCGTCGGGAAATGAGCTTATCAAAGGGTCAAGCAAATTGAGGAACTCTCCCAGGGTACCTGGTGGGCGATAGATGACAACAGTGTTAAGCTTGGTGTAGAATCGAGCCCTGGGGGACACCAGTAGTGAGAGCAAGTGGTGCATACACAGAGCCTCTCCACACCACTTGGTAGGAACGACCTGCCAGGATGGATACAATCCAGGAGTGTGCAGAGACTGAGACCGTGTTAAGCTTGAGTAGACAAGTGACAGTGACAGCATGGAATTCAAATGAGGAGCTAGACAGGTGAGAGAGGGGGAAAACAGAAAATCTCCACTTAGGAGAAATGACTAGCCCTGTGCCACCACCGTGACACGCAGATGCTCTTGGACTATGAGAGAACAGATGGAGTAGCAGTGTTCTCTGGGGAAATCTATGTCTCCGAAAACTGTAGGGACTGAAGGGCAACATAGGCTGACATGAACCCAGCCTTATTGAGCGCAGATCGGCAGATTAAAATGTGCACAGGGTTCACCAAATTAGAAGGGTTGCAGCCACAGAGTGGTGCGCGTCTGTAAAGCCTACAGGGAGAGGAGCAAACTGGGATGGAAAACACACACATGCCAAAGCTACAAAAGAGCTAGGTAAGATACTAAAGTGGTGTGGAGCCTTCCTCTTGTTCCTTCCTCGAACATCTCGGCAGAACGTCTTTGTTTTGCTGACTATCAGAACTCAGTGTAAGACCCAGATGCAGACAACTAGAGTTACAGATGTTTAGTGACCCAAACAGGGGGCAGGCAAAAGACAGGTCAAAGGCAGGCAGAGGTCCGTAATCCAGGGCAGAGTCAATAAGGTACAGAACAGCAGGCATGCTCGTGGTGAGGACAGGCAGAGGTTTGTAAACAGGTCAGAGTCAGGCAGGTACAGAACAGCAGGCAGGCTCTGGGTCAGGGCAGGCAGAATGGTCAGAAACGGGGAAACTAGGAAACAGAACTTGAGAAAGCAGGGAGACTGGAAAACACGCTGGTAAGACCTGACAAGACGAAGTGGCAACAGACAAACGGAGAACACAGGTATAAATACACTGGGGATAATGAGGAAGATGGGTGACATCTCGAGGGGGTGGAGACAAGCACAAAGACAGGTGAAACAGATCAGGGTGTGACAGTGACAATACCTCCGCTTGAGAATACCACCACTTACAGCTGCCGCTGAAAAAACAGGGGAGACTGAAGTACTACTGTAGCACTAAATGCCCAGCAGAGTTGAAAGACACACCTGTCAGTACTGATTCCAGATTTCCTGGCAGAGGATAAGAAAACATCTCCCTACAATACAACACGCCCACAAATTTGCAGGACTGTTACACATATAGGCTTGAAACTAATCTAAATCCACAATGCCAATCACAAGGACTGAGCTATCAGACAGTTCAAACAGCAATGATTAAATAGGCTACTAGGTAAAAGACAGCACTTAAATTCAATTTCCCTAGCAAGACAATACCAACAGCTACGTATTGATTCAAAAAATATACTTGCTGCTCTTGTAAGAATTGATCCCCTCCCAAACTATAAATTGAGATGGGGAATCAAACATAGAATTGCCTGAGGTGGTGCTAGAAACCTATTACGACTGTCAAACAGTCAGGCGTAGCTTTCAATAAGGGTGTCTGATCTTGATTGAATGTCTGTATAGAAACAAGTACTGTTTGCCAGTGAGAATAGGGAACACAGTAAGACATGTTTTGCATCGTCTGTTCCTGACTGGCTGTTGGACATTTGTGAATTCCTACAATGGTTCCTATTTCTTTGCTGTTCCACACATACATAGCTTTAATCGAATCAAATCTAGTTGGCTCCCTCTCACCAATACAGTCTTTCCTTCTAACCATTGGAAATGTAATGTTAATACATAACGCTCACATTGATGTTTTCAAGCATTCCCATAGGGAAAAGATGTATACGGAACCCATACATATTTATTATCCGAGCTGTCTCACGAGTGTTAGATTCAACATACAACGGTCAAGTGTAACAGGATGGGCCGTCTTTGAGCCAAACATGGAATCAATTACTCTTGATTAGCCAGGAAAAAAACCCAGAGGTTTAAAATGCAGGGAGATATAATACTCCTCCGGGGGAAACCAGGAAATATGGTCCGACTGCATTCCCAATGTACAGTTGGAGATAAAAGATGCCAATCAAGACATTTCAACATCCATATGTTGTGCATTTCTTCAGGAGCAATGTATGGATGTTGTGTATTATGGTGGGTTGCCAGCTAAAGGAAAGCTGCTGGTATGTTTATTGTTAATAGTGCAGTATGTCAAGGTTGGAGGAGTTAGTTAGAATAATTCACCTCATTGGAGCTAAATCAGAAAACTACTAAGGATATCAATACTGTCAATCGGCTGTATGAGTTGGAAAATAGAAAGAGCAGAATCTTTCTGTGGGAAAAAAACGAAATACTTAATGATTGGTAGGCTTACTGAAATAACATTCATTCATAATATTAGCAAGAATTTACAATGTTTCTAGTGCTGTCTCTTACCAAATCATGATATACTTTTAAAAACAAGACACTTGTTTTTTTCTCAGATAAAATAGCTTTGAGGGAGAAAGACACAGGAAATTAAATCTGTGCTTATTTCTCAATTTTTGGTAACATAACAGAGATGATCTATGCTTCATATTGCCATTACATTCTTACCAACAAAAACAGCAGATTTTTTTTTCTAAATTACTTTTAGTGCTGGTGTTACTATACCAAAGTAAAGTGGTTGGTTTGATGGCAGCGACTCAAATGCAAGCAGAGCTGTGTCTGTATTTGAAACTATTTCCCCCTCATTGATGCAACTACACATTAAATCAGAAAATGATAGATGGAGCCAAACCACAGGCGGCCAGTGGCACCTTAATTGGGGAGGACGGGCTCATAGTAATGGCTGGAACGGAATGGTTTCCATGTGTTTGATACCATTCAATTAACTCCATTACAGCCATTACTATTAGCTGTCCTCCCGTCAGCAGCCTCATGTGGCCACCAAACACAGGTGAACCTATGGCATCGGCCAGAGCCATGTATTTTCTAAATATACAGTCCATTCGGAAAGCATTCAGACACTTTGACTTTTTCCACATTTTATTACGTTACAGCTTTGTTCTAAAAATTGATTAAATCATCCCCCCCCCCTCCTCAATCTACGCACAATACCCCAAAATGACAAAGCAAAAAACTGTTTTTATAATTTTTTTGTCAATTTTCTTTTACATTTAAATATCACATTTACATAAGTATTCAGACCCTTTACTAAGTACTTTGTTGAAGCACCTTTGGCAGCATTACAGCCTTGAGTCTGTTGGGCATACACAGCTGTATTTGGCTAGTTTCTCCCATTCTTCCTTGCAGATCCTCTCAAGCTCTGTCAGGTTGGATGGGGAGCGTCGCTGCACAGCTATTTTCAGGTCTCTCCAGAGATGTTCAATAGGGTTCAAGTCCGGGCTCTGGCTGGGCCACTCAAGGACATTCAGAGACGGGTCCCTAAGCCACTCCTGCATTGTCTTGGCAGTGTGCTTAGGGTTGTTGTCCTGTTGGAAGGTGAATCTTCACCCCCGTCTGAGGTCCTGAGTACTCTGGAGCAGGTTTTGATCAAGGATCTCTCTGTACTTTGCTCCGTTCATCTTTCCCTCGATCCTGACTAGTCGTTCAGTCCCTGCCACTGAAAAACATCCCCACAGCATGATGCTGCCACCACCATGCTTCACCGTAGGGATTGTGCCAGGTTTCCTCCAGAAATGATTCTTGGCATTCAGGTCAAAGAGTTCAGTCTTGACCTCATCAGACCACAGAATATTGTTTCTCATGGTCTGAGAGTCCTTTAGGTGCCTTTTAGAAAACTCCAAGCGGGCTGTCATGTGCCATTTACTGAGGAATAGCTTCCGCCTGGCCATTCTACCATAAAGTACTGATTGGTGGAGTGCTGCAGAGATGGTTGTCCTTCTAGAAGTTTCTCCAATCTCTACAGAGGAACTCTGGAGCTCTGTCAGAGTGACCATCGGGTTCTTAGTCACCTCCCTGACCAAGGTCCTTCTCCCCTGATTGCTCAGTTTGGCCGGGCAGCCAGCTCTAGGAAGAGTCTTGATGGTTCCAAACTTCTTCCATTTAAGAATGATGGAGACCATTGTGCTCTCTTGGACCTTCATTTCATCTATTTTCGAATAAGGCTGTAAGGTAACAAAGTGTAGAAAAAGTTAATACTTTCCGAATGCCCTGTATGTCTCTGGTCTCAGCTGGTGTGAATGAACTCATGTTATGTAAGGTAGTCAAGGGAAATTTCTTATAAGCATCCGGTTAGTGTCCCGCTCCTTGAAAGCGGCAGCTCTAGCCTTTAGCTCGATACGGATGTTGCCTGTAATCCATGGCTTCTGGTTGGGATATGTACATACAGTCACTGTGGGGACGACGTTGTCAATGCACTTATTGATGAAGCTGATAACTGAGGTATACTGAGGTATACTCCTCAATGTCATTGGATGAATCCCAGAACATATGCCAGTCTGTGCTAGCAAAACATTTCTGTAGCGTAGCATACGCGTCATCTGACCACTTCCGCATCTGACCACTTCCTTTTTGCTTGTAAGCAGGAATCAGGAGGATATAATTATGGTCAGATTTGCCAAATGGAGCGTGGGGGAGATCTTTGTATGCATCTCTGTGTGTGGAGTAAAGGTGGTCTAGAGTTTTTTTTGTGCTGGTAAGATTTTGTAAAACTGATATAAGTTTTCCTGCATTAAAATCTGCGGTCAGTAGGAGCGCCGCTTCTGGGTGAGCATTTTCTTGTTTGCTTATGGCCTTTTAGAGTTGGTTGAGTGCGGTCTTAGTGCCAGCATCGTTCTGTGGTGGTAAAGAGATAATATACAAATAATATAGATGAGAACTCTCTTGGTAGATAGTGTGGTCTACAGCTTATCATAAGGTACTCTACCTCAGGTGAGCAATACCTCAAGACTTCTTTAATATTAGACATTGCACACTGTAATGATGTGGCGGTGAGTCGGAAGCAGGTGCAGGTGAAACATTTTAATAAAACAACAAAACCAAGAACACGACACTAAACATAAGGCAGAACGCTGATACACAAGAACAATACCAACTGGTGAGTGAACCTGGGAGATTGACATATAAAGGGGAGGAAATGATTAAGGTCATGGAGTCCAGGTGTGAATCATAATGATGAATCCCAGAACCGGTGGTTAGTACTCTGGCGACATTGTACACCGGAGGGGAGGAGCCGGAGCAGACATGATACGCACCAGCTGTTATTGACAAATAGACACACACCCCCACCCCTCGTCTTACCAGACATAGCTTCTCTGTTCTGCCGGTGCATGGAAAATCCCGCCAGCTCTATATTATCCGTGTCGGTGAAACATAAGATATTACAGTTTTTAATGTCCAGTTGGTAGGATAATCTTAATCGTAGGTCATCAACTTTGTTTTCCAATGATTGCACGTTATCCAATAGAACGGATGGCAGTGGGAGTTTACTCACTCGCCTAAGAATTCTCAGAAGGCAGACCGGCCTCTGCCCCTTTTTGTCCGTCTTTTCTTCACGCAAATGACAGGGGTTTGGGCCTGTTCTCAGAAAGCAGTATATCCATCTCGTCGGACTCATTAAAGGAAAAAGCTTCTTCCAGTTCGAGGTAAGTAATCACTGTTCTGATGTCCAGAAGTTATTTTTGGTCATAACAGACGGTAGCAGCAACATTATGTACAAAATAAGTTTAAAAAATAAGTTACAAACCACGCAAAAAAATTAACAACATAGCACAGTTGGTTAGGAGCATGTAAAACGTCAGCCATCCTCTTCGGGCGCCATCTTAATGTTTTGTCATAGGGTACACCAGGGGTAGGCAACCCTGCTGCAGATTTTCATGTTTTTGATTTACCAACCTGGAAGAACAGGTCTGTTGAATTTAGGTAATCACTGAACTGATCAATTAGCTCAGTTGGTCAGGTGTAGTGCCTATTGGAACAAAATCTTGCAGTACCTCTGGCACTCCAGGAACACGGTCGCCTACCTCTGCAGTACATGATTCGAAATTTGAAGGCCATACGAAGCTACACTCTTAGAAAAAAGCGTTCTAAAAGGGGTTTTTGGCTATCCCAATAGGAGAACCCTTTGGGGTTCCATGTAAATTTAGAACCTTCTGTGGAAAGGGTTCTACAGTATGTGGAACCCAAAATGGTTCTACTTGGAATCAAAAGAGTTCCACTACCTGGAACCAACAAGGGTTCTTCCATGGGTTTTCTTATGGGGACAGCCATAGGTTTAGGTTCTAGATAGCACCTTTTTTCTAAGAGTGCACGTTAATCTAATTTGTTGCTAATGTCTGCACAAAAATATTTTACAAGGATATGTCAGGCCTTTCCGTTGCATCCCATTCCATACCACGTTAACGCTATGAGTCAATGTCCTACTTAATTCAACCAATAAGCAGAGAGAAATTCAAGCGCTTTGTGGTTTATTCAGTTGTACAGAATGTCCTTTCAAATATGGAATGTAAACAATGGAAAAATTGTTAGATTAAGCAATAGCTATTTGTCCTATGGGACCTTCAACAAAGTCAGGAAGTTTTGTAATATAGGCTACTGACCATTGTGGAGAGTTGGCTGTCAACCATTCATTTGAATATTAACATATTGTATGACAGAATAAATATGAGAATAAAATGAGAATAAGTACATGAGAGGAAAAATTTAGAAAATAAATAAAACAAAGAGCACAATTCCTTATAAAGTAATCTTGGAATTAAATTGGAATTGGCTATACAAATATCTTGCTGATATTTGAATAGCGAACAGTTCAGCTTCCAAAAACAACAGTAGCCTTCAGGTTTTTGAAGACACTTCATGCAAATGAGTGTGAAATAAGTTGAACATGTCATGATATCAGTGTTTTCATTTCGATGCCAAACCCACCATTGGTGTGAGTGGCCAAAGAGGTATAAATATGTTGTCCAACAAACGCCTGGAGTTTGCTTAACGGCATTGGCACTTGAATTGGAACCAGTGCTTTGGTCAGATGAGGTCATTTCCATGTAAAGGACCAATGAGCACCAACATGTGAAGTTCATAGGAGCATGTCAAATTGGGCATCAAATGAAAGCAAAGAATCTTTTTGAGATATTAAGGCATAGATACATTTTTCAACCATTTTACATCCCAAAAATTAGGAATAAGCAAAGGCTTTGATTTCTGGTCAAACAGATGGAAAATCTACCAGAAAAAGTATTAAAAGGTATTAGAAATTATTATCAAAACACAACAATGTTGAAGACCCCTGCCAACAAATATCAACAGTTTTGGAGAAAGTTTTCTGCCTTCTGTAAGTTTAAGAAACATTGCCTTGTGCCTTGAAATTCCATTACCAAAAAGAAAACATCTTTAAGATACAGTATTTAGGAGGAGGGATGATAACGAAAGTTCACAGAAGTAACAAGTAAAGATAGACCTATCAATTAATTATAGTGTATTTTCTAATTTGTTAAGTGATTAAAACTTGAAATTCTGTTACCAAAACAGTAACAGAATTTCAGAAAAATCTGTAACGAATTGGCTACAATGGGAAATCATAGTACTCACAAACCACAGTTGGGTTCATAAGTTTGGGCAGCACAGTAGAGTACAGTTCAGTACAGTACGGCACAGTAGAGTACAGTACAGTGAAGAATAGTATAGTTCGGTACAGTAAACAGTAGAGAACACTAGAGTTGAGTACACTATAATGCAGTGTATTGTACTGTACTGAACTCTACTGTACTCTACTGTACTGTACTGTACAGTTCGGACCAAACAAATTTGTTCTTGTTTGTGGCCAGAGCTCATAAAAAGAATAGCCAGTGTGTAGAATAATACCCAAATATGCAATGCAGAATATTGCATAATTATACCTTTGTGTGCCTAATTAGGATACATCACCATGAAGAGAATGACATTCATATTCGTAATGATGTACTTCTGTGCAGTACAGATCAGGGACCCATGATGAAATTCCGTAAACCGCAATTCCGTCAAAGTCAATGTGTCATGTCACCTGACACCCCATTCTTTCTGCCGACATCTTTGAAAAATGTATTTTGAGCAGATATTTAACAGAGTTTCCCATGATATGAAAACAGAGCTCATTGGCACACCAGTGGGGGTTTGGCATCAACATCAGAAAAACCTGGTTGCCCCATGCTAGGAGACTGAAACTTTGCTGCAAGTGAATCTTCCAGCAAGACAATAGCCCCAAGCACACATCAAAATCATTTTTAATTGGCCACAAAATCTACATTTTGCATTGGCCATCTCAGTCCCCTGGACGTGAAACCATTTGAAATTAGGACTTGAAACCATTTGAAAACCTGTCGTTTTGTAATTGAAGAGGGCAGTCCATAAGCGCAGAGGAAGGATATCAAGGATCTGGAAAGGATTGGAATAACAACAGCATTGTAAGGGTCTACAGGAGAACAACCAGGTAAAGGGAGGCAGCCTTATTATGGCCAAAAGTGTTGATGTGCTCTTTGGTGACGTGGTGGTATAGGAAAAGCTTAGGTCACATGATTCGAGGCACACTGAAGATTCAAGTATATATACAGTGGGGTCCGAAATTATTGACACCCTTGGGAGAAATAATATTATTTTATACTCATACAATTGCTCAGAGAACTAGATTTTGGTTAACAAGTAATACTTTTTTTCTCAAAAAGGTAGGGGTCAATTATTGACACCCCTGTTTTCAGTGCCTTACAATACCTCACCTTGCGAGGATGACGGCACTGAGCCTTTTTCTAAAATGTTTATGAGTTGGAGAACACATTGGGAGGGATCTTTCTCGTGTAGACCCTTACAACGTTGTTGTTTAACCCCAGTTTAAACTAAGTTCAGCTGACCCAAAAGTCAACGGGGTCAAATGTTGTGCTACCTTTCAGACACATATGGTACCTGATTGCATTTTCACATTAAGTGCAGTGTTGCTTACTGTAATACTACAGGGATGTCTTCAGTTCCATTGGAGCGTAATGGGGGATGTGAGGGGGGGAGTGAAGGATTCCACGCTGGACAGATTCCCCTTCAATAATACAATGTGTGTGTGCCTACCAGTATGTGTATCACAGATGAAGCAGGCATGCATGCCGCCAGCCTGCCAAACATATGGTTTCTAGACATTACAATGAGTCAGTCCTCCTATGGCTCCTCCCACCAGCCTCACACCAGTCAGTAATTTTTTCTGGGCTCTATGTAAACGCCTTGCCGTGGGGGTGCATGCATGTACGAAAGGATGATTCTTTGTGAAGAATGAATAACGCATACTGATGAGGTGAGGTGTCAGGGCAAGATAATTTTACATTGAAGGTGAAAAGACAATGAAAAGAGAGTGAGTCATTTTGAGGTATTGTCTAACAAGGCCACACTGACTGCAGGGGCCTCTAGAAGAAAATGTTTTATTGTAGAGCGCTGTGAGAAAAAAAGAAGATGGCTGAGAATGGAACAGATGGGGAGAGGAGAAGCAGGAAGTGGAAGAAAGAGAGAGAAAACAAGGTAAAACGTGTAGATTCATGTACAAGGTCATGTTTAAAAGGATAATGCAAGATTTTTGCGATCAAACCCTACATACCCAGAGTGAGATGAACTCATGGATAAAAATGTTATGTCTCCGTGTACAGTTTGAAGGTAGTTAGCAAGGGATTTGTGCTAACTAGCGTTAGCACAATGACTGGAAGTCTACTGGAACAGCTAGCTAGACTCAGGGTAAGTAGAAAGGGAGTTAATTGCCAAAATCTTGCACTATTCCTTTAAGAGGAGGGGTGGTGAGTATATTGATGTGTTCATAACCAAGTGGGAAGGTGGTATTTATCACATATCAAAATCTGTTGACCGGCCATCCAACTGGTAATCATCCCTGAGCTCCCACATGCTGAACTCCGAGGTCACCTACTAAGGAAATTACATCTATAACAGCATTTTAGGCAACAACAAAACACTGTTTATTAAAAGCAACCTATTAATATGGTTTTTGAACACTAGAATTTGTTTACAAGCATGATAGCTGTACTTTTAGTTTATGGTTGATGCAGCTTGTTTGCCATCAGCCAGAGTTCAAAGCACGTGAATGCATCCAACACGTGAATGTAATTACCACCTTCCCACTTGGTTACGAATGCAGCATAAAGCATCTGTGGGGTTTGGAGACAATGGCTAAGAGGTGGTCAAGATATAGATGTCTTCCACCAGGGAGAATGAGAGAGCTGTTAGGTATGCCCTGATTATGTCACATGATAGCCCCTAGCTTAGACATGACATGAGTGAGGATGTGATAGTTGTAGAATTCCCTCGAATTAATGGTTGTTGAAGATGCTATAGGACCATTAGTGGATGTGAGGAGTGATAGGAGACAGGGCCACTCTGAAGTTAAGTGCTTCCTATATATAATGTGATACAGTGGAACAGTGGAGGCTCCTCAGAGGAGGAAGGGGAGGACCATTAAAATTGTAAAACATTAAAAATGTTATACTTTTTAGATAAAACTATACTCAATATAATCACATCTCACCAAACAACTGATTAAAACACACTATTTTGACTGTTATGAGAGTGAAATCTATGCGTGATCAGGGGTTTATTAATTCCGCCGATTCTGTTGAGAAATATTTCTTAAACGGAAGCAAATGGAACAAAATGATGATAAACCTACCTGAAATTGTCCAATAGAAACTCTTGTTTGCAACTGTTGGATTAATGATTACACCCTATATCAGCTAGATGCAGGCAAGAGTGTGCAAGGTGGTATTGAATGTCACTGTCTGTAACCTCAAATTTGTCTCTCAACCTGTGTACATTAACGTTGTAAACTTTCACTCATAGTTTGTAGCAACCTCATGATGGGAATAGGCAGTGGTGTAAAGTACTTAAGTAAAATACTTTAAAGTACTACTTAAGTATTTTGGGGGGGTATCTGTACTTTACTTTACTATGTATATTTTTGACAACTTTTACTTATACACCACTACACTCCAAAATAAAATAATGTACTTTTTACTCCTTACATTTTCCCTGACACCCAAAAGAACTCGTTACATTTTGAAAGCTTAGCAGGATAGAAACATTCTCTATTTCATGCACTTATCAAGAGAACATCCCTGGTTATCCTAATGCCTCTGATCTGGCAGACTCACAAATGCTTTGTTTGTAAATTATGTCTGTGTTGAACTCTGCCCCTGGCTATCCGTAAATTAAAAGAACTTGGCCCAGCGTCGGTTCTTAACGGACTTCCCTAGTTAAATAAAGGTTAAATAAATAAATACAAATGATCAGATTAGGGGGTGTGCTGTGCCAAATTGAACAAATTGCGGTGAACAAGTACAATTGAGCATTAGACGACACCTTCTCGGTATGGATAAGTAGAATGCTAATATTTATTGATTACTACACAAGTTCTTGCTAAACAGTATGTTTTAAATAACATGTAGCATGATTAGTACACTGTATGCAGTTTTAGTAAGTGGTAGGCAAGACATACTGTACAGTATTTCTCCCAAAATCGTTATAGCCTACTGTGGACTAAATGCACTAACCATACTCCTACTCTCACACCAATGCATACAGTAGACTAGAGTGTGAACAGCTGGGCAGCATCCTCATCAAGCATACTGAATAAAAAGTAACCTCATGGTGTACTAATCTGCACTCCCATTCACTTCAATGGTCCAACAACAGAGGGTGTTATATAAGTGTAGTGACATCAATCATCTCCTGATAAATTCAAGGTACATATGTTGTATGTCATCCTAATCCACCAGTGGTTTAAATACATCTGAATTTGTGCTGAGATATCCCTGTGCTTAAAACGCATGTGCCCAAATTAAAGCACCCTTTTTGGTTACAGGTAGAACCTTTTTGGGTGCCATGTAAACCCCTTCCACAGAGGGTTCTACACTGAACCCAAAAAGGGTCTACCTGGAACCAAAAAGGTGTGCTCCTATTGGGACAGCCGAAGAAACCTTTTGGAACCCTTTTTTCTAAGAGTGTAGTTTAAAAAATGCCTGCGTAAACACATTGCAGGTTTGATTTTATTCCAGGCTCCTTCTTTTACCACATCTCACTGTACAGTACATGCTGAACCACCATCAGGAGTATGTGAAGGACACATACTCCTTCACACTACCACCCCCCTCTCCTCTCTCCTTTTAATTTTCTCATCTTCTACTCAATCTAGCCTGTCTTCCTGTTTGATGCTCTAGCTAGCTGCTCTGACTGAGACTTGCTGACGTCAGATGGATATAGGAAGTCATTATTAGACATCTTTAGAAAGTTCTACAGTTGGCCCAGCGTCGTCCGGGTTAGGGGAGGGTTTGGCCAGGGTGGGGCAATACTTGGCTCATTGCGCTCTAGCGACTCCTTGTGGTGGGCCAGGCGCCTGTAGGCTGACTTAGGTCATCAGTTGAATAGTGTTTCCTCCGACACATTGGTGCGGCGGGTGTTAAGGAGCGTGGTTTGGCCGGTCATGTTGCGGAGGACTTTCCCGAGCCCGTTGGGGAGTTGCAGTGATGAGACATAATTGGATCACAAATTAAATCACAAAATTGGAGAGAAAAAAGGTTCTAAAAGGTGCTAAAAGGGTTCTTCGGCTGTCCCCATAGCAGAAACCTTTCTGGTTCCAGATAGAACCCTTTTCAAGAGGGTTCTACATGAAACCCAAAAGGGTTCTCCTATGGGGAGGGTTGAAGAACCCTTTTAGAATCCTTTTTTCTAAAAGTGCAGTATCATAGTTGGCCAGGAAATTTCTATTAGCTAAACCGACCCTGGAGGGCTCCATTAATTCTGAATGAGATAAAATGACCCACACAGCATTTCCTGGTTCACTGCCATTGCAATGACTCCCCAGTGACTCCCCATTGACTCCCCAATGACATACACTACTAGATTGGATCTAAAAGTTGGATCTAACAGCATTGGTTCAATGCCTGTATAATAGGCAGAGGGATGAGGCGGTGCAACCTCCTACCTTCATTTAGATGGACATTTCCTCAAGACACTGTCCTTCCATACCTGGATCAGCACCAAATACATAAAGCATCTACGCTTACTCCCTCATTACCCTGGCAACAGGATCACAACAGAAGAAACAGGGAGTTGTAAAGCGTCCAAGAGCTACCTCCCGGGGCGGCAGGGTAGCCTAGTGGTTAGAGCATTGGACTTGTAACCGAAAGGTTGCAAGTTCAAATCCCAGAGCTGACAAGGTACAAAATCTGTCGTTCTGCCCCTGAACAGGCAGTTAACCCACTGTTCCTAGGCCGTCATTGAAAATAAGAATTTGTTCTTAACTGACTTGCCTAGTAAAATAAAGGTAAAATAAATAAAAAAATTAAAAAAATGTGTCTCTCTGTCTTTTGCTCTCTCTGCCAAGCTGAAGACATTTCAACAACCCTTTCAGAACGCGCGGGCGAGACAAAAGGCTCTTGAGAATGCAGGGCTAGTAGGGTAGAGTGGTTCATGTTTATTTTAGAAGCCACTTGCCCCTGACTTCCAGATTCATTCTCATTGGTTGAGAGGAGCGGGGAGACTTCCAAGGGCAGATGGGGACTGACAGCATGCTGCCACAGTGCAGACAGGGGAAGGTCATGATGATGTAAATAATAATAATACTTAATGTGCCAATGCCTGAGGTGGAGTTGGGCGTACATATTGTAGAGACGATGGAGGTGTGTTGGAAGGCACACATGCACAATGGGTGTAAATAGGGCAGGAGAAGCTGGAAAGGGGATGAGTGTGTCAATGGAATATTTGGTGCAAAAGTCCATCTTGGTGTAATTTAGAATGGTGAATAGAATGTTGGAAGGATTGTGAAGGAACATTTATTTCAATTTCACTGCCATTTTGATAGGTCCATAAAACCTGATATGGAACAAAAAGCCATGTTTGTATTTCACATTTCTACAATACGACAAAACAATGACGACAACTCCGAATCCGCTGTCAGTGATAAGATATCAAAGGAAAATGAGAATATGAGAATTAATATTGGAGTCCTTATAGCGTTTTTAAACTGCAGGGTTTTTAAACTGTATCTACAAGTCAAGCTGTCTCGGGAGTTGTCCTCATACTGTATTCATACTTATGTAAATACAAATTCATATATACTGTATGCTACAGTAAGTGTGTTTGGCATCCCCCATTGCACTGGGTAAATCCATAGATTTCCCTGGAAATGTAAATATAGATTCTACACACCATGACATATGTATGATTTTTTATTAATTTAAGTATGAATACAGTATGAAGACAACTCCAAAGACAACTTGGCTTGTAGATATGTTTGGTGAACCATCCGACCCACAGTCTCTCTGAGTACTGCCTGACTGCCTCCATTCACTCTTATGGTCAAAGTGTGTCAGTACTATTAAAGCCCAACATGTCAATTGATTACCTCCACTGCTGTCTTACGCCTGCAGACTCTGTTAACTTACACTACATGTGTTTCTGTTCTTATCCCCACCAGGGTGTACAGGGACATTCATACACACATGTCAATCCAACAGCATTCATTAAACAAGGTAAACACTTACGCACACATGCACAAACACACACACACACGCATCATTAAACTGTTTAAAAGTAACATATTTATCGCATTAGATCAATAATACTCAATGCAGTGTGCATGGCCTGGGAAAACATCTTAATTAACATCTTAACAGAATGGTTGAGGGACAGCTATTGGGGAACTGTGGGGGGGATCTTGGAGAGTTCGGGTTCACGTTTTTCGGCCTGGTGGTAGATCTGCCAACATGCCCTTGAGCAGGGCGTTGACCCTGGATGCTTCCGTGTGTCGCTCTGAATGGGAATCTGTTGGATGACTGGTATGATGTAGTTGTTGAGCGGCTTCACTGCAACTATATTTTATGTTTCGGACATTCAATAAATAAATACAAAATAATACAAAATAAAATAAAACATTTAATTCTCTGGCAACAGCTCTGGCGGACATTCCTGCAGTCAGCATGCCAATTGCACACTCCCTCAAAACTTGAGACATCTGTGGCATTGTGTAACAAAACGACACATTTTAGAGTGGACTTTTATTGTCCTCCGCACAAGGTGCACCTTTGTAATAATCATGCTGTTTAGTCATCTTCTTGATATGCCACACCTGCTATTTTGGCAAAGCAGAAATGCTCACTAACAGGGATGTAAACAAATTTGTGCCCAAATTTTGAGAGAAATAAGCTTTTTGTGCATATGGAACATTTCTGGGATGTTTTATTTAAGCTCATGAATCACAGGAATCATGTTGCGTTTATATTTTTGTTCAGTGTACAATGAGGGGAAACAGTTCTAATAAACCACATGGTGATCTACGATGATAACTTCTCGTATAAATTAAAAGACAAGACATTGTAACAATGGTGATTTCTGACAACTGTAACCGCTTGGGACTGATGTGACAGCGTGCACTAAACGAGAGAATGCAGTTATCAAGAGAAATGATAAAGCATGTTGTTGAATTGGGACTAGAGTTCACTTAAGACAGAGTTTGTAGTTACACAAAGTGTACTCATCAGGAGTCAACTGTATATCATTCCTCAAAAAATGTGACCAATATCATGAATGAGCAGCGTTAAGACAAAATGGATGAGAAATACTTTTAGGAAGGAGATTTTCAGGAAAGTATCTTTTTTAATGTATCAATAACCACTACCTCATGGCAAAACATTTCAGTGCTTTTAACAAGATATGTGATTTCAAATGTAATTGTATTTCTTTAACATACATTCAGTCTATAGTTAGGAGGGCATTTAGTAAATACTGATTCTTACATACAATAGGCATAACAATAGATAAAAATCCATCTCAATTTATCAATACCCTAGATGCAGTTGTACCCCTAAAAACTAAAAACGTTTCTCATAAGAAACTAGCTCCCTGGTATACAGAAAATACCCGAGCTCTGAAGCAAGCTTCCCGAAAATTGGAACGGAAATGGCGCCACACCAAACTGGAAGTCTTCCGACTAGCTTGGAAAGACAGTACCCTTACTGCTGCTCGATCATCCTATTTTTCCAATTTAATGTTAACATTCACTGCTATGCGGATGACACACAGCTGTACATTTCAATGAAACATGGTGAAGCCCCAAAATTGCCCTCGCTAGAAGCATGTGTTTCAGACATAAGGAAGTGGACGACTGCAAACTTTCTACTTTTAAACTCGGATAAAACAGAGATGCTTGTTCTAGGTCCCAAGAAACAAAAAGATCTTCTGTTGAATCTGACAATTAATCTTAATGGTTGTACAGTCGTCTCAAATAAAACTGTGAAGGACCTCGGCGTTACTCTGGACCCTGATCTCTTTTTTGAAGAACATATCAAGACTGTTTCAAGGACAGCTTTTTTCCATCTACGTAACATTGCAAAAATCAGAAACTTTCTGTCCAAAAATGATGCAGAAAAATGTGTCCATGTTTTTGTCACTTCTAGGTTAGACTACTGCAATGCTCTACTTTCCGGCTACCCGGATAAAGCACTAAATAAACTTCAGCTAGTGCTAAATACGGCTGCTAGAATCCTGACTAGAACCAAAACATTTTATCATATTACTCCAGTGCTAGCCTCCCTACACTGGCTTCCTGTCAAGGCAAGGGCTGATTTCAAGGTTTTACTGCTAACCTACAAAGCATTACATGGGATTGCTCCTACCTATCTCTCTGATTTGGTCCTTGCCGTACATACCTACACGTACGCTACGGTCACAAGAGGCAGGCCTCCTAATCGTCCCTAGAATTTCTAAGCAAACAGCTGGAGGCAGGGCTTTCTCCTATAGAGCAAAATTTTTATGGAATGGTCTGCCTACCCATGTGAGAGACGCAAGCTCGGCCTCAACCTTTAAGTCTTTACTCATCTCATCTCTTCAGTGGGTCATATGATTGAGTGTAGTCTGGCCCAGGAGTGTGAAGGTGAACGGAAAGGCTCTGGAGCAACGAACTGCCCTTGCTGTCTCTGCCTGGCCGGTTCCCCTCTTTCCACTGGGATTCTCTGCCTCTAACCCTATTACAGGGGCTGAGTCACTGGCTTACTAGGGTTCTTTCATACTGTCCCTAGGAGGGGTGCGTCACTTGAGTGGGTTGAGTCACTGATGTGATCTTCCTGTCTGGGTTGGCGCCCCCCCTTGGGTTGTGCCGTGTCGGAGATCTTTGTGGGCTATACTCGGCCTTGTCTCAGGATGGTAAGTTGGTGGTTGAAGATGTCCCTCTAGTGGTGTGGGGGCTGTGCTTTGGCAAAGTGGGTGGGGTTATATCCTTCCTGTTTGGCCCTGTCCGGGGGTGTCATCGGATGGGGACACAGTGTCTCTTGACCCCTCCTGTCTCAGCCTCCAGTATTTATGCTGCAGTAGTTTATGTGTCGGGGGGCTAGGGTCAGTTTGTTATATACTTATTTTCCACCATAATTTGCAAATAGATTCATTAAAAATCCTACAATGTGATTTTCTGGATTTTTTTTTCTCATTTTGTCTGTCATAGTTGAAGTGTACCTATGATGAAAATTACAGGCCTCTCTCATCTTTTTAAGTGGGAGAACTTGCACAATTGGTGGCTGGCTAAATACTTTTTTGCCCCACTGTAAATGCAGAGATGTAAGTATATTCACACACATTTGCATTCCTACTGAAATTGAAAACAATTGAAACACATAACAAAAGCCTTATACAACTTATCTTGTCGCATATTCCAAGCTTTGGATATACATTTTGCAACCGGCAAGTTGCCGGTTTTTCTTCGTCACTACTACAGCATAGTCATTTTAAGGGTATTTTCTGAAGTTCCCAGTAAAGTCAATAATTAGACAAAGACCCCTGCTAGTTTAGCTGAGTTAAAGCCTGGTGAGGAGGGGACATACAGCTCAGTCCAGTCAGGACACCTAGAGGAAATGTAATCAGACTAACACAGGGACACATCTCACACCCAATGGAACAGATGAAAAACAGGATCATCACCTCACTCGCTCCCGTTATGAGAGAAAGAAATATAAGCAAAATGAGAAAGAAAGAAAGAAAGAGAAAAAGAAAGGCATAACGGATTCACGTGGGGGGGTGGGGTTAAAGCCTGAGAAGACGAGATGAGATGAGAAAGAGGGCAATATAGGGAGAGAGAGAGAGAGTGAAAGAGAGAGGGGGGGAAAGGAGAGAGGTAGCATAGTAAAGGAAGCGCTTGCAGCAGTCAGATTAGTGAGGGAAGCTGCAGTATATGTCATTCAGGCAGATTTCATGAAGCCACAATCAAAGCAACAGCTGGAGGAAAAGGCCACGGAGAGACAGGAACATGAGACAGGAACATGAGACAGGAACATGTCAGAACACGGAGAGACAGGAACATGTCAGAACACGGAGAGACAGGAACATGAGACAGGAACATGAGACAGGAACATGTCAGAACACGGAGAGACAGGAACATGAGACAGGAACATGTCAGAGCACGGAGAGACAGGAACATGTCAGAACACGGGGAGACAGGAACATGAGACAGGAACATGTCAGAACACGGAGAGACAGGAACATGTCAGAACACGGAGCGACAGGAACATGTCAGAACACGGAGAGACAGGAACATGAGACAGGAACATGTCAGAACACGGAGAGACAGGAACATGAGACAGGAACATGTCAGAACACGGAGAGAGAGGAACATGTCAGAACACGGAGAGGCAGGAACATGAGACAGGAACATGAGACAGGAACATGTCAGAACACGGATAGACAGGAACATGAGACAGGAACATGTCCGAAGACGGAGAGACAGGAACATGAGACAGGAACATGTCAGAACACGGAGAGACAGGAACATGAGACAGGAACATGTCAGAACATGGAGAGACAGAAACATGTCAGAACACGGAGAGACAGGAACATGTCAGAACACGGAGAGACGGGAACATGAGACAGGAACATGAGACAGGAACATGTCAGAACACGGAGAGACAGGAACATGTCAGAACATGGAGAGACAGGAACATGAGACAATAACATGAGACAGGAACATGTCAGAACACGGAGAGACAGGAACATGTCAGAACACGGAGAAACAAGAACATGAGACAGGAAAATGAGACAGGAACATGTCAAAACACGGAGAGACAGGAACATGTCAGAACATGGAGAGACAAGAACATGAGACAGGAACATGAGACAGGAACATGTCAGAACACGGAGAGACAGGAACATGTCAGAACACGGAGAGACAGGAACATGTCAGAACAAGGAGAGACAGGAACATGAGACAGGAACATGTCAGAACACGGAGAGACAGGAACATGTCAGAACACAGAGAGAAAGGAACATGAGACAGGAACATGAGACAGGAACATGTCAGAACACGGAGAGACAGGAACATGAGACAGGAACATGTCAGAACACGGAGAGACAGGAACATGTCAGAACACGGAGAGACAGGAACATGTCAGAACACGGAGAGACAGGAACATGTCAGAACACGGAGAGACAGGAACATGTCAGAACAAGGAGAGACAGGAACATAAGACAGGAACATGAGACAGGAACATGTCAGAACACGGAGAGACAGGAACATGTCAGAACACAGAGAGACAGGAACATGAGACAGGAACATGAGACAGGAACATGAGACAGGAACATGTCAGAACACGGAGAGACAGGAACATGAGACAGGAACATATTGGAACACGGAGAGACAGGAACATGTCAGAACACGGAGAGGCAGGAACATGAGACAGGAACATGAGACAGGAACATGTCAGAACACGGATAGACAGGAACATGAGATAGGAACATGTCCGAAGACGGAGAGACAGGAACATGAGACAGGAACATGTCAGAACACGGAGAGACAGGAACATGAGACAGGAACATGTCAGAACACGGAGAGACAGGAACATGAGACAGGAACATGAGACAGGAACATGTCAGAACACGGAGAGACAGGAACATGTCAGAACACGGAGAGACGGGAACATGAGACAGGAACATGTCAGAACACGGAGAGACAGGAACATGTCAGAACACGGAGAGACAGGAACATGAGACAAGAACATGAGACAGGAACATGAGACAGGAACATGTCAGAACACAGAGAGACAGGAACATGAGACAGGAACATGAAACAGGAACATGTCAGAACACGGAGAGACAAGAACATGAGACAGGAACATGAGACAGGAACATGTCAGAACACGGATAGACAGGAACATGTCAGAACACGGAGAGACAGGAACATGTCAGAACACGGAGAGACAGGAACATGTCAGAACAAGGAGAGACAAGAACATGAGACAGGAACATGAGACAGGAACATGTCAGAACACGGAGAGACAGGAACATGTCAGAACACAGAGAGACAGGAACATGAGACAGGAACATGAGACAGGAACATGTCAGAAAACGGAGAGACAGGAACATGAGACAGGAACATGTCAGAACACGGAGAGACAGGAACATGTCAGAACACGGAGAGACAGGAACATGTCAGAACACGGAGAGCCAGGAACATGTCAGAACACGGAGAGACAGGAACATGTCAGAATACGGAGAGACAGGAACATGTCAGAACCTGGAGAGACAGGAACATGTCAGAACAGCAGCAGAAAGGGAACGATTAATGGAAGCATCTAAATGGCATCTGCAGGAGAATACCAATGAGTGTGGTTGTGTGCGCTTGTGTTTGGCATGTGCTTGTGGGAGGGCCTATCTGTGAGGGTGTATGAGTATGTGTGTGTGTGTGTGTGGGTGTGTGTGTGTGTGTGTGTGTGTGTGTGTGTGTGTGTGTGTGTGTGTGTGTGCGCGCGCGTGCGTGCGTGTCAGTCTAAGTAATTCATAAATCATCCTCCCCACTGCCTTGCAATCTTCAAGGAAATTTCCTGTGAGACTAATGCTGCTATCTTCAGGGGCTAATCTTTTAAACAGTAGCTAACTGAAGCTTCAGAATACATTTTGATGCCTGACTTTTAAAATAATGTTTAAAAAAATGCTAACCCCATCAAAGACTCCATCCATACGAAAAAGAGAGCAGTGTGTGAGCACCCAACCCAACTTTTTCCTCAAACATCAACTTTGGCACTGGCCTTGCTTGAAGCACCCTTGGGTGTAGATTATTGAAGCAGTGCCCTTTTCTGGCCTAAAACATTGATAAGCTCTGCTCTCGCTCAATTTTGGACTAGTCTAATACAGCCTGTAAAACTCCCTTGCATGTGTAGCGGGGTAATATTTATCATTTATCTATATTATACGTACCTCACATGCGACCCGTAATAAGGCTATGTAATTTGTATGTTAACGAAGTCTATTAAATGAATTATCTGACTCCGTGAAGATGATTTAGCAATATGCAAGAAACTATCGTTAAGTTGAAGTAACACAAAGGTCAAGAAAGGTTTAAGAATTGTCTATATCAAAGGCAGATATTTAATTATATTGTAAAATGAACAGATTCACATACAAAGGGAAGGGAAAGGGGATACCTAGTCAGTTGTCCAACGGAATGCCTTCAACTGAAATGTGTCTTCCACATTTAACCCAACCCCTCTGAATTAGAGAGGTGCAGGGGCTGCCTTAATCGACATCCATGTCTTCGGCACCCGGGGAATAGTGGGTTAACTGCCCTGCTCATTTGTTAAACTTCCTCATTACTACTGTACAGTACCGAACTGAACTGTAGAAATGCTATTGTATTGTGTAAAGATGGCTGCTATGTCTTCATCTGTGCATCTTGAGTCAATTTATCACAGCTGCAAAACACATTTCCAGTATGCGATAATGAAGCTAATTCGATGACGGTAATTCTAAACATGCACATGGAGAGAGACTGTGGCCGTCTTTTTGTTGTTGCTGCTGAATTCATTATCCAAACTGAATTAGGCTGTATTAAAACCCCCTAGAGTCAAATGACACACCCAATCGAATTAGCATAATAAGCATATCCCCATCATTTACGTTTATGAACCAAACGGAAGCAAACAGGAAGGTCCCACCCCATTTCGTTCCGTTTGCTTCTGTTTAAGAAACGTTTTGCAACAGAATCAGCGTAATGAATACACCCCTGTTTTATTTTTGCATGGGCTTTATCTCAATCCACCGCATCTGCCGATGTCGGGCTTCCGCATCTGCCGATGTCGGCCTTCCGCATCCGCCGATGTCGGCCTTCCGCATCCGGCGATGTCGGCCTTCCGCATTGGCGATGTCGGCCTTCCGCATTGGCGATGTCGGCCTTCCGCATTGGCGATGTCGGCCTTCCGCATTGGCGATGTCGGCACTCCGCATTGGCGATGTCGGCCTTCCGCATTGGCGATGGAAGGTGGCAGAGCAGCAGCGGTGTTTGTCACAAAAATGACTGTAACGACCTAACGGTTTGGGCTAGACACTAATATGACTCCTCTATGGAAAGCTGAGACTCTTTTGCTCTACTTCACAAGTGTCACAGGACTCGTCTGAAGGTAACCTATTATGGGGACGCAAAATTAATGGGGGTGAATAGGGCATTGCCACAAAGGTATATGGGCTGTAACGTAACAAAATGTGGAAAAAGTCAAGAGGTCTGAATACTTTTCCGAAGGCGCTGTATATGGGTCATTCCACTGTAAAAAAATTAAATACCAAATAATCTGAGTTTTCTTAAATCTCTCAGATATAGGACAGACACTAAAACATATTTCCTTCTGGTACATTCTTTTGGGACTGTTTTTCCATGTATGAATGTGTTATTCAATGTGTGTCTATGGGCTAATATCAGTAAGGCCTAATTCAATGTATTTTTGATACCTGTATGGTTCGTAAAATTCAAAATCAAATAACTAAACGATCCTTGGTATGAGCATCTTAAAATAATTCCATATGATAGCTTAGTAGAAACCCAGCCACAGGCTCTTAGACTCTAGGTGGTTTTAAATTGTAATCTTACTGACTTACTGTCAGCCTTAACATATAGTCTGAATAGAAAATGACAGTAGCCTACAAGAAATATGGTTTCATGTCAGACCATATAGGCTACTGTAGAATGTAATAACCTAGTCTAAAGACTATGCAAAGATGACAGACCTGACAGAAACGCTTCCTTCTGTCACCATATTTGTACACACTCAACCTCTAGACATGGATGGATATTTAATGAGTGTTTTTTTCATGACACAGATGACACAGATGTTTTTTTCATGACACAGATGACATCAATCTGACATCAGCATATGTATGGATGACCCTGTACTATGATCCAGCCTGGGGCAGAAGTCTCTACACTCGACCCCTCAATTGAACTCCCAGTGGTATCTTTGACCTGGCCTTCCCCATCAATGCCCATTCAACCATGACTAGTCTATGCACATGCATGTCCTGTTGAATCCACTCAGCCTCTGATCTGAAGGCAAAGGGTAAAGTGGGATGAACTTTAGAATATCAGCTAGCCTCAGTTTACCAGTAAATGCCCCTATTTACATACACTCACAAACGTACACACAAATACACATACTTTTCATTACATACACTACCGTTCAAAAGTTTGGGGTCATTTACAAATGTCCTTGTTTTTGAAGGAAAGCTACTTTTTTGTCCATTAAAATAACATTAAATTGATCAGAAATACGGTGTAGACATAGTTAATGTTGTAAATTACTACTGTAGCTGGAAATGGGTGATTTTTAATGGAATATCTACATAGGCGTACAGAGGCCCATTATCAGCAACCATTACTCCTGTGTTCCAATGGCACATTGTGTTAGCTAATCCAAGTTTATCATTTTAAAAGGCTAATTGATCATTAGAAAACCCTTTTGCATTTATGTTAGCACAGCTGAAAACTGTTGTGCTGTTAAATAAGCAATAAAACTGTCCTTTAGACTAGTTGTGTATTTTTTGAGCATCAGCATTTGTCGGTTTGATTACAGGCTCAAAATGGCCAGAAACAAATAACTTTCTTCGTCAGTCTATTCTTGTTCTGAGAAATGAAGGCTATTCCATGCGAGAAATTGCCAAGAAACTGAAGATCTCGTACAACGCTGTGTACTACTCCTTCAAAGAACAGCGCAAACTGGCTCAAACTGGTTCTAACTGGCAGCTTCATTAAACAGTACCCGCAAAACACCAGTCTCAACATCAACAGTGAAGAGGTGACTCCTGGATGCTGGCCTTCACCTCTTCACTGTTGCCGTTGAGACTGGTGTTTTGCGGGTACTATTTAATGAAGCTGACAGTTGAGGACTTGTCTGTTTCTCAAACTAGACACTCTAATGTACTTGTCCTCTTGCTCAGTTGTGCACTGGGGCCTCACACTCCTCTTTCTATTCTGGTTAGGGCCAGTTTGTACTATTCAGTGAAGGGAGTAGTACACAGCTTTGTACGAGATCTTCAGTTTCTTGGCAATTTCTCACATGGAATAGCCTTCATTTCTCAGAACAAGAATAGACTGACGAGTTTCAGAAGAAAGTTATTTGTTTCTGGCCATTTTGAGCCTGTAATCAAACCCACAAATGTTGATGCTCCAGATACTCAACTAGTCTAAAGAAGGCCAGTTGTATTCCTTCTTTAATCAGAACAACAGTTTTCAGCTGTGCTAACATAATTGCAAAAGGGTTTTCTAATGATCAATTAGCCTTTTAAAATGATAAACTTGGATTAGCTAACACAACGTGCCATTGGAACACAGGAGTGATGATGGCTGATAATGGGCCTCTGTATGCCTATGTAGATATTCCATAAAACAAATCTGCAGTTTCCAGCTATAATAGTCATTTACAACATTAACAATGTCTACACTGTATTTCTGATCAATTTGATGTTATTTGAATCGACAAAAAATGTGCTTTTCTTTCAAAAACAAGGACATTTCTAAGTGACCCCAAACTTTTGAACGGTAGTATACATGCATGCGTTCACATGCACATTCACACACAGACACATGCACGGGCACATTTACAGACACACACACACACACGCACGCACTGCTCTGAAGATGCTCCAAGGCATGTGGGTCTTCTCTCCACTGAGCTGCCATGCCCCATCTTCATTAGTGTCAGGAGCAGTGTTGGTGCTCTGGGTTAAAAGCTTTAAATATGAATCATGATATTACAGGGTACGCCAACATGCGGCAAGGGGAGAGACAGGGATAGAGAGAGGAATATGAGTAGGCAGTGGAAAGGGCAGCTTTTATCAGGAACCACAGCCACGGTTTGTCAAGGACAGGACTGGTGCCACAATCTCAGAGAAGGAGACCATAAAACTGTGTGTGTGTGTGTGTGTGTGTGTGTGTGCGTGTGCGTGTGCGTGTGTGTGTGTGTGTGTGTGTGTGTGTGTGTGTGTGTATGTGTGTGCGCGTGTGTGTGTGTGTGTGTGTGTGTGTGTGTGTGTGTGTGTGTGTGTGTGTGTGTGTGTGTGTGTGTTGCTATCAGGGTATGTGTGAAGAGGGGTATATACAGACAGGGCTGATGAGCAAGAAGCTGACATTCGAAGAGAGCAATATTAAAGTGTCAAATCAATATATTGATATTGAAACAAGGTGGGGATGAGGATGAGGACAGGAGAGTGGAGAGGTCAGGTGTTGACGGACCAGGCAATCAATACAAATAGAGAAAGGTGGAGCGAGAAAGAGGAAGAGATATTTCCTGAATAAAGATAACCCAGGTTGCAACGGGTTCTCTCTCTCCCTCCCTCCCTACATGGGAAACATATGTTTACATTGACAAAGCAAGTGAAATAGATAATAAGCAAAAGTGAAATAAACAGTCAGAAATGAACAGTAAACATAACACTCGCAGTTTCAAGAGAATAGAGACATTTCAAATGTTATATTATGGCTATGTACAATGTTGTAACAATGTGCAAATAGTTTAAGTACAAAAAGGGAAAATAAAGAAATATAAATATGGGTTGTGTTTCTTCTTCACTGCACATTTGTTTGCCCTTGTGGCAACACCCCCTTCATCTACAGCCCAAACACTACAGAGTCACTACAGAGTCAACCCACTGGTTCCTTCATCTACAGCCCAAACATTACAGAGTCAACCCACTGGATCCTTCATCTACAGCCCAAACATTACAGAGTCAACCCACTGGATCCTTCATCTACAGCCCAAACACTACAGAGCACCCCCTGGATCCTTCATCTACAGCCCAAACACTACAGAGTCAACCCACTGGATCCTTCCTCTACAGCCCAAACACTACAGAGCACCCCCTGGATCCTTCATCTACAGCCCAAACACTACAGAGTCAACCCACTGGATCCTTCCTCTACAGCCCAAACATTACAGAGTCAACCCACTGGATCCTTCATCTACAGCCCAAACACTACAGAGTCAACCCACTGGATCCTTCATCTACAGCCCAAACACTACAGAGCACCCCCTGGATCCTTCATCTACAGCCCAAACACTACAGAGCACTCCCTGGATCCTTCATCTACAGCCCAAACACTACAGAGCACTCCCTGGATCCTTCATCCACAGCCCAAACACTACAGAGCACCCCCTGGATCCTTCATCTACAGCCCAAACACAACAGAGTACTCCCTGGATCCTTCATCTACAGCCCAAACCCTACAGAGCACCCCCTGGATCCTTCGTCTACAGCACAAACACTACAGAGCACCCCTTGGGATCCTTCATCTATAGCCCAAACACTACAGACCACACCCTGGATCCTTATATCTACAGCCCAAACACTACAGATCACTCTCTGGAACCTTGATCTATAGCCAAAACACTACAGAGCACCCCCTGGATCCTCCTCCTGAATCCCCTCACATCCATTACATTTCCTCAATAAATATTCTAAACCTATTTCAAATGTCTGGTCCTCAATTTCTGAATTTAGCAGTCAGAGGTTCCTGAATGTCGCTAACGACATGGCTACAAGTTTGTTTATATTGTTACTCACCGCATCATCAGGGTTGGGTAGGTTACTTTCTAAATGTAATCCATTATAGTTATTAGTTACCTGTTCAAAATGGTAATCTGATTACTTTCAGTTGCTTTTGGATTACTTTCCCCTTTAGAGGCATTAGAAGAAGACAAAAAGGATCCATCAAACGCATTTGATGTGTCATCATAGTGGTCTCTGACTTGTGGTCAGACTCGCTCAGTTAGAACAAACTTACACTTGCACCTTTTGTCAATGCTGAATTTAATGTTATTGAGAACACAAAAAGGTATCATCTATTTTTTCACAAACATCCTCTCTGAATTTAAAAGTAATCCAAGAAGTACTCATCTAATTTTTCAAACGTATTTGTAATCTGATAACAATATCTTTGTTGGTAAAGTCACTGATTACAATTACAGTTAAAAAAAAAATCTGATTACGTGTCACTGGTTACATGTAATCAGTTACTCCCCAACCCTGCGCGTCGTACTAGCTGACCTTATCCAGGCCACTTAGAGAAAAATAAAGCAAGCAGTCTATAGTTGTATCTCATAAGTTTTTGAGCTACAGCCATTCTGAGTTGAAATTAATTGAATTGTATTGAAAAACTGCAGCTATTCCAAGGATTATTTTTCTAAGAAACGGATGGTCCATTCCATGTCACAAGTTGTAACAGTCTAATGTGGAAATAGGCCATAATGTTGCCTTAGTTCTCCTTAATGGCACTGTGTAAAGACACCAAGGAATTCAACTCTGACTGTGTTCTAAGAGCTCTATGGAGACATTAAAGACCATTAGAAACCATAACATGGAAGCCAGTAGAACTGCTGTGGCCTAATGGTTTGATTGTTCACTAGGGATGGTCTAACAGTAACTAATACAGACTTTTTTTGAAGGGAATAAACCACACACAAAGGACCATATCCTGGACACAGATTAAGTGTAAAAGAAGGACAAACTGAATTACTATCATCGAGGACTGGCATGAATTGTGAGGACGACCACACACAAAGTTGCAAAGAATATGTTGTGATCTATTTAATAAACACAAGAGACCAGCAAAATGGACAAAATAGTGTTGTGGTATAGCAGGAACAGTGTTTTCTACAGTAGTGGTCAAAACCTAGCACTTGCACACTACTTTATGGTAAATAAGACAAGTGATTTCAATGACTAATTTCTCTGAACAGGGAATACATTACATAGTATGGAGAAGCAATACTCCAAGCCACAGCTTCATACTACTTGTCAAACATAGATAACTGAAACTGTATATTAGTTGTTGGGGTGGGATTGGCATGAGGTGTTTGGGGTTCTGTGGGTAGGAAGATTGGTAGGAAGATTGTTCCAAATCGGTTGTTGGATACTATATTTATTGAATATTATCTGAATTCTATAAATAAATTAAAATGGCCAATTTGGGTACAAAATAATGTTTCAGGAATGCTAATCGTATCTGTTACTAACTACAGAAACAATCTCAGAATAATCTGAGATGGTGGGAGTCGAAATCCTCTTTCTTGTGCTTTTTGAGGTGGAACAACCCTGTCACAATCACCTGTCACTTCCGTTACCAACACCTCGGGGTGGACAGTCCTTCTGGGTTGATGTGGCCCATAGACATGCATTATCGTGCATCCACAATGAGCACTATGGAGAATTAGCAGAGCCATGTGACGCTTAAAAAGAGGCCACATATTAAGACGATCTACTTCACACACACACATGCACACACATGCACGCACACACTGTTGTTCTTGAATTCCTAAATGAGTACACTCCCCTTCATGCAGAAATGTTCTCTCCAGTGAACTGAAATGATTTAGAAAAGCCAAGTGAAGCTTAAAAAAAAGAGGCCACATTTTAAGAGGATCTACTTCACACACACATGCGCACAAACACGCGAGCACACACACACACACACACACACACTTCCTGGTATGGTACCTACTATGTGTGCACGAGCTTAAACATGCACATAATTGGGAGCCTAAACATGTAATGTACATATAGAATCCCTTTTCATTTGATTAGAGCTCAGTGGGCTTAATAGTATATACAGTATTTGTAGTTTAACTTTTAAAAGGTATTAACTTTTAATGTGGTATAAACACAACCAGTCATGACGTTTTCATCTGATTGTCAAACAATCACTTTAAAAGGCTCCTCCTGTAAGCCTGGTTACCTGCGCACGTTCGTCCACTCTAAAATAATTCCCGCATCCATGCAGTGCACTGTGCACCCGCTATTTGAAGAATGGGAACAGACAACAGAACACCAAGAAGTGTAGGGAAGGACATTCGGGTGATTGACATTCATCAGGCCTACACTTGTAACCTGAATTGTTGCGTCCACTTGTCCGCGCACGTCTCAGTCTCGGCAACTCAATATCTGCCACCGCAAAATGTCCCTTATTGTCGAACCACACCACATTTTGAGCTATTCCACACATTTTCAAGTTCATTCACACATTTTTCATGTGTGTTATACGCATTAATGATACTGTAAATAATAGTGTAATTCCTTACAGTTTTTGGGGGGCATTTTTGTTTTAATTATTGTGAAAGGTTCATGTTCAACCGGTAAGGCGTACGCCAACTATTTGCAGCACCAAGCCCACCTCAACTACCATCATTTCCATGCAAGTGACCATGGAGTCAGACGACCACGCCGTGAACCGCATCTAGAAGACGATCGATCGATATTAGCCAGCACGTGAAATTAATCATTAGAGGAGCCAAGCGGCTCAATCTCTCCCCTTAAGCAAAGTGCAGGCTCTTCCATAACACCCAGGGAGAGAGGCTGTCCCTCGGTGGTCCATATACAGGGCTAATGGACCTGCAAATGCAGCCTGTGCCTGAGCCCATCCTGGTGATATATACCAGGCAAATGGACAGGGCACTTGTCTCTTCGTCCCGGATAATCGTCTTGCAGTCTCTCGGCTGAGCTAATAGTCATGGTAACTGATGTCTTGTCCTGATCAATGCCAAGCTAATAGTGGATGAGCAGAGTGCTTTTGAAAGGCGTTGAGGTAATGGTGATGGAATCAGACGCTGTCTGTCATCGAATGTATTTCCCCTTTAGTAAATGCTGCCTCTGGGGTTGAGTTTGAATTCTGGCACTTCTTCAGTTCTAATCATAGACCACTTTATTTGACTAGTGCGTGTGGATTAAGTTTCTTTAATAGTCATGGTAATAACAGATTAATAAATTAAAATATTTAAATTGAGCAATCACAGTTGAGCTGTCTAATGATGAAATATTACGTCAATATTGAAAATGGGGTGGAAAATATCCGCGCCACCAATCACATCGCTGGGCAATATTCCACCTTCTATATGAAATCATAAGGTCAGCTACACTGAACAAAAATATAAACTCAACCTGCAACAATGTCAAAGATTTTACTGAGTTAAAGTTAATATAAGGAAATCAGTCAATTGAAATAAATTAATTAGGCCCTAGTCTATGGATTTCACATTACTGCAAATGCAGTTGAAGTCAGAAGTTTACATACACTTATGTTGGAGTCATTAAAACTTGTTTTTCAACCACTACACAAATTTCTTGTTAACAAACTATAGTTTTGGCAAGTCAGTTAGGACATCTACTTTGTGCATGACACAAGTAATTTTTGCAACAATTGTTTACAGACAGATTATTTCACTTATAATTCACTGTATCACAATTCCAGTGGGTAAGGAGTTTACATGCACTAAGTTGACTGTGCCTTTAAACAGCTTGTAAAATTCCAGAAAATTATGTCATGGCTTTAGAAGCTTCTGATAGGCTAATTGACATCATTTGAGTTAATTGGAGGTGTACCTGTGGATGTATTTCAAGGCCTACCTTCAAACTCTGCCAAGACCTCAGAAATCTGCCAAGACCTCAGAAAATATATTGTAGACCTCCACAAGTCTGGTTCATCCTTGGGAGCAATTTCCAAACGCTTGAAGTGACTACATTCTTCTGTACAAACTATAGTACGCAAGTATAAACACCATGGGACCACGCAGCCGTCATACCACTCAGGAAGGAGACGCGTTCTGTCTCCTAGAGATGAACATACTTTGGTGTGAAAGTGCACATCAATCCCAGAACAACAGCAACGGACCTTGTGAAGATGCTGGAGGAAACAGGTACAAAAGTATCTATATCCATAGTAAAACGAGTACTATATCGACATAACTTGAAAGGCCGCTCAGCAAGGAGAAGCCACTGCTCCAAAACCTCCATAAAAAAAGCATGACTACGGATTGCAACTGCACATGGGGAATAAGATCTAAGTAATGTACTTCCGGCGCCGACAGAGATGGCCGCCTCGCTTCGCGTTCCTAGGAAACTATGCAGTTTTTTGTTTTTTTACGTGTTATTTCTTACATTAGTACCCCAGGTCATCTTAGGTTTCATTACATACAGTCGAGAAGAACTACTGAATATAAGATCAGCATCAACTCACCATCAGTACGACCAAGAATATGTTTTTCGCGACGCGGATCCTGTGTTCTGCCTTACAAACAGGACAACGGAGTGGATCCTATGCAGCGACCCAAAAAAACGACTCCGAAAGAGAGGGAAACGAGGCGGTCTTCTGGTCAGACTCCGGAGACGGGCACAGCGCGCACCACTCCCTAGCATTCTTCTTGCCAATGTCCAGTCTCTTGACAACAAGGTTGATGAAATCCGAGCAAGGGTAGCATTCCAGAGGGACATCAGAGACTGTAACGTTCTTTGCTTCACGGAAACGTGGCTTACTGGAGAGACGCAATCCGAAGCGGTGCAGCCAACAGGTTTCTCCACGCATCGCGCAGACAGGAAAAAACATCTTTCTGGTAAAAAGAGGGGCGGGGGCGTATGCCTTATGACTAACGTGACATGGTGCGATGAAAGAAACATACAGGAACTCAAATCTTTCTGTTCACCTGATTTAGAATTCCTCACAATCAAATGTAGACCGCATTATCTACCAAGAGAATTCTCTTCGATTATAATCACAGCCGTATATATCCCCCCCCAAGCAGACACATCGATGGCTCTGAACGAACTTTATTTAACTCTCTGCAAACTGGAAACAATTTATCCGGAGGCTGCATTCATTGTAGCTGGGGATTTTAACAAGGCTAATCTGAAAACAAGACTCCCCAAATTTTATCAGCATATCGATTGCGCAACCAGGGGAGGAAAGACCTTGGACCATTGTTACTCTAACTTCCGCGACGCATATAAGGCCCTGCCCCGCCCCCCTTTCGGAAAAGCTGACCACGACTCCATTTTGTTGATCCCTGCCTACAGACAGAAACTAAAACAAGAGGCTCCCACGCTGAGGTCTGTCCAACGCTGGTCCGACCAAGCTGACTCCACACTCCAAGACTGCTTCCATCACGTGGACTGGGAGATGTTTCGTATTGCGTCAGATAACAACATTGACGAATACGCTGATTCGGTGTGCGAGTTCATTAGAACGTGCGTTGAAGATGTCGTTCCCATAGCAACGATTAAAACATTCCCTAACCAGAAACCGTGGATTGATGGCAGCATTCGTGTGAAACTGAAAGCGCGAACCACTGCTTTTAATCAGGGCAAGGTGTCTGGTAACATGACCGAATACAAACAGTGCAGCTATTCCCTCCGCAAGGCTATCAAACAAGCTAAGCGCCAGTACAGAGACAAAGTAGAATCTCAATTCAACGGCTCAGACACAAGAGGCATGTGGCAGGGTCTACAGTCAATCACGGACTACAGGAAGAAACCCAGCCCAGTCACGGACCAGGATGTCTTGCTCCCAGGCAGACTAAATAACTTTTTTGCCCGCTTTGAGGACAATACAGTGCCACTGACACGGCCTGCAACGAAAACATGCGGTCTCTCCTTCACTGCAGCCGAGGTGAGTAAGACATTTAAACGTGTTAACCCTCGCAAGGCTGCAGGCCCAGATGGCATCCCCAGCCGCGCCCTCAGAGCATGCGCAGACCAGCTGGCCGGTGTGTTTACGGACATATTCAATCAATCCCTATACCAGTCTGCTGTTCCCACATGCTTCAAGAGGGCCACCATTGTTCCTGTTCCCAAGAAAGCTAAGGTAACTGAGCTAAATGACTACCGCCCCGTAGCACTCACATCCGTCATCATGAAGTGCTTTGAGAGACTAGTCAAGGACCATATCACCTCCACCCTACCTGACACCCTAGACCCACTCCAATTTGCTTACCGCCCAAATAGGTCCACAGACGATGCAATCTCAACCACACTGCACACTGCCCTAACCCATCTGGACAAGAGGAATACCTATGTGAGAATGCTGTTCATCGACTACAGCTCGGCATTCAACACCATAGTACCCTCCAAGCTCGTCATCAAGCTCGAGACCCTGGGTCTCGACCCCGCCCTGTGCAACTGGGTACTGGACTTCCTGACGGGCCGCCCCCAGGTGGTGAGGGTAGGCAACAACATCTCCTCCCCGCTGATCCTCAACACTGGGGCCCCACAAGGTTGCGTTCTGAGCCCTCTCCTGTACTCCCTGTTCACCCACGACTGCGTGGCCACGCACGCCTCCAACTCAATCATCAAGTTTGCGGACGACACAACAGTGGTAGGCTTGATTACCAACAACGATGAGACGGCCTACAGGGAGGAGGTGAGGGCCCTCGGAGTGTGGTGTCAGGAAAACAACCTCACACTCAACGTCAACAAAACTAAGGAGATGATTGTGGTCTTCAGGAAACAGCAGAGGGAACACCCCCCTATCCACATCGATGGAACAGTAGTGGAGAGGGTAGCAAGTTTTAAGTTCCTCGGCATACACATCACAGACAAACTGAATTGGTCCACTCACACAGACAGCATCGTGAAGAAGGCGCAGCAGCGCCTCTTCAACCTCAGGAGGCTGAAGAAATTCGGCTTGTCACCAAAAGCACTCACAAACTTCTACAGATGCACAATCGAGAGCATCCTGGCGGGCTGTATCACCGCCTGGTATGGCAACTGCACCGCCCTCAACCGTAAGGCTCTCCAGAGGGTAGTGAGGTCTGCACAACGCATCACCGGGGGCAAACTACCTGCCCTCCAGGACACCTACACCACCCGATGTCACAGGAAGGCCATAAAGATCATCAAGGACATCAACCACCCGAGCCACTGCCTGTTCACCCCGCTATCATCCAGAAGGCGAGGTCAGTACAGGTGCATCAAAGCTGGGACCGAGAGACTGAAAAACAGCTTCTATCTCAAGGCCATCAGACTGTTAAACAGCCACCACTAACACTGAGTGGCTGCTGCCAACACACTGACACTGACTCAACTCCAGCCACTTTAATAATGGGAATTGATGGGAAATGATGTAAATATATCACTAGCCACTTTAAACAATGCTACCTTATATAAATGTTACTTACCCTACATTATTCATCTCATACGCATACGTATATACTGTACTCTATATCATCGACGGTATCCTTATGTAATACATGTATCACTAGCCACTTTATACTATACTATGCCACTTTGTTTACATACTCATCTCATTTGTACATACTGTACCCGATACCATCTACTGTATCTTGCCTATGCTGCTCTGTACCATCACTCATTCATATATCCTTATGTACATATTCTTTATCCCCTTACACTGTGTACAAGACAGTAGTTTTGGAATTGTTAGTTAGATTACTTGTTATTACTGCATTGTCGGAACTAGAAGCACAAGCATTTCGCTACACTCGCATTAACATCTGCTAACCATGTGTATGTGACAAATAAAATTTGATTTGATTTGATTTGATGATTTGAAGATCTAACTTTTTGGATGAATGGCCTCTGGTCTGATGAAACAAACATAGAACTGTTTGGCCATAATGACCATCGTTATGTTTGGAGGAAAAAGGGGGAGGCCTGCAAGCTGAAGAACACCATCCCAATGGATGGAGTGGCCATCACAAAGCCCTGACCTCAATCCTATAGAGAATTTGTGGGCAGAACTGAAAAAGCGTGTGCAAGCAAGGAGGCTTACAAACCTGACTCAGTTACACCAGCTCTGTCAGGAGGAATGGGCCAAAATTCCCTCAACTTATTGTTGGAAGCTTGTGGAAGGCTGCCCGAAACTTTGACCCAAGTTAAACACTTTAAAGGCAATGCTACCAAATACTAATTGAGTGTGTGTAAACTTCTGACCCACTGGGAATGTGATGAAAGAAATAAAAGCTGAAATAAATAATTCTCTCTACTATTATTCTGACATTTCACATTCTTAAAATAAAGTGGTGATCCTAACTGACCTAAGACAGGGAATTTTTACTCAGATTAAATGTCAGGAATTATGAAAAACTGAGATTAAATGTATTTGGCTAACGTGTATGTAAACTTCCGACTTCAACTATACATGCATCTGTTGGTCATAGATACCTTAAAAAAGGTAGGGGTGTGGATCAGAAAACCAGTTAGTATCTGGTGTGACCCCCATTTGCCTCATGCTGTGCGACACATCTCCTTCGCATGGAGTTGATCAGGCTGTTGATTGTGGCCTGTGGAATGTTGTGTCCCTCCTCTTCAATGGCTGTGCGAAGTTGCTGGATATATGCAGGAACTGGAACACGCTGTCATACACATCGATCCAGACCAACTCAAACATGCTCAATGAGTGACATGTCAGGTGAGTATGCAGGCCATCAAAGAACTGGGACATTTTCATCTTCCTGGAATTGTGTACAGATCCTTGCAACATGGGACTGTGCATTATCATGCTGAAACATGAGGGGATGGTGGCGGATGAATGGCACGACAATGGGCCTCAGGATCTAGCCACGGTATCTCTGTGCATTCAAATTGACATCGATAAAATGCAACTGTGTTCATAGCTTATGCCTGCCCGTTTCAGCATAACCCCACCGCCACCATTGGGCACTCTGTTCACAACGTTGATATCACCAAACCGCTAGCCAACACAAAGCCATACACGCTGTCTGTCATCTGCCCAGTACAGTTGAAACCGGGATTAATCTGTGAAGAGCACACTTCTCAAATGTGCCAGTAGCCAGTGAAGTGAGCATTTTCCCACGACGCCAAACTGCAGTCAGGTCAAGATCCTGGTGAGGACGATGAGCACACAGATGAGCTTCCCTGAGACGGTTTCGCACAGTTTGTGCAGAAATTCTTCGGTTGTGCAAAACCACAGTTTCATCAGCTGTCCGGGTAGCTGGTCTCAGACGATCCCGCAGGTGAAGAAGCCTGATGTGGAGGTCCTGGGCTGGCGTGGTTACACGTTGTCTGTGGTTGTGAGGCCGGTTGGACCTCCTGACAAATTCTCTAAAATGACGTTGGAGGCGCCTTATGGTAGAGAAATTAACATTAAATTATCTGGCAACAGTTCTGGTGGACATTCCTGCAGTCGGCATGCCAATTGCACGCTCCCTAAAAACTTGAGACATCTGTGGCATTGTTGTTCAACAAAACTGCACATTTTAGAGTGGTGCACCTGTGTAATGACCATTCTGGTTAATCAGCTTCTTGATATGCCACACCTGTCAGGTGGATGGATTATCTTGACAAAGGAGAAATGCTCACTAACAGGTATGTAAACAAATGTGTGCACAACATTTGAGAGAAGTAAGCTTTTTTTGTGCAATGGAACATTTCTGTGATCTTCTATTTCAGCTCATGAAACATGGGACCAACACTTTACATCAGGGATCACTAGATTCAGCTGCGGGACAATTTTTTTCTGGAGCGAATTGTCAGGGGGCTGGAACATAATTAAGCAATAAGGCCCGAGGGGCCCGACGGGGTGTGGTATATGGCCAATATAACACGGCTAAGGGCTGTTCTTATGTGCCTGGATACAGCCCTTAGCTGTGGTATATTGGCCATATACCACAAACCCCCATGGTGCCTTATTGTTATTATAAACTGGTTACCAAAGTCATTACAGCAGTAATAATACATGTTTTGTCATTCCCATGGTATACGGACTGATATGATTTAACACAGTAAAACAGGCGCTTAGGGTGAGTTAAAGAAAATGCTGAAGTGAAGTAGCCAGCTGTACGTGACCCATGAGAGAATATAAGGTGTGATTGTGTGAGTGTGTGTGTGTGAAACATGACAGTCGACATGCTGATCTTTCCCATCAAGTTCTGGGAAATGGACAGCGTACTACTGTGTAGACAGGATTGTTTAACAAGGCCCGGACCAATAGTTTTCACTTCCAATTCTCTCTCAGTCACTTTCTGGGAGTTATTGATCTAGCATGGCCAGGGGGAACATAGCTGCAAAACCATACAGATGTAGGCTTTTAATTTGAGACAGTTTGCTACAGCAGGGAAATAATCCTACAGCAACAGGACAAGTGAATTATTATGTGGATTTCTGCAACAACAAAAAATCTCAGCGACAGAAGAGTGATCAAATTAAGGTCCTACATCTGTATACAGCTAAAACGCCCCACCTCTGATAGCATTTTCAATCTTTAGTAAAAAAGAGTGGGAGAAGCAGAGAAGCAGAGAGCAGAGCACCCTGTCAGAGTCAGGCTGAACACCACAAAAGAAGAAAAACAACAACATGACAGTATACATCTCTCTCGACCCTCCTTTTCACAGAGTACTGTCAGCACTACATTTCCAAGCCAGGTAGCTATTACTTTCCAACAAATTGCCATAGCACGGTAATGGGGAGATGGAGAGAAGTAGCAGACCTTGGTGCCTGGCAGATTCATGAAGACCACCCGGCTGTGCCGACAGAGAGAAAACACACTGAATAATTTCAGTTAGCACTGAGATTTGGAGAGTAGCTGGGTCAGGGGAAGGGCAGGCCTCCGCACCTCTACATTATTCATCCAACTATGCAAGGATACATCCAGGGTGACTTACATCGCTCATCATTTACATGCTATTCCTTTATGAATTATTGAGTCAATGATTTGTGGGGGAGTTGAACCGTGAAGGGGACATGGAGTGGAGGCTGTATGGACACATATAGGGATTGGTCACGTAGCTGTTAACGTGCAGGCTGTGCAGTTAAGTGAAACTTAGCCAAGCTCCTCCAGTATACTGTAGACCAACAGAGGGCTAAATTCATTCTGATTTTGTGATGCTATTCCATAACTAAAACTTTCACATTTTGGAAAATGTAATTGGTAGCATTTGAAATATGTGGGGTTAAAAGACATTGAAATGTATTCGAAAATGTGCATTACATTAGTATCTCCTGCAGTTCAACTCAGGCCTCAGTATTTCTTTATACATTTGTGACATCAATGTTTAAATTATTGGTTTTACATACAGTACGCATCAAAAGTTTGGACACACCTACTCATTCCAAGGTTTTTATTTATTTTTATTATTTTCTACTTTGTAGAATAATAGTGAAGACATCAACACTATGAAATAACACGTAGTAACCAAAAAACTGTTAAACAAATAAAAATATAGTTTATATTTGAGATTCTTCAAACAGCCACCCCTTGCCTTGATGACAGCTTTGCACACTCTTGGCATTCTCTCAACCAGCTTCATGAGGTAACCTGGAATGCATTTCAATTAATAGGTAATGCGTTTTAGCCAATCAGTTGTGTTGTGACAAGGTAAGGGTGGTATACAGAAGATAGCCCTATTTGGCTATATTACTTTAAGACATGAAGGTCAGTCAATCAGGAAAATTTCAAGAACTTTTAAAGTTTCTTCAAGTGCAGTCGCAAAAGACATCAAGAGCTATGATGAAACTGGCTCTCCACAGGAAAGGAAGTGTCACGGGATTCTTCTGTTGAAGGAGAGGCGGACCAAAACGCAGCGTGGTTATTTAGATACATATTTAATAAGGATGAAAAGGGAACAATATACAAAAACAAGAAACATGAAAAACCAAAAACAGCCCTATCTGGTGTAACAAACACAAAGACAGGAACAATCACCCACCAAACCCAACACAAAACAGGCTACCTAAATATGGCTCCCAATCAGAGACAATGACTAACACCTGCCTCTGATTGAGAACCATATCAGGCCCAAACACAGAAACAGACAAACAAGACATCCAACATAGAATGCCCACTCAGATCACACCCTGACCAAACAAAACATTGAACATGCAAAGCAAACTATGGTCAGGGTGTGACAGGAAGGCCCAGAGTTACTTCTGCTGCAGAAGATAAGTTCATTAGAGTTAACTGTACCTCAGAGTTCAAGTAACTGACACATCTCAACTTTTCAGAGGAGACTGTGTGAATCAGGCCTTTTTGGTCAAATTGCTGCAAAGAAACCACTACTAAATGACAACAATAATAAGAAGAGACTTGCTTGGGCCAAGAAACATGAGCAATGGACATGAGACTGGTGGAAATCTGTCCTTTGGTCTGATGAGTCCAAATCTGACATTTTTTATTCCAAACGTCGTGTCTTTGTGAGACACAGACTAGGTTAACGGATGATCTCCCACCGTGAAGCATGAAGGAGGTGGTGTGATGGTGCTTTGCTGGTGACACTGTCTGTGATTTATTTAGAACTCAAGGCACACTCAACCAGCATGTCTACCACAGCATTATGCAGCAATATGCCATCCTATCTGGTTTGCGCTTAGTGGGACAATCATTTGTTTTTCAACAGGACAATGACCCAAAACACACAAACCAGGCTGTGTAAGGGCTATTTGACCAAGGAGAGGGATGGAGTGATGGTATCAGATGACCTGGCCTCCACAATCATCCGACCTCAACCCAATTGAGATGGTTTGCTGGTTGACAGAATGCCAAAAGTGTGCAAAGCTGTCAAAGGGTGGCTACTTTCAAGAATCTAAAATATACTTTGATTTGTTTAACACTGTTTAGGTTACTACATGATTCCATATGTGTTATTTCATCGTTTTTATGTCTTCACTATTATTTTACATTGTAGAACACAAACCCTTGAATGAATAGGTGTGTCCAAACTTCTGACTGGTACTGTATATAATAATTAATTAAATTAATTTGAGATCTGTATGTAAAACATTTACATTTGACATTTTAGTCATTTAGCAGATGCTCTTATCCAGAGTGACTTACAGTTAGCGTGTTCATCTTAAGATATTTAGGTGGGACTACCACATATCACAGGATATGAACATTCCAGCTAAATAATGGACACATTTTAATACACTAATATCTATTAATAAAAAATCTGAGAACAGTAATATTTTACACACACACATGAAATAAAAAGCACAGCCATTCATGCAGTAAACCCTCTACAGGATCGGTGTCCCCACATGGGACGGTTGAGCTAATGTGCGCTAATGTGATTAGCATGACGTTGTAAGTAACAAGAACATTTCCCAGGACATAGACATGTTTTATATTGGCAGAAATTATTGTTAATCTAACTGCACTGACCAATTTACAGTAGCTATTACAGTGAAATAATATCATGCTATTGTTTTAGGAGAGTGCACAGTTATGTACTTGAAAATGTATCAATAAACCAATTAGGCACATTTGGGCAGACTTGATACAACATTTTGAACAGTAATGAAATGGTTCATTGGATCAGTCAAAACCTTGCACATACACTGCTTCCATCTAGTGGCCAAAATGTAAATTGCGCCTCTACTCCTAACTCATAGCGGCCTTTCTCTTGCATTTCAAGGATGATGAAAGAAAGAAAAGATATAATGTTTTTGCTTTGTATTATCTTTTACCAGATCTAATGTGTTATATTCTCCCACCACATTAATGTCACATTTCCACAAATTTCAAAGTGTTTCCTTTCAAATGGTATCATGAATATGCATATCCTTGCTTAAGGTCCTGAGCTACAGGCTTTTAGATTTGTGTATGTAATTTTAGGCGATAATTGTAAAAAAGGTTTTGCGATCCTCAAGAGGTTCTTAACCACAAAACGAATTACCATTCATTATCATAATATGAAGAGCTGTGCATCAATGGCTGACATTGGTGGAGGTTAACATGTCTCTTTCATGTCAGAGCGCCCTTTAACTGCAATAAAGATCAATATTAATGCCGGTGCAAATGCCTCTTGACGTGGCTAAAGATTAGTACAGTAAACAAACATTAGAATGTCACTGAATGAGACTTTTATTTGGCCCTCTAGTTGTTTAATTTTTGATTTAACCTTTATTTAAATATGCAAGTCTGTTAAGAACAAATTCTGACTTACAATTACTGCCAACCAAAAGGCAAAAGGCCTCCTGCAGGGACAGGGGCCTGGGATTAAAAAGAAAAAAGAAATACAATATAAATACAGGACAAAACACACATCACAACAAGAGAGACAACACAACACTACATAAAGAAAGACCTAAGACAGCAACATAGCAAGGCAGCAACACATGACAACACAGCTTGGTAGCAACACAACATTACAACAACATGGTAGCAACACAAAATGGTAGCAGCACAAAACACGGTACAAACATTATTGGGCACAGACAACAGCACAATGGGCAAGAAGGTAGAGACAACAATACATCACGCAAAGCAGCCACAACTGTCAGTAACAGTGTCCATGAATGAAGAGATTGAGATAAAACTGTCCAGTTTGAGTATTTGTTGCAGCTCGTTCCAGCCGCTAGCTGCAGCGAACTGAAAAGAGGAGCGACCCAGGGATGTGTGTGCTTTGGGGACCTTAAACAGAATGTGACTGGCAGAACGGGTGATGTATGTGGAGGATGAGGGCTGCAGTAGATATCTCAGATAGGGGGGAGTGAGGCCTAAGAGGGTTTATAAATAAGCATCAACCAGTGAGTCTTGCGACGGGTATACAGAGATGACCAGTTTACGGAGGAGTACAGAGTGCAGTGATGTGTCCTATAAGGAACATTGGTGACAAATCTGATGGCCGATAGTAAATCACTGTGCATCACAGATAATACAGTGTTTTAATTGACCCCTGTATAGGCAATGCATCTCATCTCATCCGCTCGATCTGATCAACTCTGTAGGGGGTGTGTGGATCCCCCCCAGAGGTCTCCGGGATTACTGCCAAGATTAAAGAGAAACAGAGGTCAAGCTAACACGCTAACATATGTGTGTGGCTAGCCTAATAGTGAAGCCAATGTAAAATCCATAGGTAGCATGCACTAACGGATGTTTGGAAACCCTTTGATCTTGCTTTCAGCATTAGCGATCTAAACGCATTGGAGGAAGCCAATGATGTGATTAGAGTCCGGGATGGTTTGTATCTTCTAGCAGGTGATGAGAGTATAAGAGGAGCTTGAATGACAGCAAACATGGGTCATAGGACACTGTCACTTTCCCCGCAATGGAGGACCAGTAGGCCAGTCGGACACATGCAGTCTCCCCACAATGGAGGACCAGTAGGCCAGTCGGACACATGCAGTCTCCCCACAATGGAGGACCAGTAGGCCAGTAGGACACATGCAGTCTCCCTACAATGGAGGACCAGTAGGCCAGTAGGACACATGCAGTCTCCCCACAATGGAGGACCAGTAGGCCAGTAGGACACATGCAGTCTCCCCACAATGGAGGACCAGTAGGCCAGTAGGACACATGCAGTCTCCCCACAATGGAGGACCAGTAGGCCAGTAGGACACATGCAGTCTCCCCACAATGGAGGACCAGTAGGCCAGTAGGACACATGCAGTCTCCCCACAATGGAGGACCAGTAGGCCAGTAGGACACATGCAGTCTCCCCACAATGGAGGACCAGTAGGCCAGTAGGACACATGCAGTCTCCCCACAATGGAGGACCAGTAGGCCAGTAGGAAACATGCAGTCTCCCCACAATGGAGGACCAGTAGGCCAGTAGGACACATGCAGTCTCCCCACAATGGAGGACCAGTAGGCCAGTAGGACACATGCAGTCTCCCCACAATGGAGGACCAGTAGGCCAGTAGGACACATGCAGTCTCCCCACAATGGAGGACCAGTAGGCCAGTAGGACACATGCAGTCTCCCCACAATGGAGAACCAGTAGGCCAGTAGGACACATGCAGTCTCCCCACAATGGAGAACCAGTAGGCCAGTAGGACACATGCAGTCTCCCCACAATGGAGGACCAGTAGGCCAGTAGGACACATGCAGTCTCCCCACAATGGAGAACCAGTAGGCCAGTAGGACACATGCAGTCTCCCCGCAATGGAGAACCAGTAGGCCAGTAGGACACATGCAGTCTCCCCACAATGGAGGACCAGTAGGCCAGTAGGACACATGCAGTCTCCCCACAATGGAGGACCAGTAGGCCAGTAGGACACATGCAGTCTCCCCACAATGGAGAACCAGTAGGCCAGTAGGACACATGCAGTCTCCCCACAATGGAGAACCAGTAGGCCAGTAGGACACATGCAGTCTCCCCACAATGGAGGACCAGTAGGCCAGTAGGACACATGCAGTCTCCCCACAATGGAGGACCAGTAGGCCAGTCGGACACATGCAGTCTCCCCACAATGGAGAACCAGTAGGCCAGTAGGACACATGCAGTCTCCCCACAATGGAGAACCAGTAGGCCAGTAGGACACATGCAGTCTCCCCACAATGGAGAACCAGTAGGCCAGTAGGACACATGCAGTCTCCCCACAATGGAGGACCAGTAGGCCAGTAGGACACATGCAGTCTCCCCACAATGGACAACCAGTAGGCCAGTAGGACACATGCAGTCTCCCCACAATGGAGAACCAGTAGGCCTAAACGGTCCTTGATTACTCAACCACTTGGACCACCTTGAAAGAATGCACTATAACTTGATTAGTGCAAATACCAAAAAATGCTCAATAGTCTATTCATCATTATGATGACTAACTAGTAAAAAGCTCCATGGACGCCTGATTTTTACACACCTAATACCCTCGGAGATGTTTCATAATTTTGAATGGACGGCTAATTAGCTTTTTAGTGCTGATAAGTTGTGCAAAGTCAGCCATGATGGATAAGTAACAGACGCGATTATGTCTGGCTTTAAAAATATGTTTATTGGATATAACTGACGAAAATGTGAAATGTATAAACAACATGTAAAAGGGTTATATATCAAATCAAATAAACATATTTGGGAATATCAGTTTTTTTTTTGTATCTGGGTTTTGACCTTTGTCTCTTGACATTTGACTATTGGCTCAGTGCATAAATAGAACTGAATCTGTCTCTTTCCCTTTGGACTATAGTTTCCCAATAGCTATCACACTGTAGTGCATTGGGAAAGTATTGGGAAATTCTTCCTGAACTCAAAAGCTATATTTTTAACTTTCCACGTCATCATGATGATGTGTTTTGGATATGACAGATTACTCTGTTTGACAGTACACCCATTACATAGCAGCTCCCCCCTGAGCTTGAGACAGCATCCAACTCTTCACTCTCTTCCCTCTCCTCCCAAGCGCTTTCCAAAAACAGCTGAACACATTTTTTTAAGGCTCTGTCCTCTGAACCGTCCTTGGGTTTCTCTGTTCACAGATCCATATTGGATCCAAAGCTCATATTTAATTGAACTATATTCTGGAACTCTACTATTTATAGCTAAACTCATCCGTACTGTAAAATGCTTCCCATTTTCCCCCGTACTCCCAGGGCACTCCCACCAGGAACACATGAGATATTCAGCACTGCCGCACTCGTTCAGGTCACTTTGTGTGAGCGTCAGGGAGTAGAAGGGGGAGTACATGGGCACAACCATTCCATTACTAAATGATTTGTTGTGTTTGCAAACGTATCTAATCCCCCCACGCGTGCTGTCATGGTCACATCCTCAAAAAGCCCCGGTACACGCAACGGGAATCCAATAACACAGCACATGTATATTTCAAAGGCGAAACTTGGAATAAGTAGGCAACTAACATCCCATGCGTTTAACTTTTTTTGGGATGGAGTGTTCCTTTATTAAACGGGTATTCATATTGGATGTTGCTCCTCTTGGTAAACGTTGGAGCTGTATGTGTTTACAAACTAGTTTGGCCTTGTCACTCTCCTATACTTGCCAGTAAGACAACATTTTATCTAAGCACAATACACATTTCCATTGTGAAATAATTGCAAGGTTTACACCATACACTAGGTGAAAATGACACAGGAAACCTTTGAGTATCACCAAACAGTGCAGACGAAGGTGCTGGCACTGACTGATCTTGTACAGAATATGTTAGATAATATTTATGGGAAGTCCTTACTATAGGGAGGGCTGGGGGAACATAAGGTCCCTGCTCTCAGATAGGGAAAATGAACAAGCTATTGGGGACGTGGGAGTGAAGTCCTTTAATGATGAACAGTGAGACTGGATGAGACGGGAGGAATTGGGGCTATTTTAGGGCAAACATTTGCAACCTATACTTGTAAAAAAAAAAAAAAAAAATTGAATTTTGAGCTAAAAGTTCATAGAAGCCACCAACCAACCACTATTTGTGCACAAAGCAAGCAAGAATCTTTCATGTTTAATTAAAGAGTCAAGGGTGAGTCCTCACAAAATAACCTGGACATACAAAAAAAAAAAAAGGCCAATAATTTTTATCTTGAGGCGATTCCTATTTATAATAGGAAAATGACAGTTCAGATTAGGATCAGTGACAGGCATTTGCTGCCCTCTGCTGGAGATAAGTGTTTTAGCGAGACAACTTGACTGGAGAGCATGAGGTCAACAAAAAATGACAAATTCTTTATAACAATAACAACAATCTAGCATTGTATGAGGTAATGGAGAAGTTAAAATGACTTCTGGGGTATGTGGACTGTCTGTATATTATCATAAACATTGAATAACAAATTTAAAGCCACAGACATGAACACCTTAAAGCGTGTGGCTTCGCGCCTATGGATTCTTGTACTATCCTAACTCAGACTCAGCAACATATGGGGCTGGGCTTGGTTAGTGTTCATGGTTAGAGCTCAAATGACCCAGACTGATGTTTTATTGGCTGATAAGTGCTGGCCAGTATCCATGTCAAAGTATTCTACTAGTGTACTTTACTAAAGGATATCCCCTCAGTACAGCTTTGCTGCCATCAAGTGTTGGTTGGTTTACTGAGGTGATAAAACTTTTAAATGTTATGAGAGGTAGCTATAAACAATTACAAAACAATTTGATTAGATGAATATAGAATTTTAATGTTGTGTCATAGTTTAACAAAACAATCAAGTAATCTTGTTAAACACCCAAGCCTAGACAAACCCGTTCTGAAAACATTCAGATACTATACAGAACAAAAATATAAACGCAACATGTAAAGTTTTGGTCCTATGTTTCATGAGCTGAAATTAAAATTGTGCACACTGTACATCACTGTTATTGAGCATTTCTCCTTTGCCAAGATTATCCATCCACCTGACAGGTGTGGCATATCAAGAAGCTGATTAAACAGCATGATCAATACACAGGTGCTGGGGACAATAAAAGGCCAATAAAAAAATGTGTGGTTTTGTCACACAACATAATGCCACAGATATCTCAAATTTTGAGCAAGCACACAATTGGCATGCTGACTGCAGGAATTTCCACCATTGCTGTTACAAGATAATTGAATGTTAATTTCTCTACCATAAGCCGCTACCAACATCGTTTTAGAGAATTTGGCAGGAGGTCCAACCGGCCTCACAACCGCAGACCACGTGTAAGCACACCAGCCCAGGACCTCCACATCCGGCTTCTTCACCTGCGGAATCGCCTGAAACCAGCCATCTGGACAGCTGATGAAACTGAGGAGTATTTCTCTCTGTAATAAAGCCCTTTTTTCTTCAATTAACTGATTTCCTTGTATTAACTGTAACTCAGTAAAATTGTTTAAATTGTTGCAAGTTGCGTTTATATTTTTGTTCAGTGTAGATTCTGAATAAACGTCCCTTACGCAAATAAAAGTCAGAATTTCCTAAATATTGTACACATCTAAAGAGTTCACCATACCATCTCAAATCTATTATTAATAAACTATCGTATATTCGCTGCCAGAGAGAAAATAAATCTACTTTAAATTACGTAAAGTGAATATCCATTTCTAACTTTTCATAGATTATCACTAATTTAATTTATATTTAATTTTTATACAAACACATGAATTTCACACGGGAACACAGTGTTCTAAAAACACGTTTTAATGTGATCTTACGTGAAGTTAATGTGATAACGTGACAACATGGAAAGCAACATGTGACTACATGAAACTACATGTGAAGACATGTGGTGGTCCAAAAAAACTTTTTCACATGACATTTTATGTGAAATCATGTGGTTTTTCTGTAAGGGTACATCTGTAGGTTCAGTGCCAGTCTGTGGCTAGCAAAGCTGGCCAAGTGACACCTGATGACTCACTTTCAGCACTATCCCTATCACTCTCCCTCAATCAATGTTTAACAAGCTGCTGCCTTTGGCTTCTAATGTTCCAAACACTAATTGGATTCGGGTTGCAATACCCATGGATTACTATCTAAAGTTGTATGACTAGTTTTGTACTAAGTAGGGGTTGAAAGAGAGCACAAGCCTAAGTGTTCAAGATCAACACTAGTGGAAATATTATGCTATTAATAATTAAGGCTCAGCTAATACGGACAGGGTCTAGATTCTAAACCACTTGGCAATGTCCAAGTCTCAGCAGCTTACACAACGCATTTCTGTGGTCCGAATGTTTTGTTGTTTAACCAACCTAAACATGACACTATTCTCATATGTAACAGAAAGACTTGTCTCTACATAAGCTAACATGTTTTCAGCTAAACACTACTTTAAATGACCATGTAGAATAGAGGCAAAAACTCCCACCGAAGGTTTTCATAATGGACGTTTCCTGCTCAACAACTTTAAACATGAGCAGAGTTCTTTGAAGGTAGGATGACTTCGAGGCCTGGGTAGGTTTTTATACACCACAACAAAATACTGCTAAGGGCGTAAGGCCAACATAAGTTATCTTAATATCGCTTTCTACTGTACATTTGTCAGGAATTGACCAACTGTATTCAGGTGTACTATATGTATTTGAATAACATTGGTACACCCACTGAAGTTACGATCCTCATTCACTGAAACCAAATGCCAGAGATAAGCATGGTATTCTGTGTGGTTGGACTAAACAATGCCTATCATGTACAGGTATTCACTAGAAAGAAAGAACTGTTTGCTTGCCCGTAGAACGATGTGTTTTTTCCATGTAGGCCTACTCTTAACAAAACAAAAACACAAAATCTTTAACCCTCATCGTTATAGGTTTTCATTTGTAAAATATATTTACAATAGTCCATCCTCCTTCTGAACTTAAGTGCCAAAAAAGCCCTAAGCTATATTTTTCCTAATCCACTATCAAGCGAGTACCTACAATTTCATAAGACTGTTATGTTGTTACACAATCAAATGAATAAAGTCCTGTGCTCTGTACCAGTCAGATCACACATAAACGTCACATTGCTCCTGTGCAACAGACCTCACACACATTGAAAAACACTCATGTTCTTTGCTACCTACTGTGCTAACAAACTAGGAAGGCGCACATACTTTGGTTTTTTACTTCTAATGAAAAACAATATGCAGTATCTCTAATGGTTGTACATTAAAACCCTGTCAGTCATAAGTGTAATTAATACATCTTCTCTGCACTTACTAAAATCCACTGAAGCCATTCATATTTGATTATAGTGCATTTTGTGGATATGAAAATGTTCCACTAAGTTCTTTTCTCCCTTTCATTGCCAAAATTTCCGTTGGGGGGTTATCTAAAGCTGTGTGAAAGACTCTGGAAATTCATTTCAAACGAACATTCATCTCAATTATCACCACCTCTCTTCAATCGGAGTAAACTGAGTGTCAGTTCTGAACACAACACTTTGTACTGCGTAGTTCTCAGTTTCCGTTTCCCCTCTTTAAATACGCTTGTTGTTGTTTGTTGCCATGTTGTTGCCATGATGACTCTGCTCAAAGAGTGTAAATACATGCTATGTGGCAAACTCCCGGTATCTATCTGTACTTGGTACCTTATTAAAACACCAACATTACAACATGTCATAACACATTTATAGCCTTTTGTATCAACTGAAGGGATAGTTTGAGATTTTGTCAATCAAGCCCTATTTTCTACTTACCCAGTCGGATGAAGTCATGGATACAATTTGTATGTCTCTACGTGCAGTTTGAAGGAAGTCTTTAAGCCCATACCCATGCACTACAATCTATTATTGTTGAATATACAATACTTAGAACAGGGATCATCAACTAGACACAGCCGTGGGTCAATTTTTTTCTTGAGCGGATGGTCCGGGGGCCGGAACATAATTACTAATCATTTGTAGACTGCAAATTGACCGCAAGAAGCCCAAACAGATATGTCTGACTAAAACATAATCATTTCCCATGTCTCTCTATTATGCGTGGGAATACTTGGGAACAGATTTGTTAAATTGAAATCACTTGGGAGCTGATTTCCTGGTGTTTCTACAGTCTTTTATGTCCTACAATGAAAATCTCAGAAAACTTGAGGGGACAAATAAAACCACCCAAGGGCCAGTTGGGGAACCCTGACTTAGAGTATGCAATATGTATGCACAAATGTTTTCCATGAACATGAATCGCCTAACCTGCTTTTCATCTTCTGCCCTAAGGGTCCCAACTGAAATGTAAATACAACAGATTCATAAAGCTGGAATTAGCTTTGGGGCCTGAGCATGTCTACTCTGCACTGTAGATTAAAGACTGCAATGTGAACAGACGTTTACTCTGGTTCAAATCAGAGCAAGGCAATCTAAATATGGAAATGATCAGATAAAATAAGTGTTGCTTAAACTTTCCAAACTCAGACTGAGTGGTCAGGGGGGGCTAAATATAAACCCTGTGGTCCCTCCTGTCTGATCACTGCAACAGTCAGAGCAACTCCCGAGCTAACCTTTTCTCTAGCAGTCTGTCCTTTCTTATGAGAGAAAGAGAGGATGAGCCTTGTGAGGACAAGATGCTAAAGAAATGTAGAGTTCTAATTCTAGAGGGCATCCATAACTGAGTGACATAACTTCCAAAATGTCTCCCTGTGTGCAAAATGTCTGAGCTCACTTTTCTCAGGATCAAACTGCTCCGAGGTTTCTCCTCTCCACATTGTAACTCAATCTCAATACATCTCATACTACTGTATGTCCTCAAAGGCGTCACTTGCAGTGTTCTCTGTGAATTAAATCAAATGGACATAAAAGGAACCACAAATAAACACCACAGCACAGCTTCAATAGGACCACATAGGAGCTCGGACCCAGCCGAGCCCTGTAAGTCAATTCTGTGTTGTTTATCGCCCATAGGTTTCATTTAGCAGAGTGCTCAATAGCCCTGTGAACCAGAGAGGGGCCATGGATCCCTATGGGCTGGGGGCCAATGCGGCGGGGCCTGATACTCTGTGTTTACAGTCCACAGGGAGATGGAGGAATGGCGGTGTCCTCTTCCGCCCCATCAGTACTTGTTAATACCAAAGATCCGAACTCCGTGAAGCTGGGGGAGCTTGGGAATGAGCACGGTCATCAGGGAGACCGTGTTGACCACAAAGTGGGCCCGGTCATACTTGGTGTAGAAGCTGGTGAGGATGTAGCTAGGGGGAGAGGGAACAAGTATGAGGAAGAGAAAGAAAGGGTAGGTCAAAGAAAGACTGGAGCTGGGTGAAGGAGGTCATTTAAAAAGGTATTGTCTGGACAACTACAGGTATCTGTTTTTTTGGTCGACAGTTACGTCTTTCCAATTCACAATGCCACATGTGAACATGTCAACTGTTGTGGAGGACTTTTGAAGATCAAAGTGACAAGGACTAAAATAAAAATGTCATGTAAAATGTATGAGGACGTATCTGCAAATAGATCCACCATGGTTCATTGACCAAGCATTAGTGACAAACCATCTGTCAGCAGGGTCTCTAAATAGAGCCTTCCGCTGACAGCAGGCACCACAGCAGCCCAGACTCCCCACTGCCCAAAGACTGGCTGGACGAGGCTGCTGAAGTCATTAACAAGGACAGCAAGAAAAAAAACTGTACTTAAAAAAATAGGCTAATGCTTCACTTCACAGTCCTATCACTACTAAAATACCATTGCAACACATTGCATTAAATTATACTTTATAAAGGACTATAAGTAGTAAACAAACTATTATTTTATAAATACTCTATAAAGAATAAGGTAGTGTTGATGTCCTTACAGGACGATAGGAGTGATGGTGAGGAACTTGCGTGAGGCAGTGAATTGTACACCATAGTCCATCTGCTCCCAGTATGTGTAGAAGCGAGCCTTGCTCTGGTCCGGAGTTTCAAACGGGGTTCCTTTCACCAAGTGTAACAACAGGTACATGCACTGCAACACACACACACACACCACAGAATAGTCAGTCAGGAAAGCTGTTATATAAAACATTGTACGGGTAAAAGAGATACTGTGAAATTGTCAGTAGCCTAGAACCGCAAATCGATTTAGTTTGGAAAAGGATGTGGAAGCTGATCTGTTCTGTGACTTTTCATAGCAATGAAAATGCCACAAAAAGAGACAAACGTTCCAGACTGCCCCATGGACTATTGCTTTTATTCACGTTCACTCAGCACACTCCTAGTGACTGTGCAGACTGCAGAGTAGTTTGCTTATGGAGACTACCATTGTGTGCAATAACAGTGACTGGACCATCCACCTACAGTACTTATGTTATACAGTGGGTGAGATGCACTGGTGGCCCTAGGCATAGCCTACTAAGGTGCCTACTACCCACCAGGTTGTGTATGAGGTTGGTGAGCGTCCAGACCACGGGCACACTGGCGAAGGGGATGCTGAGCAGGATGACATGCAGCAGGCCGATGCCCAGGAGGTAGGAGAGCCAGATGCCCCGGCTGTTCATTACCCGTGTGTTGGGGTTCACCTCGCTGTGTGCCGTGCCCACGTTCATGATGTCACGTTACCACGCTCCTCGTCTGCTTGGGGTCAACATTGAGTGGTGGGAACAGAAGGGTGTGTGTAATTCCTTAGGAATGCCAGCAATTACGAATGATACAAGCAATGCGACTAAGCTACAGATTGACTATTCCATCCATGCACTGTTCATTATTAGACCCTATTGGGAGGGGGTGGAGTCCCTAGATAGGCTAAATTTAGTTGGAATGTGGTGCTGAACTAGGTTTTGTGTAACTTTGAGGAGGGGGAGTCTTGCAGAAATGTAGCAGAAAGTAGATTCGTTTTGGTCACACAGTATACAAAATTGGATACTCTTTAAGCACCAAAAATAGTAATTAAATAGCTATGAGAATTACAACATAGTCATGACCCAGCATGTAGTGCAGGCTGATTCAACTCACATTCTTTCAGTTCTTCCAGAACTTTCCATTATTCAATTGAAATATGACATTATGATCTACGATATTGCATCATGCACTAGGACTACCGTATTCCAATATCAATAATAAGTAAATAAAGTAGCCAAATCAAAGAAGATAATACTTACAGGAGAAAATGGCTTCAATCGCACTTTTAGCTTCAGTCCGTTATATCGCTGTTTTCCTCTTATTCACTATCGCCTTCTCTGGTTAGGTAATTGGCATCAATAGGTCAAACTGCTATATCGTTTCGATTAGTCATTCATTCAAATACCTTCTTATTGCTTTCTTATGCAATGTTATTCAAGTATTCTTCAGTTTATAGCCCGACATTCAGGCTAAACAGTTCCACTTCCACTACCAGCCAGCAATTCATGTAGAACGTCATCATTTTCAGAGCTCCACATTTGGACGTTGTTTTTTTATTTTTTTTATCGCTCTTAGCGCTGATTGGTGTTTTTACATCACATGGGTAAAATTGACCAATTCAAATGGAATGCGTTGAAAACGTCACAGGAACAGGAGGGCGAGGGCACATTTCATGGGTGCAGAAAGGCACACTTAGAAAATAAGTTTTTTAATTTTTTTAATTTTTTTAAATTAATTTCAAATCAATACATAAAGCACATGAGGGAACACAAGCATACATAGATTACAAACAATAGACAATCGAGCTAGGGGGTACAATATCACATTACAATTACACAAGGACCTTAAGGGACATACATATACTTACAATTCTAACAGCTTTTTTGTTAGTAGAGCATTTAACTGTCTTAAAATACAGTTCAATTTCTTTTTGTAGGGTACGAAAATGTGGTTTTCTGTTTGTAAATTTACATTTGTGTATATGAAATTTGGCCAAAAGAATAATGAAATTAATTACATAAAAATTATTCCGCTTATTTCTATTGTATGTAAAGAATCCAAACAATACATCTCTCCACAATAGTGTAAAATCTTTATAAATGTGTTCAATTATAAACCTACTGATGTCTTGCCACAGTTTTCTTACATGCATACAATGCCAAAAAAGATGCACAACTGTTTCTGGGTGGTCATTACAAAAGGAGCAATTTGAGTTTATGTTTTCCTTAAACTTCTTCATATAGTGGTTGGCAGGATAATATTTATGAATAATTTTAAAGGAAACTTCCTTAATTTTGTTAACAAGTAGGTATGTGTGTGGCAACATCCAAACTTTTTTCCAACAGATATTATCAATAAATCCATTCCAATAAGGCATGACATAAGGTATAGATACAACATCCTGCTGAAACAAGGTTCGTATCGCTCTGTTGTTGAATGGACCAATAGAGAAACAAATCTTTCCTACTGATGAGTCAACAGGGTCAACAGAAGGTAGGCTCTGAGGGTCAGGTCTTGACATGTTCCTGAATAACATAGCAACACCTGAGGGAATGGCATCTAAAACAATTGCAAAATCTTTAGGTGTTACAGGGACCTTGTAAAGTGATAAGAATTCTTTATAACTGAGTAAAAGTTACTTAGAAAGTAAGTGTTACATTTCAAGTATTATACATTACTATTATCAGTAGGTCAACCTTTGATATTAAAACGAATGATAGAGCATGATTTTTATTGTACACAAATCATCAAGTATTCACTGATAAAGTAGATAGTAATTGGTTATTACACAGTAATAACCATTTCATATATTATTTGTTTCTTAGGAATGAATCAAATAGAGCACCACAGGCACCATTTGCTTCTGCATCTGCATTGCTAGCTCTTTGGTGTTCTGAGTATCTGGATGTATAACACTTTGTGACAACTTCTGATCAGAAAAATGGCACCGACAGAGAGGGCTGCCTCACTTCTAGTCCTTAGGAAACTCTGCAGTATTTTGCTTTTTTTAATGTATTATTTCTTACATTGTTAGCCCAGAAAATCTTAAGTGTTATTACATACAGTCAGGATTTTTTTTACAAGCATTTCGCTACACCACAAGCATTTCGTTACACTCACAATAAGGGGAAAGGGGGATACCTAGTCAGTTGTACAACTGAATACATTCAACTGAAATGTGTCTTCCGCATTTAACCCAACCCCTCTGAATCAGAGAGGTGTGGGGGGCTGCCTTAATTAACATCTTTGGCGCCCAGGGAACAGTGGATGAACTGCCTTGCTCAGGGGCAGAACGACAGATTTTTACCTCTGCTAACCATATGTATGTGACCAATAAAATTAGATTTGATTTGATGTAAAAAGGGCTTAATAAAATAAATTTCATTTGGTAAGCTACCAACATAGTTACCAATTGAGTTAAATTCTTTGATGTAAGAAAAGTAGGCCTACCTAACATGTCATCAAGTATACTACATGACCAATAGTATGTGGACACCCGGTCGGTGAACATCTCATTCCAAAATCATGGGCATTAATATGGAGTTGGTCCCCTCTTCACTATTCTGGGAAGGCTTTCCACTAGATGTTGGAACATTGCTGTGGGGACTTGCTTCCATTCAGCCACAAGATCATTAGTGAGGTCGGGCATCCCAAAGGTGTTCGATGGGGTTGAGGTCAGGGCTCTGTGCAGGACAGTCAAGTTCTTCCAAACCAATCTCGACAAACCATTGCTGTATGAACTTCACTTAGTGCAAGGGGGCATTGTCATGCTGAAACAGGAAAGGGCCTTGCCCAAACTGTTGCAACAAAGTTGGAAGCACAGAATCGTCTAGAATGTATGCTGTAGCGTTAAGATGTCCCTTCACTGGAACTAAGGGGCCTAGTCTGAACCATGAAAAACAGCCCGAGACCATTATTGCTCCTCCACCAAACTTCACAGTTGGCACTATGCATTGGAGAAGATAGTGTTCTCCTGGCATCCGCCAAACCCAGATTAGTCCGTCGGACTGCGGTGAAGCGTGATTCACTCCAGCCGACTCTTGGCATTGTGCATCGTGATCTTAGGCTAGTTTGCAGCTGCTCGGCCATGAAAACCCATTTCATGAAGCGGTCGATGAACAGTTCTTGTGCTGACGTTGCTTCCAGAGGCTGTTTGGAAATAGGTAGTGAGTGTTGCAACCAAGGACAGAAGATTTTTACGCACTATGCGCTTCAGCACTCAGCGGTCCCGCTCTGTGAGCTTGTGTGGCCTACCACTTCACAGCTGAGCCGCTGTTGCTCAGAGACGTTTCAACTTCACAATAACAGCACTTACAGTTGACCAGGGAAGCTCTAGTAGGGGAGAAATTCGACAGACGTGTTGGCATCCTATGATAGATTTTAAAAATTTTAAAAACATATTTTTAGAAAAGGCTGTTGCGCAGCAACTCACTGCCTTCCTGAAGACAAACAATGTATACAAAATGCTTCAGTCTGGTTTTAGACCCCATCATAGCACTGAGACTGCACTTGTGAAGGTGGTAAATTACATTTTAATGGCATCAGACCGAGGCTCTGCATCTGTCCTTGTGCTCCTAGACCTTAGTGCTGCTTTTGATACCATCGATCACTACATTTTTTTGGAGAGATTGGAAACCCAAATTTGTCTACACAGACAAGTTCTGGCCTGGTTTAGATCTTATCTGTCGGAAAGATATCAGTTTGTCTCTGTGAATGGTTTGTCCTCTGACAAATCAACTGTACATTTCGGTGTTCCTCAAGGTTCCGTTTTAGGACCACTATTGTTATCACTATATATTGTACCTCTTGGGGATGTCATTTGAAAACATAATGTTAACTTTCACTGCTATGCGGATGACACACAGCTGTACATTTCAATGAAACATGGTGAAGCCCCAAAATTGCCCTCGCTAGAAGCCTTTGTATCAGACATAAGGAAGTGGATGGCTGCAAACTTTCTACTTTTAAACTCGGACAAAACAGAGATAATTGTTCTAGGTGCCAGGAAACAAAGAGATCTTCTGTTGAATCTGACAATTAATCTTAATGGTTGTACAGTCGTCTCAAATAAAACTGTGAAGGACCTCGGCGTTACTCTGGACCCTGATCTCTCTTTTGACAAAACATATCAAGACTGTTTCAAGGACAGCTTTTTTCCATCTACGTAACATTGCAAAAATCAGAAACTTTCTGTCCAAAAATGATGCAGAAAAATGTATCCATGCTTTTGTTACTTCTAGGTTAGACTACTGCAATGCTCTACTTTCCGGCTACCTGGATAAAGCACTAAATAAACTTCAGTTAGTGCTAAATACGGCTGCTAGAATCCTGACTAGAACCAAAACATTTGATCATATTACTCTAGTGCTAGCCTCCCTACACTGGCTTCCTGTCAAGGCAAGGGCTGATTTCAAGGTTTTACTGCTAACCTACAAAGCATTACATGGGATTGCTCCTACCTATCTCTCTGATTTGGTCCTGCCGTACATACCTACACGTACGCTACGGTCACAAGACGCAGGCCTCCTAATTGTCCCTAGAATTTCTAAGCAAACAGCTGGAGGCAGGGCTTTCTCCTATAGAGCTCCATTTTTATGGAATGGTATGCCTATCCATGTGAGAGACGCAAACTCGGTCTCAACCTTTAAGTCTTTACTCATCTCATCTCTTCAGTGGGTCATATGATTGAGTGTAGTCTGGCCCAGGAGTGTGAAGGTGAACGGAAAGGCTGGCCGGTTCCCCTCTTTCCACTGGGACTCTCTGCCTCTAACCCTATTACAGGGGCTGAGTCACTGGCTTACTGATGCTCTTTCAAGCCGTCCCTTGGAGGGGTGCGTCACTTGAGTGGGTTGAGTAACTGATGTGATCTTCCTGTCTGGGTTGGCGCCACCCCTTGGGTTGTGCCGTGGCGGAGATCTTTGTGGGCTATACTCGGCCTTGTCTCAGGATGGTAGTTGGTGGTTGAAGATATCCCTCTAGTGGTGTGGGGGCTGTGCTTTGCTTTGGCAAAGTGGGTGGGGTTATATCCTTCCTGTTTGGCCCTGTCTGGGGGTGTCATCGGATGGGGCCACAGTGTCTCCTGACCCCTCCTGTCTCAGCCTCCAGTATTTATGCTGCAGTAGTTTATGTGTCGGGGGGCAAGGGTCAGTTTGTTATATCTGGAGTACTTCTCCTGTCCTATCCGGTATCCTGTGTGAATTTAAGTATGCTCTCTCTAATTCTCTATTTTTCTCTCTCTCGGAGGACCTGAGCCCTAGGACCATGCCTCAGGACTACCTGGCATGATGACTCCTTGCTGTCCCCAGTCCACCTGGCCATGCTGCAAGCTCCAGTTTCAACTGTTCTGCCTGTGATTACTATTATTTGACCATACTGGTCATTTATGAACATTTGAACATCTTAGCCATGTTCTGTTATAATCTCCACCCGGCAGTAGGCCATTCTACTGCCAATGTTTGTCTATGGAGATTGCATGGCTGTGTGCTCGAGTTTATACACCTGTCAGCAATGGGTGTGGCTGAAATAGCCAAATCCACTAATTTGAAGGGGTGTCCACATGCTTTTGTATATAAAGTGTATAATATGTAGCCTACATGTGTAACTGCCTTTTCATATTGACATTAAATAGATAGATGAATACTAATGGAAAAAGTAGGCCAACGGTAAAATGAAGTGTTACAAAATAGATATTTTTGCCAAATTGCACAATTTGATCAAAACAAATAGTCTAGCTCTTTAGAGAACACTGACGTCCTTCCAATCATAATTTAATATTTGTGCACAAAAGAAGGCCATTATCTTGTCCTATCTCCTATATCTTGTGGGACAGTGGAGGCTCCTCTAGGCTAGAAGCAGTGAGAATGATTGACGAGGTTGATGCCTGAGACTCCCAAATCAAAGAAGATCAAGAGTGTCATGTTCTAGATCCTCAGATAAGTCCAAACACTAATTTAGGGAAGGGGTCAGCTATGTTCCATTTAACTGGGTGGTTATGTGATACCCACTGTTTTCTAAGGATACTCCAGAATTGAGTGGCATTAAACAGGTTTGGCCAGCTGACAAGGTATTATCTCATGGTCATAGCTCTGGGTGGTGTGTTAGGGATGTAAACTTAGATCTACCGTCACATGCAAATACAGAACAATGCTCTGAGATCCCAGCTGGCATTGGAAACAATGAGAAAAACCATAACAGCGCCGAAGACTCCTATCAAGTCATGGCCATATCATAATAGCTATTCTTTTGTCATGGTTATCAAAGCTAAGTAAATTATAATATATATATTTTTTGGGGGGTACTTTTTACCCCCTTTTTGTGATATCCAATTGGTAGTTAAAGTCTTGTCCCATCGCTGCAACTCCCGTACAGACTCGGGAGAGGCGAATGTCAAGGGCCATGCGTCAACTGACACAGTGCTCGCTTAACCGGGAAGCCAGCTCCACAACTGGCAACAGCATTCAGCTTGCAGGTGCCCAGCCCGCCACAAGAAGTCATTAGAGCACAATGGGACAAGGACATTATTTACTGGTGCCCTTTAATTATTTGTTATTTTTATCTCTTACTTTTTTGGGGGAGTATTTTCTTAATTAAAACTGCATTGTTGGTTAAGGGCTTGGAAGTAAGCATTTCACTGTAAGGTTGGCCAAACCCTCCCCTAACCCAGTCAACGCTGGGCCAATTGTGCGCCGCCTCATGGGTCTCCCGGTCATGGCTGGCTGTCATACAGCCTGGGATCGAACCCGGGTCTGTAGTGATGCCTCAAGCACTGCGATGCAGTGCCTTAGAGCGCTGCGCCACTCGGGAGGCTCCTAAGTACATTGGTGAGACATGTTCTTTTTTGCACATTTTTAAAGCTCACCCTGAAGTAGAACACTTCATCACGAACACAGGCTAGAATTATTTTTCAGAAAGGGCGTATTCAATATATATTTTCAATGCCTGGGGGAGAAGGAGCAAGGTATTGTTTGTTTGTATAAATCAACCTTATCGTTATAATTTGATCATGTGTTTGTTGTACATGCTACGATTTGACTTATGCATCTAATTTGTCAAATATAATATCCATAACAATCCATAATAATTCTCAGAGGTGACAACGTTCTCGTCATGAAACATTTCTAACCTTGCTGCCATAAGGAATCCTTAATGTATAATGTAATATGTAGGCTGAAGCAATATCTTCAGCCCACTGTGGATATCTTCCATGTTTTATTGTAAAGCTACAGTACGATAAACACTCAGTCTGACGTGGGTGGAAATGTGATCCCTGGCCTATAACTACTCTGGCTACCTTGGTGGATGATCAAATTGAAGCTTCAAAGTCCTTGTGGTCTTTTTTCCTCTTCCATCTCTTTTTCTAACACACGTTTAATAGTTGTTCAGATGTGTTCTGGAGCAGATTACATTTCTATACTCTCTGGTCCCTCGAGGCTCTCCCAGTGAGGCTTTACAATGTAACATGTTAATAGGACAGCTTTTAATGACGAGATACCTTTCATGCTTAGATTAACTTTTGGCATTATTGTCTCTCTTACTCTCTAGGGCCTTCGTTTCTGTAACATAAACACAATTTTGCCCACTCCGATTCAAGGCTAGAACTACTTTGTTTTTTTTCTAGTGGTTCTAATGCGTCTGACCTGATGTGAATTTTGATAGTGTTTCTATTTCCTTTTTGAATGTATTGTGTTGTTTACTAGGTGTTTTCCAATGAATTTGGACTATTGGCTGTTCTGTGACCACTCCCTCTTCAATCAGGGTTGATTGGAAAATGCTTTGATCAAAAGAAAATACATTGTACAACAGGGGTGCAACTTTGGTTTTAGAAGTGGAGGGGACCTCTTTTTTTAAATATATATTTTTTACATCCAGTCGGATAAACACTCCAAACAGCCTGCATGGTCCTAAAGCAAACCTTTGCCTCGTTTTGTATTACATTCTAATGATAAATCTGGGGGGGGGGGGGGGTCAAAAATGCAATTTCAGAATGTGGGCACCAGTGAAAGTTGCGCCCCTGTTGTACAGTATCATTCTAATTTTGTGCTACCTTATGTAGGCCATACAGATGAAACGCATCACATTTTTTGCATCTTTGTTCCACAGAACATGCCATACAAATAAAGGCATTTCAATTAATTATATTGGTTCACGTTCTTCTTTAAAAAAAATGTTTTTAACCAAAGAGCACCTTCTATTTACAAAGACATACTATTGTGGACACTAGCAGCGCTTCCCTTCCTTCTATTTTCTAAATGGCCAATTTTGACTTTGCAGCTGGCCTATCTAAGGAGATATCGCTCAGTTCTGCCTTCAGGACAAGAATCATGACAATAAACATTAACTAGCCCCTAAGAATCCCATGTGACCAGTAGATGTCACCATCCCCACTGACTGAGAGTGAATGGTACACCTGCAGTGAGAACCAATTGAACATGTAGTCAAGTTAAATTTGAAAGTGGACAGGACAGGACAGGTATGTTGGACATTCGTCATAAGACGTATGATAATTTAACAGAAAGGCGTGATGTTGGGTAGTATGCTCATTGTTCATGCAGTCCATTATACAACCCCATGTCTCTGCCCAACTCTGCATTCTGTCACCCTCTGCCAAAATACAACTTAAATCAATCCCTTGTTATTTGAATTGTAAAACTAGCCATACATAGACATTTTTAGTTAAAGCAAAACTAAGGTTGGTCACTACAAGATGGAAGGACACATTTGCTATTGGCTCTGAGATGTAGCATCACCTTGACATACAACACGACACTGTTACTGGAGTACTTCCAACACTGACTTCCCATCAACCTTTGAATTCAGCAGCACATTTGTATTGATTCAAGATAACATTGCATTTCACTAACAAATGCTACAGTGCTAGCTATAGTTTCTTTACACTGACTGGGAAGGCATATAGTGCTGACATTGGAGAAGGAGAAGACTTGACATTGGAGAAGGAGAAGACTTGTGACCCGGGCTGGGAGAATGCTGCTAGCTATCGGTGCTGGAAAAGTCTGTCGCAGGGAGTCCATTATTGGCCCTGGAGGAAGCTGGGGATTAGAACACTAAAGAATTTCAATAAAATAAGTGTCTGTTTGGGGGGGGGGGGGGTGACTGAGAGCGAGAAGAGGGGAGTGGGAGAAGCATTGTGTTTGCAGAGTCCTCTGAAGGTGGTGGTTATTAGGGGGGGTGGCAAGAGGGCTGGCTGTTGACTTTGTCTTGAAGAGTGTGAACAAAGTCGCTGGTACATAGCCCCTCTTCTCTCTCGGTCTCTGTTCTCTCTCTCTGTTCTCAGACCACCTTGTTTACGAGTGCCATGAATACTGCCCCTCCACTCTGAGACCCCCGCCACCCCCAAACCTGCACGACGACTCATTGTGGGGCTTAAGTGCCCTTTAATTAGGCTTGGGCTCAATGTCCGACTGAAGACCGCCAGCCGAGGGTTTAAGGCTCTTCCCTCCCTGTGTGACAGTGGCTTGGCCTTCCACACCAACAGGGGATCCTGCTGCATAGCAAAAGGATGAAGTGTTTGCTGCTCTAATGAAAAAGGTTTGTTTGGGGGAGAGTTCTTGTCGCTCTTTGTCCCCAGCTTACAAAAATCCTTGACAAAGGCTGCAGCGATATTATCCAAATGCTCCCATTTCCAGGACACGTTAGCATTATAGCGTTCGGGAGATCCAGAGCAGATGGATGAGGATGCAGTCTCTGGATACAGAGGCCTACTGGTAGAGTGCGCCAGACATTCATGACAGCACACAACACAAGATGCGTTTCCGTTGCAGATGGGACACATCTGCAACATCGTTGCATTGTCCTGGAGTGAAACAAAAAAACTGTGAGACATTGAATTGTATCTCTGTCAAACACATGTAGAGGCACAGGTGCATGCACACGAACACAAGCAACACACACAAACACACACCATTGTTATTGTGATGGAGCGCATTTCATTATCATATCAGGGTAAGACACAGGACTCCAAGTATGACAGGGGGAGACGGGCATTGAGAACTGACTGAACTGCGCTGGCTAAATGAGTAATTTCTGGAAACCCCATTGTGTCAGGAGCTTACAGAGTTAGGGATTTGAAAGAAATAGACAGAGGAAGGAGAGAAAATGGGAGCGAATGAAATAAACAAAGACAGAAAGATGGTCTAAGAAAGAACTAATGAAAGAAAAGAAGTGTGTGAGGGGAGGGCGGAGTTGGGCGTGTTCAGAAACTTTTTGGCTACAGCCCAGTGTGTGTAGACACCCTCCTAATCCTGGTTTTATTGGCTGCCTGTGTCCGGCCACATTGGTCGGATTGAGTGGGAGTGGGCGGGAGGCGGGGGGCTGAACACATGTCCTCCTTTGTAGTAATACGCTGATCAGGCCTGAGAAAGAGCCGGACTTGGTTACAGCCTTTCTCAGGTCACCGTAGAAACCAGCACAGCAGGGGTCCTCTATGTGTGCCCCCCCCTCCTGGGCATATACTGATACAAGTACATAGTCTCTCTCTCACTTACACACAAATGCTTGAGGACGAGCACACGCATGCACAAGAATAGACACGCACACATCTTTTATGTCACTATTGAGTTTTTGACATACATCCATACATTACGTATTTAACAAACAAAGATTAAACAAGTTCTGATGTTTCATAGAATAGCCTACTTCTCAGGCTGTCATGAGTCATCTTCAGAGAGAGATATAGATACGTATGGTATCAGACAGACTACAGACGTAGCATCTTAATTTGATCACCCTGTTGCTGGATAACTTTTTTAACTTGTAGTGTATTTGTGGTTTAAAAAGGCTTCGGAAGTTTGTAATTTTGCCTTGTGAAAAATGGCTCAATCCCTACAAAAATTACAATGAATTATAATCCACATAATAATGAGCATTTTCTGTTGCTGCAGGAGTATCTACCTGCTGTAATAAACTGGCTCAAATTAAGATCCTACATCTGCACAATGGAAACTCTCCATGGGTCACAGTTCAGGACCAGGTTTCATAGAGTTGTAGATTCTAACTGTAAATTTCCAGACAGTTTATCACATTGTGGCTTTGACCTGCAGGGAAACGTGGTTTCAATGTTGTTCAGATGCAGACCGCAGACCATTCCATCGCCTCCGATCGTAAATTGCGCACTTGTCACATTCCCCATCCATCCATCGTTGGCCCCGCGAAGCGTCGATCACTCCTCAAGAATGCTGAGCTCGGCACATTTTCAAACTCGTTCACCGTAGCACAGGACAATGTCTGTGATCGAAAGCAGACCTTAGTTCCTTGTCGTGAGCCTCACAGATACATACCCCATCTTGACGGGTACGTATACAAGGCCGTATGTCATTAATGTCAATATGACTCTCACATTTTTTTGTGGATAGTGACTGATGTTTTCTTTTCTCAAGCCAGGCGATATTTGGTCCCAAAGTGCATCGGTCACAGCTTCTTTGTTGTGGGGGAAGAAAACAGGAGGAGAGCGAGGAGTGTATTCTGTGACTGACCTCTAGGCTGGGGTCACTGGGCTCTGTCCCTGTGGTAGGTAGGCAGCTCTCCCCTCCAGAGGGCACAATCCCAGCTCCAACTGTGAAACCTTTCAGCCCCTTCCTTCAGCCCCTCCGGCACTCACTCCCTCCTGCCCTGGGGTAAAGCATGACCACCACCACCCCCAGGCAGCACATCAGTTGTCACCAGACAAACCTTACCCTGGGGTACATTTCATAGCCACACCAGAGAAGACGAGAGAGCTTTGATTGGTGGTAACCAATAGGGTTTATTTTAGGGATGTTGAGAGGTAGTAGTATAAATGAGGTTTGGATGAAGGGCCAACATGATCCTCATGGGTACTGCATGCAGAACATTAAAGCCGTGACCAATTCCTCTTTGAGGCACCTGTGCCACTATGTCTACATCAGTCCAAAAGCTACAACAGATCATCAAGGGTATATATAATATATAATAACTCAGATTGATCTTGTTTTGACTCAGGCGTGATGTCACGGCATTGTGCAGTGTTTCTGTTAAAAAGAAAACATCATCTGAACACACAGAATCATAAAAACATAGAGGAACCACTAAGAGCATTAGACATCATTCTCTAAACACACGATGCAACACACTGGCAAAACTCTAATAACAAGCTGTTCAAATGAGAATAGATTTTCTCCGCTAGCGTACTGCAGTCTTTTCATGGGTTAATTTATGTTTTTGCTGTTGTGGTACAGTACATCAATATGCCTTTGTTGAAAATAAAACGTTTCCCTAAGTCTTGATATAAATAAAAGAGCATTTAACCCCGTGACTCAACAAAAGTGTGAAGTTTGTAATGGTCACAAATCAGTTTCCCAACATCTAAATTGACTTTGGGTTAGTTCTAGAAATAGTGCCCCCTTCTCCCTCCTCTCTCTCCGACTACTGCCTGCCCCACAGCCCATCAAAATGACAATGGTATTGATGTAAAATGTGTCACCTTTGGCCCACTACAGCATATAAACTTGCGTGACTGGCTCGACCACCACGTTTTATGGCTTTATTGTGTCTCCTATTATGTCCTCTTGTCGGTGTGGGAGGACAACAATTTAGAAAATCCACTGTAAATGTCTCCCTGTGTGCGTGACAGAGAAAGGGTGTGTGGATGCACTGTATGCACATATATCCGGATCAATTAGTCAGGGCACAACCCCTTAAAAATGGAGTCAACACTTCCTCCCCCCATATGCCCTCCTCTCCGTTGTCAATCCCAAAGCCTCCATGAAGAGGCAGGCCTTACATCCTTTCACCTATCCTCAGCCACTTTAGGGAGTGCTTGCTTTGAATTATCATGGATGAAATAGATTGAATAAGAACTCTACCTTTTTCCTCTGTCCCTCCCTATACCTCCCCTCTCATTTTCCCTCCCTCTCGCCCTCCCTCTTTCTCTCTCCTTTTTTTTTCACATTACCAGGGGGTGGTGTGTGATTGACAGATGGGAACAAATATTTTTTTCTCGTAACCTAAGGCCATCCTCTGTGATTGGCTTGCCAGCTGACATCTCCAAACCTCGCTCGTCTCTCCCCCCCCCTTTAATATTGGGCCTGTGGATGAGGCATCCTGAGGGAGAAAAAAAAGTGGAGAGAAAAAGATATCTACCTTAGGAAAGAACCTCAGAGAGGGAGGGAAGGAGAGGACGGGTAGGAGCGTGTGTGTGCGTTTGTGTATGTGTGAGAGAGAGAGACTTACTCTCTTAACTACAAGGAGCCAGACACACTTCCCTGGCCCGACTCAAAGAAGGGGGAAAACAGGAGTTTTTTTTTTGTTGCTTCAATTTCATTTAAATTCCCCTCCCTCAACAATCAAGCTTTTGCTAAAGCTTCTCTTCCAGGAAGTCTGTTCTTCATTCCCCATTGGACATTCTGTATTGTATTGATCCATTTCCACTCCTATCACCACAAGGCATACCTCATGGATTTGTACCTGATTGGATATATGATGTGTGTGTGGTTGTCCAGCTGGCGGGTGCTTGGAGGTTATCCCATCTGGTGGTGAGTACAATCTAGAGTTTCAGCATCAAATCCTAGAGCTGCTATATACTTTTGGTCAATGATCATTTTTAGAGGGCAGAATACAGTGCACTTTCAGTTGACTGCGTGGAAAATTTTTCTCCAGCCCAGTCCAAAAGAATCTTAACCTCAAACACTGGTGTAACGGAAAAGGCTTGCCGTTCTTTTCCTCTTCACTAAGGTCCATTTATCTTATTAGATAAATGTTGTGATGCTAAGGAGGTTGGAATTGTAGTTGAACATGAACATGAAGCTTATTCAATATATATAGTTTTTTTTTTAAAGGAGCCTATGGATGGCATGTCTATGTAAATTGTCTCTGAATATTGGCCTGGAGCGTTTCTAAATAGCGGTTGGAATTAGTGTAATTATTGGTTTAGATAATGTCTCCATCCTCCAAGGACAATGACAACATTGAACATCTTCAGGACAAACTAAAAGTGTATAAACTCAACCATACATTTTGTGAGTCCAAATGTATAAGTACTTAGTTGATTTTGTTAAATAAAACTATAATTTTATATTTGGAGTCATACAATCAGGACCTTTTAAGTCAGCGTCATTTTGCTTTGTTTTGCCATTGTGGGTCCATATTCTACATTCTGGCCGTCGGCCCCCAATCATGCCGTGTAACTCTTCATTGTTAACTGAATGTTCTTCATTGGTTTTGTTTCGAGGGAGTTATTCACAAAAAGTGTTAACTGTTTAGTACCATCAATAGTGTTTGAAATTACTTAAAGCCCTCTCATTTTGAAATTCTCCAAATCAATGAAATCAACAAATTTGTGAGACTGCCACAGTGTCAGATCTAATTGATACATAAATGGTTATAATACATTTTAATATACTTAATATAAACAATAATTAAGCATATACTTTGCCATTGAATTAGTATTGCAATATTTCCGAGGTCTATGACGAGTTTGTTAGTGTCATGATACAATCAGGTTATGCTCTGTAGGGCTTTTACGTGTCTTTGTTGAAATATTCCAGAACCCGTTTGTTTGGCACCCTCACATGAAATGTAGAGGATCATCTCATTACAAATTCAGCTTTATGCATCTGACCTCATAGGCCTTGCTCTTTTGTAACATTAAGTATTTTATTTTGGAGATATTTGTGAGTAGGTGTATGACAAAGCTTCTTTGGATCCCGACACAATACTTGTCAGAGCTACTGCACTTTTAGTAGCCCAGTTAGCATGTGGTCCCACAGCGGTCCCTGCCCAAACCACCAGCATCTTCTGGTTTCATTTACAGAGAGGGGAGCAGCCAAAGACACAGGCCACAGGGATGAAGTGTTAATGGCAGGACGACTTTACACCCACTCCCTTGATTCAGCACACAACATAACAAAGACACCAGGATTCTCTGTCTGAATTACCTGCAGCTGTTCTCTGCTCAAGGAGCTTACATGACACTGGTGTAATGTTCAGCTCCGGACAATGCGCACCACCTTTGATTTGGATAACTCATTTGAAGTGGAGGGTGGGGGAGGTGGAGAGGGAGAAAAGATGAAATGGCCTTGTATAGCTTCAGGTGGTCAGACAGGTGCTGAGGAATGGATGTCATGGGGCGCTGTCACTGTCGTCGTGGAGCGTTGTCGAGCAAATCCAAGAGCGGATAAAACAACGAGATGGGTACGTGGTGCGTCAAGGGAGAGGGTGCTACGTTTCAGCGAGCCAGGGCTCCTTTCAGCTTCAGGGCGATGACTTGGTCGTAAATTCTCCAGCCAAGTGGGGAAGGGAGGGGAGAAGGAGTTTTGACTGCACCATGCCTGGCAGCCAGTCACACAATCACAAGATGGGGTGTCGAAAACAAAACAGAGCATAAATAACTCTGGAGATGTACATATGCACAGAGGAAGAGGTGATAGAGTGAAATAGCTAGCTAATGAGGGGAGATGAGCTGGAGCTGCCACACAAAATACACCCCCCCCCCCCCCCCCCGCAAGAATGTAACTTAAATAGACTCCTCTTTAAATTGCAAACATTTTGGTAGCTAGAAGAGTTTCCTTAGTGAGAGAAAATAAAGTATGTGTAAAGATATCAAAGCAGATAAAAGACAACAGTATGTTCCAAGAGGGCTCTGTATTTTATTTAACCTTTATTTAACTAGTCAGTTAAGAACAAATTCTTACTTACAATGACGGCCTACCCCGGCCAAACCCGGATGACGCTGGGCCAATTGTGCGCCGCCCTATGGGACTCCCAATCACGGCCGGATGTGATACAGCCTGGATTCGAACCAGGGACTGTAGTGACGCCTCTTGCACTGAGATGTGTGCCCACTCGGGAGACCGCTGCGCCACTCGGTAGACTGCTGCGCCACTCGGTAGACTAGAGCCATCTGATAAAGGTTTTGGCAGCCTGATGCCCATCTCTAATATAAATGTGTGGTATTTGGAGAAAAATCTGTGCTTTTTTTACTTTGTATAGTATGTCTATTACTCACCTCTTACGCTATACATAAATATAGTACATCTCACAAGTCTCATCTTAAATATCAAGTATTTTGGAAAAGATTGTGGCAAAGCCCTGTACTGCTTCCATACTGTATGGTGTCTTTTGCCAGGCTATAAAACTGGGATGTATGAAAATCTTTTCTCGCAGAATTTTGCGCCTGTTGTCGTTCATTGTCATCAGTCTTGTCCTGGAGGCAGAATTAACTGATTTCCCCTTAGATAGGCCAGCTGCAAAGTGATTGGAGAAAAAGGGTTGATATGCGTCAACTTTGTACTCTACACTATACTATACCTACAGTAGGCCTAAGTGTTTGTCATCATGGTAGAATGATGAGAACAGCAACTTAAAAAGATCTTGACAAATCATCAATGTAGTTTAGGATGAGCCCATCACACATTCAAATACCATCAACGCTTGGTGTACACACAGGTAATCCCTAAATGAACGCTCTAAATCTAACCTGTCAGCCAGCTCAGTCATTTCTGTTTGTATTCATGTTATAGACAGTGGCCATGATGAGTGAACGTCGACACTCCACATCGCCCATGTCTTACCCGTTAGAAACTCTTCAAATACCAACCTTGGTGGAACAAAGATTTGAGGTGTACATTGCCGCAGAACCGCTAAACATTTAAATCCAGCTGACTATTACCCCACTTAATATCCTGGTAATCATGGCCACTGTTCTGTTACAGAGGGAACCAGAGAGAGGATGTCACCTATGGAAACTGTATGTTGCTATTCAAACTGACTGAGCTGTGGCTTTACCTTTTAATGCCAGAGTTTCTGGTGACTTTTGGTGAAATGCAGTTTTTAGCTGATCATTGTAGCCTCCGGTAGCACCAATTTCAACACTGCCCTAGTCGGCATAATCACATCAGTTGCATGGAATCCACTTCCTGCAGGTCAGAGTAGGGATATGTGGAGCACCAAAACTATCTATTTGCTACAATCGTGACAGACAAATATAAGACATTTGTCAATACCACAGACATGGATACATTCTGTAATTCTCATGTCTGTTGGTAGTGAAAGCAAAGTGTTACTATAATAAAATAATACACAAAGGAAGTTAAGATTAAGGTATAGAAAGTAGATAGAGGAAAGGCAGTGACATAGATATTGTATAAAACTAAAGCCCGACCGATATATATTCACCAATATTACTATTTCGGTATCGGTGATAACTCCACCGATAAACGATATTCAATAAATAGGATGAGAAAAGGGAATCTCATGCTGATCTGGACACTGCGGCCATTCTCATGATGTGTCATTAATGTATGAAATCAACATTTGAAGCATAGTTATTAACCACACCTTTTTTCAATTTTCGCCTAAAATGACATACCCAAATCTAACTGCCTGTAACTCAGGCCTAGAAGCAAGGATATGCATATTATTGGTACCATTTGAAAGGAAACACTTTGAGATTTGTGGAAATGAAAATGGAATGTAGGAGAATATAACACAATAGATCTGGTAAAAGATAATACAAAACAAAACACTATTTTGTATTTTTTTGTACCATCATCTTTGAAATGCAAGAGAAAGGCCATAATGTATTATTCCAGCCCTTCTGAAATTCAGATTTTGGCCACTAGATGGCAGCAGTTTAAGTGCAAGGTTTTAGACTGATCCAATGACTCATTGCATTTCTGTTTAAAATGTTGTATCGAGACTGCCCAAATGTGCCTATTTTTGTTTATTAATAACTTTTCATGTTCAAAACTGTGCACTCCCCTCAAACAATAGCATGGTATTCTATCACTGTAATAGCTACTGTAAATTGTACATTGCAGTTAGATTAACAAGAGTTTAAGCTTTCTGCCAATATCTGCCAATATCAGATATGTCTATGTCCTGAGAAAGTTTCTTGTTACTTACAACCTCATGCTAACTGCATTAGCCTACGTTAGCTCAACCGTCCCGTGGGCGGGACACCGATCCCGAAGAAGTTTTAAGAAAATTGCTCTTTTGGATGGAAATTTATGAGAAATCACTGTGGAAAAATTACACTTTATCATTTTCCCTGCTGTAAAACAGTATATCGTGCAGATATATCGGTATCAGTACGTTTCGCCCCCCAACCAATCAGAATCAAACCCAAAAAATCACATCAGTTGGGCCCTATATTAAAGGTTAGGTAGGTAGAGAGAGGGAGAGAGAGAGAGAGAGAGAGAGAGAGAGACGTGAAGTCTAAACACTGATTCCCTCTGTGATATGTGGGTAGCAGAGTAAATTAAATGGTCAATCTTCTCTAAGTCATGCCTACCATACACATCCCTTGTCCTGCCCACCCCTGCCCTCTATGTGCAGGGCAACTCTTGTGGCTTAAATGCGGGCTCTAGGGTCCATCTCTGGGTCTCTGGAATGTCATTATGTGACTGTGACCCCCCCCCCCCCCCCCCCCCTGAAGGGGTCACTTTAATGATCCTCAGTGCGAGAACCTCCTCCGTCTGCAATCCTGGTGTGAAAAGATCAAGGATGTTCAGACATTATATTGAGCAGTGCAATGGGAGGGAGGCGAAAGAAAAGGGGAAAGCCTTACAGAATGTTATTATTAAGACCGGTAAGGTTCCATAACAATGGCAGCGGCTGCCATACAGGCGGGTGTTAAAGTCATCCCTAATGCCTGTGAGAATTATCTATGGCTAGTATAGTGACTTCGACCAGACAGAGATCTGTACCATGTGAAATGCAAGTTTATTTTCCGATTTGGCTAACCTCCATTCTGTACAGTTGATATTGGACTAGCCTACATCACTTGAGCAGGTGGATAAGGTTCCCTATTTGTGCCCCAGTTTGGGTTATATTGTGCTGTGGTTCCTTTGCCACAGTGATAGCTACAGTAGCTAGCTAACTGCTTGAATTGCAATCGATGTATGTCATCCGAGTGAGCTAACACTCAGTTGACACAAAAAGAGCCTGACACCTGACTGTCCAGCTCTACAAAACAAACCCCTGGCATGACGTTATCCAGTCTAACCAGACGGTTGGGAGAGAGGTTCAAAGGAGGCTGGTAGTTCAAAGTAGTAAAGGAGATTCCTAATCTCTGCATATCATCAAAGAACATGTGATGACAAAGTCCCACAGTGCAGGGCTATTACTTGCGTTAAAACACAGGTCAGGACAGTTCCTCAAAGAAAAATAGGCCAAAACGCCAAGAGGCACAGGGGCACACACATGGACTGAGAAAGAGAGAGAGAGAGAGAGAGAGGGAGAGAGAGAGAGAGAGGGAGAGAGAGAGAGGGAGAGAGAGAGGGAAGTTAAAGAGGGAAGGAACAAACTCCTTCACTCTGAAACAGAAACCCACACACACACCACAGTATAAACCTTAATTGGCCAGAATTGCCCATTTTTATAGCTCCTGTTTGAAAATCTGCTACTGGGCTCCCGAGTGGGGCAGCGGTCTAAAGCACTGCATCTCAGTGCTAGAGGCATCACTACACACCCTGGTTCGAATCCAGGCTGTATCACAACCGACCATGTTTGGGAGTCCCATAGTGCAGCGCACAATCGGCCCAGCCTCGTCCGGGTTAGGGTTTGGCCGGGGTAGATAAGAATTTGTAAATAAGAATTTGTTCTTCACTGACTTGCCTAGTTAAATAAAGGTTAAATACAATTTAAAAAATACTGGGCAGTAGCTAATCATGAACAAGAAGTAACCTTTAGACAGGCCTGGTGTCTGGTGACTAATTAGTATTGGTCACACCTGTGTACCCTAAATGCTTAATTATAGTCAAACCTTCCCAGGTTATGTCTCAGGTCATACATGTATGCACAACACAAGATTCCAGATACACTATATATACAAAAGTGTGTGGACGTCCCTTCAAATTAGTGAATTCGGCTATTTCAGCCACACCTGTTGCTGACAGGTGTATAAACTTGAGCACACAGCCATGCAATCTCCATAGACAAACATTGGCAGTAGAATGGCCTTACTGAAGAGATAAGTGACTTTCAACGTGGCACCGTCAGAGGATGCCACCTTTCCAAGTCAGTTCGTTTCTGCCCTGCTAGAGCTGCCCCAGTCAACTGTAAGTGCAGTGAAAATGTCTAGGAGCAACAGCGGCTCAGCTGCGAAGTGGTAGGCCACACAAGCTCACAGAACGGGACCGATGAGTGCTGAAGCGCGTAACGCGTAAAAATCCTCTGGCCTCGTTTGCAACACTACCGAGTTCCAAACTGCCTCTGGAAGCAACGTCAGCACAATAACTGTTCGTCGGGAGTATCATGAAATCGGTTTCCATGGCCAAGCAGCCTAACACAAGCCTAAGATCACCATGCGCAATGCCAAGAGTCGGCTGGAGTGGTGTAAAGCTTGCCGCCATTGGACTCTGGAGCAGTGGAAACACATTCTCTGGAGTGATGAATCACGCTTCACCATCTGGCAGTCCGGCAGACTAATCTGGGTTTGGCGGATGCAAGGAGAACACTACCTGCCCCAATGCATAGTGCCTACTGTAAAGTTTGGTGGAGGAGGATTGTCTGAGGTTGTTTTTCATGGTTCGGGCTAGGCCCCTTAGTTCCAATGAAGAGAAATCTTAGTGCTACAGCATACAATGACATTCTAGATGATTCTGTGCTTCCAACTTTGTGGCAACAGTTTGGGGAAGGCCCTTTCCTATTTCAGCATGACAATGCCCCCGTGCCAAAAGTGAGGCCCATACAGAAATGGTCTGTCGAGATCGGTATGGCCTGCACAGAGCCCTGACCTCCACCCCATTGAACACCTTTGGGATGAATTGAAATGTACAGTAAATCCCCTCATCAATGTTCCAACATCTAGTGGGAAAGCCTTCCCAAAAGAGTGGAAGCTGTTATAGCAGCAAAGGGGTACAAACTCCATATTAATGCTCATGACTTGCATCACCGCCAGGTATGGCAACTGCTCGGCAACCGACCATAAGGCACTACAGAGGGTAGTGCGTACAGCCCAGTACATCACTGGGGCCAAGCTTCCTGCCATCCAGGACCTATATACTAGGTGTGTCAGGCGAAGGCCAAAACAATTGTCAGACTCCAGTCACCCAAGTCATAGACTGTTCTCTCTGCTACCGCACGGCAAGTGGTACTGGAGCGCCAAGTCTAAGTCCAAAATGCTCCTTAACAGCTTCTACCTTCCAAGCCATAAGACTGCTGAACAGTTAATCAAATGGCCACCCAGACTATTTGCACTGACACCCCCCCACCTTTGATTTTACACTGCTGCTACTCAATGTCTATTATCTATGCATAGTCACTTTACCCCTACCTACATGTACAAATTATATTGACTAACCTGTACCCCACACATTGACTCAGTACTGGTACCCCCTGTATATAGCCTCCTTATTGTTATTTTATTGTGTAACTTTGTTTTTGGCATTTTTTTTGCAATTTTTTTCCTTTAGTTCATTCAGTCAGTAAATATTTTCTTAACAAATTTTCTTAAAACTGCATTGTTAGTTAAGAGCTTGTAAGTAAGCATTTCACGGTAAGGTTGTTGTATTTGGCGAATATGACAAATAACATTTGATTTGATGATGTTGTTGTTTTTTACTTTGGAATGAGATGTTTGACGAGCAGGTATCCACATACTTTTGGTCATGTAGTGTAATTCAATAAATGTTATGTTGAATCAATATTGTTCCCACGTCATTTCAACCCACAAATTCTATGTGATGACTTTGAATCAACATTTCTCACCCAAGTTTTAACCTTAATCAAATGACAAGGTGATATTTTTGGTTGATTTCACATTGACAATTCAACCAAATGTAAATCAAAACGAATGGGCACTGTCTCACAATGCTAGGAGAGGTAAAGCCAGGGCAGTCACTGATTACTACTGTTTCCTTTGGATGGTTCACATATACACTTTGTAAACAGGCCATGCCGTTTTCTATCTGAACAGTTTCAGTTGTGTCTGTGCTCTGACATACAGAACGAGACTGAGAGCAAGCAAGAGAGAGAATGAGAGAGAAAGAAAGAAAGAAAGAAAGAAAGAAAGGGCTATTTCCACTATGACTGGCACTGCTGCACTGAGTTAAACACAGTCAGTCAGAGTGTTCTGTCTGCTCCCCAGCGAACTGCAAACTGCACGGCTCTCACACTCAGTGTCGCTTCCTGACAGGCAGGTTCACAAGTTTACACCCCAGCTCCCTGTTCTCCTCTGTTCTGACTGCAGGGGCTCCCTGTCCCAGCTTTGCACTCGCTCTCAAAGTATTGAAGGAGGGAGAGCAAGAGCGAGGGAGAGAGGGATGAAGGGAGAGAGGGATGATTGGTTTGAAGGAAGAAAAAAAAACAGGTTGGAAAATGTTTCTGGGGTCCTGTCATTTTTTATCTGATCAGCCCAGAGCTGTTGGACTACAAATCAAAAGTGTGCCAAAGAAAAACAGAACACAACAACACAGAGAGGAGCTGTGCATTCCAGCCTCCGCCAGGAAAAGTCCCATCCTGGGGGCGAAGCCGACAACTTCCTGTGCCCCACTTACACTCTCTTCAGAGTGTCTTTGTCTCTCCTGTGGATTCTGTGGTTGGATTATAATTGAGATTCCGATGGCAATGTTTTGGTGTTCATCCTGAGTGCATGAGGCCTCATTTAGCACAGACCTCCAGGGTAAATCTGACAACTTCTGATGTCAACATAGAGCTAGAATAAAGTTTGATAGCACTTCATTGTAGAGAGCGCTCCTATATACCGAACAGTCTGTGGACTTTATATGGTCTCTAACTATCTGGAGTCTGAGTTTCATCTTGGTGTGATTGATAAGACAACTATCGTACGCAAATGGGACTGCAAATGGGAATCATGACTGCAAGGTGTCCCGGTATCTTTTCTAACTGTCCCGTTATCTGGTTTTAATGTCCTAGCCAATCAGAAACGAGTATTCAACAATGCTGTGGTATAAGATGAATTGAATTAATCGAATCAAAGTTTTTCACACATGCACAAGACTGATTGGTATTCATCAACAACTATCCCTATGCAAATGTGGGGTGGAGAAATCTTAAATGAATCCCACTTCTCTCCTACAACACAGATCTATCAGCAAGTCATTATCGACGGGTTATATTATGTGTAGGGGTGGTTGAGACTGAGTGTTCTACGCAAACAAACAAGGTACAGTCAGTCATCACATTGAAATGAAATTAAATGTGATATGAGTCAAAAGGTTGGCTATATCAGCATCCGCCAAATTTTCAGCAGGCTGTTATCTGTTTTATGAAGTAGCCAGTCAACACACTCAACAAGCAGGATAATGCAGTGGGTGAGGCTACAACAAGCCTAATTATGGTACAGTAGTTTCACGGAACATTCAGTTGAATTATAAGACAGCAATTTGTCCCCACAGCAGGGTATCTATCTGGATATAAATGGGGTTTAGGTGGTGGATGTGACGGTAGGGGTGGCCAATGGCGTGGTCAACGATTGAACATTTTAGAGGCTCTTCTCTTGGCCGCAGAGACAGAATTTGCTGTCTTACAGCTAATTTCCTGAAATTCTACTCATTTTGCCATGGAGATACATTTTTTACCATTTTAAAGCTGGCATCCTGCAATTCTACACATTTTGCCATGAGGCTGAGAGAACATTTGCAGTTTTAAAGCTAATTTCCTGAAATTCTACACATTTTTCCATGGCTTATACCCGAGTGACTCAAACAACAAAATCAATCGGGGCCCCATGCCATGACAAAAATACTCCTGAATACATAGCTTATATTTTTGTGATTGTTTGGTCTCAAAGAATATCTTATTATAATAATAATATTTTTGTGCGTTTCTTTGAGAAAAGAAAACAAGAGCACTAACATGTGACGTTCATAGGAGCATATCAAATTTGGTGTCAAATGAAAGCAAAGTCTACATGTTTGAGAAATTAAGGCATACAGTATATACATTACAACCATTTTCCATCTGACAAATTAGGAATAAGCAAAGGTTTTGGAAAAGAAACATCTATCAGAAAAAGTATTAAAAGGCATTAGAAATACATCAAAACACATCAATATTTTCCAATTTCTCTCATGAGGAGGGAGGACAATGAAAGTTCACAGAAGTAACAGGTAAATGTAGACCTATCAATTAGTTATAGTGTTTTTACTGATAACAATTTGGTTTATGATTTATTAAGTCGGTAACAGAATGACCAAAAAAATCTGTTAAAGAATGGCTACAACTGAATTGGCAACAATGGGAATTCATAGTAGTCACTCACCACAATTGGGTCACCTGCTACTGTTCTCCCTTCCACTGGCATACTGTTTGGTTCAGCTCATAACAATTTTCGTTCTTTTTCTGTCGCTAGGTGGTCAAATCAAGAGTGTGAAAACAGTCTGGACAACCCCTCCCTCTCTCTCTCCCTGTCTCTCTTCTCACTCTCTCCAGTTAATGTAATTTCTACCGGCTCTTACTGACACCTACCCATGAGCTCCCTCTCTTTCCATTCACTGTAACCAGCCCACTCACCCACTGAGCACCGAACGACACTGGACGTCCATGGACGTTGAAAATTTTTTGAAATTGGGTCAGTCCAAATTTAAACCAATCATAGACGTCTATTTCACAAGTTTGAACAGCACAGTACAGTACAGTAAAGAAAAGTAGGTCAGTACAATACAGTTGTTAGCTACCTTTTGAATTTGTTTCCCGTGACGCGGTTAGCCTCAGTTGCTGGGACCGCTATATCTGTCCAGGGATCCAGCCTCAGTTGCTGGGACCGCTATATCTGTCCAGGGATCCAGCCTCAGTTGCTGGGACCGCTATATCTGTCCAGGGATCCAGCCTCAGTTGCTGGGACCGCTATATCTGTCCAGGGATCCTGCCAACCAAAAGTTTGAAGACCTGCTGGGTGTAGCAGCTAGCCCTGCTGCTAACTAGCTAACCAGCTAGCAACGTTTCCTTAAAAGCTTGAACACAGGCCATAACGCGGTTAGCCCTTGTGGCTGGGACAGCGGATTATCCTGGGCTAGTGGCTGTCTAAATCCCTGCTGTTTGTTGGTGTTTAAATCTGCCCTCAGTATTTGGACAAAGCTCTTGAAGCTACACTACATGACCAAAAGTATGTGGACACATGCTTGTTGAACATCTCATTCCAAAACCATGGGCATTAATATGGAGTTGGTCACCCCTTTGCTGCTATAACAGCCTCCACTCTTCTGGGAAGGCTTTCCACTAAATGTTGGAACATTTCTTCTGGAACTTGCTTCAATTCAGCCACAAGAGCATTTGTGAGGTTGGGCACTGATGTTGGGCGATTAGGCCTGGCTCGCAGTCTGCGTTCCAATTCATTGCAAAGATGTTAGATGGGGTTGACGTCAGGGCTCTGTGCAGGCCAGTCAAGTCTTTCACACAGATCTGGACAAACCATTTCTGTATGGACCTCATTTTGCATGGGGGAATTGTCATGCTGAAACAGGAAAGGGCCTTCCCTGCTGCCACAAAGTTGGAAGCACAGAATCATCTAGAAGCAGGGGGCAGGTAGCGTTCTCCTGGCATACGCCAAACCCAGATTAGTCAGTCGGACTACTAGATGGTGAAGCGCGATTCATCACTCCAGAGAACGCATTTCCACTGCTCCAGAGTCCAATGGTGACGAGCTTTACACCACTCTAGCCGATACTTGGCATTGCGCATGGTGATTTCATGAAGCTCCCGATGACTAGTTATTGTGCTGATGTTGCTTCCAGGGGTAGTTTGGAACTCGGTAGTGAGTGTTGCAACCAAGGACAGACGATGTTTACGCACTATGCACTTCAGCACTCGGCGGTCCCGTTCTGTGAGCTTGTGTGGCCTACCACTTCGCAGCTGAGCCGTTGTTGCTCCTAGATGTTTCCACTTCGCAATAACAGCACTTACAGTTAGCCGGTGCCTCTAACAGGGCAGAAATGTGAAAACACTGACTTGTTGGAAAGGTGGCATCCTATGACGGTGCCACGTAGAAAGTCACTGTAAGGCAATTCTACTGCCAATGTTTGTATATGGAGATTGCATGGTTGTGTGCTCGATTTTATACACCTGTCAGTAAGGGTGTGGCTGAAATAGCAGAATACACAAATTTGAAGGTGTGTCCACATACTTTTGTATATATTGTTTATTTTTGTACAAAATATCTAATAATGAAAGAGAAGGATCGCTGTTTAGAATTTTGACAAGTTAGTGTGGGAGAGGTGGAAAAACTATTGTTATCCATCAATCATAATAATAATAATAATAATAATAATAATAATAAGCCACCAGGCATAGAAACTATTGAGAATGATAGCAGACTGTATTGCCACCCCTATTTGCGTTACCTATTTGCATCATCTTTAATAAAAGCTTAAAGGAGTGTATGTCTGTTCTAAGTAAACTGATGGAGAGGATTGTGTTTGACCAAATACAATGCTAATTTTCAGAGAACAAGTTAACTACTGACTTTCAGCATGCATATAGAGAAGGGCACTAAACTTGTACTGCACTGACTGATGATTGATTAAAATAAATTGATAATATATTTGATAGTTGGAGCTGTATTCTTAGATTTCAGTGCAGCTTTTGAAGTTATTGATAATAAATTGTTATAAAAAAAACGAATCACATTGTTGGAGAGTTATTTAACTAATAGAATCCATAGAGTATTATTCAATGGAAGCTTCTCTGTGGTGTCCCTCAGGGCAGTTTCCTTGGGCCTTTACTCTTCTCTATTTTTACAAATGATCTGCCACTGGTCTTACTCCGAAGCTAGAATGACTATGTGTATGGATGACTCCACATGTCAGCACCCAAAGCCAGTGAGCTCACTGAAATGCTAAATAAGGAGCTACAGTCAGTATCAGAATGGGTGATTATTAATAAATTGGTCTTAGATACATCTAAAACTAAAAGCATTGTATTTGGTTCAAAACGTTCTCTAAAACCTAAACCTTAACTTGAGTTGTACATAAAGGGCAGCAGACCCATTAAGCAAGTTGAGAAACCTAAACTCCTAGGTATATCGTTGAATGGTCAATTATCATGGTCAAATCATATTGACAAAGTTGTTGTGAAGATGGCGGGGGGTGTGTCTGTTATTAAAATATATGTTGTGTTTTTTACACAAAAAATGAACTGTACTAGCGCTGGTCTTGTCCCTTCTTGATTACTGTCCATTAAAATGGTCAAGTGCCGCAAAGAAAGAAAGCAGCAGCTGGCTCAAAACAGACACACACACAGACACACTCTAACACACACATTATTGTTGTTGTTGTATTGTTTGTATTATGTTTCAGTTGCATTGTTTGTATATCATCGTATTGTAAATTTGTATGGCACTCCTTGTCTATCTATGTTTTGTTACTTTTCATGTTTTGTGTTTTTTTGTGGACCCCAGGAAGAGTAGCTGCTGCTTCTGCAAAACTAATGGAGATCCAAATAAACTGTACTGTACTGTGATGCCCAAACTTTTGAAACATAGATGTCTATGATTGGTACAGATTTTTACGGTCCAGACCAACCAAATTTGGTATTGTTTGGGGACAGAGCTCATTAGAATATTAGCCAGTGAGTAGAATAATACCCAAACATGCAAAGGAGGTTATTACATTTTTCTACCTTTTGTGTACCTATTCCGGATACATCACTAAGAAGAGAATAACATTCATAATTATGCATTTCAGTATGGTACAGATCAGGGACCCATAATTTAATTATGTTACCGTAATTCCGTTACCAGGTGTTAATCCACTTCATTTACTGTAGTTCAATAACCAAAATATATTTTTTTAAACTCAAGGTGTCATATCATAGCTGACACCCCGTTCTTTTTGCAGACATCTTGTAATCTTAATTCGGAGCATATACATGGAAAACGTGGTTGCATAAATCCTGAGGGAGATTTTGACAGAAATTCTGCTACCAAATTTGTTTCTGCACAGTGCTTCCAATAAATGTGTTTTTGTAAAATTCTCAGTGGAAATTGTTCCAAGTAGTCTTTGTGCATAGAGTTGTATGGTTTGTTTAACTTTGCAATCAATGGTTTTTGTTTGGCATATTTTAAAAGTGAAAAATCTGAGTCTCAGCGTAATTCTGTTACTGTGGAATAGCCCTTCTCTACATAATCTATATCTGATTGTAGTCGTTTAAGTTTACACTAAAAAACGTTTTACCATCCCGTAAATTATGTTTATTTATTATTTATTTTATTTTTTACTGTTTTGAAAAAAAAAAAAAAAAAAAGCACTGTACAGTAACTATGACAGGGTAACCATGTGTGCACCTAAATGCATGGCATGATAGGAGTAAAGCCTTTGAGTACAAGTAGCAACAGAGCCATCCCCTCTACACAAGCACACATCACCCTATTTTCCATGAAGCTTTGAACAGTGCCTGGGGAATAATGCAGAGGGATGGATTGTGACAGGCTGGTTCTCTCTAATCCTTCTCTCCCTATCTGTTTTGCTCTCTCTTCCTAGGCCCCATTGTGGTCATAGTGCCATGGGCAAACGTTGCATTTTTGCCGATTGCAACTCAGTCAGAAGACATTAGCAATACCCCTCCTGGAAATGTTGGTTACTGCAGTTAAGTAGCTTAGCCTACCTGCACTTTACTCAAGCTAAAGGGAGTTTGACAGCTTGTTGGGCATAATTTCTGCTCTCCATTCAACATCTTCATTGTTGCATGTGTGTAGCACCTGTGAGTAGCCTAGGCTAGCCTAAAACCAGGCATGCATTAGCATAGATTCAGGAATTAAATTGTCCATCTATTAACTGAAAACCGAATCCCCAGCCCTGTAACATTGCATGGATCTTACCTGATAACTTTTCATTGCCAAAAGTTACAACTTGTGTATTTTAGTGTAGGCGACATCATGCGAGAAGATTACAATCGGTAACAAGGCGCGGGAAGAAAAGGAACAGCACGAGACTGTTTTACTGATACAACGGCTGTCTGTCCAGCCGGTCTAGATAGTTCGTGTCGGTTTGCTCTTGTTGTGTTTTTGAAATATCACATAGTGGCGACTCTCTTTGATATGATATATGTTTGGTAAACCTTTACAAGATTAAAGTTAGCAACATACAAATGGTGAAGGTCTAAATGGGGCGCCATGTTGCCCGAAGTTATGTTAACTCGTTGACAACTTGATTGGCATTTTCTGCGCTGTGAAAAACGTGTAGGCTATTTACAAGTAAACTTGAGCAATAATGGACCAAGCAACCACAAGTCTAGTTCCAGAAGTGTTCCTCGTGATGAGGGTTCCAACAAAATGGTGAGTTCAGCAGTGACTTTAACAACACAAATATAAAGCATTATTGGAAATCCTAAATAATTCAAATGTGTCTACTAATACAATGACTGAAGCAATTTAAAACAGCAACTACATAGTCACAGTGTCCTGTTCTTTTATAGACCTATTACTGGATAGATGGATGACAAACTGACAACAATATTGGTGAATTGAGATAGCTTGCTTAGTTATCCCCTTCACATGGCTACGTTCAAATGATAGAGAATGGGATGAGTTGTAGCCTAGGCCTATTGAGGAAGAAAGTTGTCAACATGGTATAACAGCACTGTCATAGGGACATCATTTTCAGGAATATGCCCATGTAACAGTATAATTTTAGACCGTCCCCTCGCCCATACCCGGGCGCGAACCAGGGACCTTCTGCACACATCAACAACTGACACCCACGAAGCATCGTTACCCATCGCTCCACAAAAGCCACGGCCCTTGCAGAGCAAGGGGAACAACTACTTCAAGGTCTCAGAGCAAGTGACGTCACCGATTGAAACGCTATTTAGCGCACACTGCTAACTAAGCTAGCCGTTTCACATCCGTTACACTCACCCCCCTTTTGACCTTCCTCCTTTTTCCGCAGCAACCAGTGATCCGGGTCACGGCACCAATGTAACAGTATAATTTTAGACCGTCCCCTCGCCCATACCCGGGCGCGAACCAGGGACCTTCTGCACACATCAACAACTGACACCCACGAAGCATCGTTACCCATCGCTCCACAAAAGCCGTGGCCCTTGCAGAGCAAGGGGAACAACTACTTCAAGGTCTCAGAGCAAGTGACGTCACCGATTGAAACGCTATTTAGCGCACACTGCTAACTAAGCTAGCCGTTTCACATCCGTTACACCCACTCACTTTACAAAGTAAGCCTATAGACAACTGAGTGATTGCACATGTTACAGTTGACATTGGCTTTATACTATTGGAGAGATTGAGGGCTACACATTTGAGGTAATTGTCCTTGACTGGTGTTGAGCTGAATGCATGACTGGAGGTTAAAGTGATGATAGGATAGGAGGCCTAGCTGGTCATGAACTTCAAACTGCTCCTACATGCCACCAAGCTCAAGGCAATGAGGTCAGGTGTCATGCTTAAAGTGGTTCAGAGGGTCGCAGAGTGTTTTCTGTGCCTCAGGGCATGGAGTACCTGGCTGTCACAAAGGGAAAGTCTGCTCTTAGACAGGTATGACATTTTGACCCCAGTGATGTAGACCTCCCACAGAGATAGCTGCAAAATATTCTAGCCACACATACTGATTGAATCAAAGGTTATTCAGCAGCTAAGGGAGTGGTGAAGCAAACCTTCATAAAAGACATATGGAGCAGAATCGCAACCTTCACAGAGGCTTTGCCCCTGTGAAAATAGCCTTGATAGATACGTCCTTAATTTCAACCGTTTTGCACTTTGTGGTGAAATCCCTTTGTCTCCTCTTCTTCGTGTCTGTGGTTTCCAGTGGCTCATATGCTCACGTCAAGTTGCTTTTGATACTGAGAAAACCCCCAACCAGCAGTACTAATCCCCCACAGGGCCAGAGGAGGCCCCACAGTCACAGACCTGCCTAGGCATGCACCTGCCAAGCAGTTTCTGCTCCTCTGTCTACTCCCCTAGAGCGGATTCCCCCGGCATTCTGCCTCCCTCAGCCCATGCCCTGCTGCTTCTGTGCTCCTCTCCCACTTGGTTGAGACACATCGCTCATGGCTTCCAAGAAGCGAGGCAAAGCCGACCGGCTCAGCGTGATATACGCACAGCGCTCTGTCTGTGTGTGTGTGTGTGTGTGTGTGAGATATGCCTGGCACCCACAGGCTTCTCCTCAGATCTAAGACTGTCATTAGCACCTAGCCAAAGACAACCCTTGCTTTCATCTCGTCAGTCCATTACAGACCAAGTGAGGCTCATCCTTTACAAACAAAATAAAAGAGGACGCAGAGCCTCAGCGTGTAGTCTAAACACGCTAAGTCCACAAGAAAACCCTCCTGCGGTTAAGTAATTGACTTCATCAGACATCCACACATCGCCTCCGAAACTGGTGCGTCAGTAGCAAATGTACCAGAAGGAGACGGGGCGAGCCGATTGGCTATGTGGTGCCAGGGATGGGCTCCAAAACGTCAGGCAGCTCCATGCAGGGCCAGGGCATCAACTCTGGTCCGCCTCATAGCAGGTTGGGAGATTAATGGGCAGTAGCACAGACTGTGTAATTACGCAACTTAGTCACTCAGTCACTCCAGACAGAGTGAAGTCAGCAACACTTGAACTCAGTGGCATTTCTGGGATTGGCCGATGAGTTTATAAGGTCTTCCCTCATGCCTGAGTAAACATGGCCTTAGATTACTGGATAACAGAAAAAGATGGATAGATAAAAAATGACCGCTCTCTAATTACCAGCACATAAATCAGAGGTCTATTTTTGTGCAAGGGAACATGAAATGTTATGGAACTATTTATTCAGTTTATATCATTGGGATATTGTTATTGGGCCGACAGATATTTATGAATACGAACACATATTTCAAGTGTGTGTTTAAAATAACAAAACTCAGCATTGAAATGAGTTAGAGGTCTGAAGCCTGGGTGAATGCAGGTGAAATGACTTTAGCTTTACCGGGCATATTTTTATCTTTTGAGATAGGACTGCTCACTGCAATAGACTTTGAACTAGTCACTTGTCTTCCCTCCATCTTTATTTAGTCCAGAAATTGCATGATCTTTCTGAACATTATTGGTATGTTAGTGCAAGATGAACATGTGGCAGGCCAGGCAGTGATGACTGTTGACAGTCTCACATGTTCCATCAGCTTAGCTGCAGTACTAGCCAAGCCATTCAGCCTGCTGTCTCAGTGCGTAAGCCCCATTGGCAAGCAGTGAAACCTGGGAGCCTGCTGTAACAATGCTCACCTGTATTCCAAAGGAGATCAAAAAGCAAAAGTGTGAGGAAGGCGGTGGTGGGGGGGGGGTTGTGGCTGGGAGAGAAAGCAAAGCGTACATGAGCTGTGAACTTTTCCCTCTGACTTCAATGGCTTGGCCTTTGTGTTGGGGTGGGTTGCAGCAGCGCGCTCATCTTTCAGAGTCAGTGGCTGCCGTGATAGAGTTGCGCCCCGCGGCTGGCCTGAGGTCTTCCCGAGTGGTGCTCTGATCTGATCAGCACCGATTGTTCCCCATGATTCTCTCTCTCTCTCTCTCTCTCTCTCTCTCTCTCTCTCTCTCTCTCTCACACACACACACAGTCTCTCTCACACATCCTCTCTTACACTCTCTCACACTCTAAAATGTCTGTGTATGCTGATGAAAAAATCAGTACAGTACAATATCATGAAACAGATAAGGATCATGAATGCTCTGTCTCTTGAGAGAAGCTACTGCTAATTATAGTACTGTCAATTTAGCTTACAGGACTTAATATCTGCAGCAATGCGTTGTGGTGCATGGTGGATTGCGCCACTTCGGATAGGTAGGTAAGGGCATGTTTATAAAAGTGGCATACACTCGCAAATAAATAAACAATAAAACCTCAAAATCTCATAACTACTTTATGGCAAACATAGCATCTTCACGAAGGTGCAGTTTTGTTTGAGCCTGTCATCACAGTAAGCATGTTAAAACATGGACATAGCAAACATCACCTTTTCCTCTCCTTCCCTTATCTAAGGAGAAAAAACAGGCAATTAAAATTAATTACCTTGATGAAACTATAATGGTTTCTGGCATCCCTGGCTGATCTGGGCTGTCTCGTTGTGGTGATTAATCCATGTTTAGGCACATCTTTGCCAGCCCGCTGATGAAGCACAGGGAGTTTCAGGAATGCCATATGTCCAATACGACACATGGCACAAACTTAACTGCATACACACTCTTTCACACACACACACACATACACACATCGCATATCAGAAATTAGGCTAATAACAGAGAATTGAGCATGTGTGTTGTTTGTGTGTGTCTTATCTAGAGGAGAAACTAACAGACAGATTAGTGTGTGTTATCTTTCAGATCATCAGGATCTGCGGGGGCTAACAAGAGGGAGCTCTTTGAAAAGGCAATACTAATAGGTCATATCCCTTTCTTGAAGAGGGGCTATTAGCTTCTGTAAGTGTAACTGCATTAAGCACTCATGCAGCAAATAAAACACTCACTGAGTCAACCCAACCCCCACAGAAAAACAATAATCAACCCCACCTACTGCAAGAGCAACTCTGAGCACAGAATATATTAAAACCAATGGGACAAGAAGTTTAATTTTGTATATCAAGAGGCAATCTGCTTTCTTTCTTTGAACAATATGCCTCTGGAGGGTCTCCCTGGCATATATAACCCTCCTTGCCATTGAGGCAGTGTGTTCAGGGAGGGCCCTCTTTTCTCAATGGCAGCAGATCCTGTAGATGGCTTCTCGTTAGAAAGCTGAATGGAGATACAGAGAGACTGACAGACTGTGTAGGGTAGGCGCTAGACTAGACAGTAATATACTGTAGGTCTGGATGGGCAGGTACATGACACACTCCCCCGTCCTTCCCTCTCCCTGTGTTGCAGGTCCCTAGCCTTGGGGCAGCAGTACTCGTCTCTGGGCTCCCAACCCATCCTGTGTGGCTCTATCCCCGGCCTGGTGCCCAAGCAGCTGCGCTTCTGTCGCAACTACATCGAGATCATGCCCAGTGTGGCCGAGGGCGTGAAGCTGGGCATCCAAGAGTGCCAGCACCAGTTTAGGGGGCGCCGCTGGAACTGCACCACCATCAAGGACAACCTGGCCATCTTCGGGCCCGTACTGGACAAAGGTAGGCCTCCTACTGTAACAGGACTGTTTGTATGAAGAATACATATGAATACCAGTGAGGTATTCATATGAGGGATGTAACTGAGATATCTTTGGGATATATTCATTACAGCCAAGTACCATATAAAACATACAAAAAAACGCATTGATGTACAACAACCATGGAATTTGACTCCTCAGTAAAAGATGAGCTAATCTGACTTCAACAGGCGATTGCAGGTTCTATGAGGAAACTACTTTTTCTCATAGCGGTGATAAAAACATTAAAGGGACATATCAGCAGTAGTGGAAAAAGTACCCAATTGTCATACTTGAGTAAAAGTAAAGATACCTTTAATTTAAAAGGACTCAAGTAAAAGTGAAAGTCACCCAGTAAAATACTACTTGAGTAAAAGTCTAAAAGTATTTGGTTTTAAATATACTTAAGTATCACAATTAAATGTAATTGCTAAAATGTACTAAAGTATCAAAAGTAAAAGTATAAATAATTTCACGTTCCTTATATTAAGCAAACCAGACGGCACTATTTTCTTGTTGTTTTAATTTACGGATAGCCTGGGGCACACTCCAACACTCAGACATCATTTACAAAAAAGCATTTGTGTTTGGTGAGTCTGCCAGATAAGAGGCAGGAGGGATGACCAGGGATGTTCTCTTTAAGTGCGTGAATTGAACAACTTTCCTGTCCTGCTAAGCATTCAAAATGTAACAAGTACTTTTGAGTGTCAGGGAAAATGTATAGAGTAGAAAGTACATTATTTTCTTTAGGAATGTAAAAGTAAGGAATGTAAATAGTAAAGTAAAGTACTGATAACCCCAAAAACCTACTTAGGTATTACTTTAAAGTATCTTTACTTAAGTACTATACACCACTGCATATCAGTGAGAAAATGGGAAACAAGGTGTGTAAACAAATGTGAGGTAAGTACCGTAAACTGACATAGCGATAGAAGAATCCATTGCTCTGCTGCTGAGCACTGCCTGTTCCACATGCTCCTACTGACAAATGACCCGCAGGGTAATTACAGTAATATACACCTTTCCTTACTGCAGTGAGAAAGGAACGCTGGTACAAGCACTGACAGATTATTTGACGTCCATCCATCTCGCTACCTTCAACATCACATTTGTCTTTTGAATCTGTGTGTCTTCTTCTGAGCTTCCCAACCTTGTTGATGTTTTCACACATGAAAGTTAGTTGGTGTTGTAAATCTCTCAAGAATAGCTCACACAATTACAGTTGATACACAGTTGTCACAGTTAATACACTGGAGATCATCTGCCAGGCTTTTCACAGTGAATACTAATCATCAACGGTCTTAAGACTGACTGGGTGCTTTAAACAATCTGATACAAAAGCACAGAACGCACTAAGAAAACAGAACCTGGGGTGCTCGGAGTAGGCCTTTAAATACCTAATGATGAAGATGGGTCTTTGTGTTGCGGAGTGAGGCTGCTGATTGGATATTAATTAGCCTGCGTGTCAGAGGGAAAGGGATCTGGGCAGGAATGGGCAGTGTGAACCTCCATCTCTCTCCTAAAAATACATTTTAAAAAAGGGAGTGGGAAGGCCAAATTAGATTACATGCAATAGAAAGGGGCTGGAGGGCTCAGCTCAACCCCTACTGTGCCTGAAGACCAGTGCGCGCCTCACACAGCCCGGCTCCCACGGACGCCCCATTCACACGCCCTTTTGACTCTGTCATGAAAACAGGCTGAAAGGGAATCTCCCAACCTACCCTAGGCCGGCATGTTGGGGTGAGGTGGAAGGAAGGCAGGGGGTGCTGGCGAGGGAGGGGGGGCAGCCTTAGTCGGGAGTGACGGCATGGGGTTGACGAGGGAGGGGGTCCCAGACCAGGGTGGCTATACCATTCCCCCGCCACCTTAACCACTATGGTGTTTATGGTGGTGGCTACAGGCGGAAAATGGGGGGTTGAGGGTGCAAAGTGGCGGTGGTGGTGGTAGTGGAGGATGGGGTTTCAGGATGGTGGCGGAGAGAGGGTATTGGAGGGGGGGAGTTTAGGGATTGCCAACTCTGGGCAGAGCGGGGCTGCAGGGGCGCGAGTCGCTGGGCCCTTTGTGTGGGTAATCTAGTGTGACACAAGGGAAACAAAGGCGGATTGATGGGCCCAGCAGGTAGCAGGAGCAGCGCAGCCTTGGCTGACAGCCAGAGCTCCCGGGGCCCACAGCTCACAGGCCCCCGTTGTGGAGAGCCCAGCATGGCTTGCCAGGGCTAGCTGGGACTCCCCCTCGCCTCTCAACCAGAGGTGTGTGCGATCCAATCAAACAAACATTGAGGTTTTAGCACAAAAATTACGTTTTAGCTCTGTTTACCTAGAATGAAGCACACTGGAAAACATTTTTGATTGTGGGCACTTTGGACAATGTCTTTAATCATGGTTTTGTGACCATATATTTACAAGATGTATTACCTGATTGGATATTGCGTGAGACATGTTGTCATGTAGATAACAGGGGTGATGTTTAGTGTTAGTTCAGTGACTATATTACATTTCCACTTCCCAGGATTTCCCATCAGTGCAGCCATATGACCTCTCACCCTATTATGAACTGTGACTCTATTCAGCCATTCACATAAAGGTTTCAATCAAACAAAGGCTTAAATGCAAAAAATAACATCATGAAAGGTTGAGCGCTAATTAACTTTATGAGCGCGTTAAATGTCCCCTAGCGACCGAAACGACAACTTTTTTCAATTATGTTACTCTCTGTTTCATGTAAATTAACACTACAAAGACTTGTAGATCGACTTACACTGTAGAATAACTAACTTCCCTGCAGGTGTTTAGTAGAGAACACTACTAACTGCAGTCAGTTTTATAGGGGCTAGGCCTCCCTAAATGCTTTAACAGTGGCTCCATTGCAGAGTGGGCCCTCCCCATACCCTCTGTGTGTGTGTCCCTGCCGGTGTGTGTGCAGTGCGAGGTGGTGCAGTAGAGAAATGGGTAAGCCCTCAGCACACAGTAAGTGAGCTGCGATTGTGAAACAATGGTGTCTGGTTACATAATAAGTTGTTCCGTTCAAAGGAGGCGTAACTCCATCTCTCAGCACAAACACGGAGCAAAGCAGACGCACTGCAAGGTTTCTACCTAGAGGCCCTGTGGGCTCTGACAGGGGCAGGAGAGTGGGGAGGGGGGGGCGCGACATTCCTTAAATACTTTCCAATGCAAAACAGCACACCTCAGGGATGACAGAAGGTCATTGAGATCTCACTGAGCATTAGGCCCTACTGACACCAGCCACAATATGGCGATGCCACAGCTAGGGGACATGTTTCATGTAGCCATCTCTACGACGTTCTCCAAAATCGGTAGAACACACCCACATAATTGATCGCTGATTTATTGTTACCGCAAAAAATGGGTCAATTTATCGCAATATGGATTTTTGTCCATATCTCCTAGCTCTATGGTAGATGTTGAGATGATGAGAGTGAAGAGAATTTCACCCAGTGTTTTCTACACTGCTCAGGGCCCAATGTTTTAAATCCTCTCAAGAACTTTTTTCCTGAAAAACATTATTCTTGCAGTACATTGTGTGTCAACCAAGTATTTATCGCTATGATATATGAATACCTGCTTGAAGGTGAAAAGCTGTGTTAATAGGTTTGTGCCCAAGGGTGTCATTTTCATTACCCCTGATGTATGGAAGTTGGCAGCAGTGAAGATTGCAGAAACTGTTTTGTTAAGAAGATGGTACTAAAGATTAATTGATTGAATTTACTCCTTCCTTTTTCTCGCTAGCCACCAGAGAGTCGGCGTTTGTCCACGCCATCGCCTCTGCGGGCGTGGCGTTTGCTGTAACGCGGTCCTGCGCTGAGGGCACGTCCACCATGTGTGGCTGTGATTCCCACCACAAGGGTCCCCCGGGGGAGGGCTGGAAGTGGGGCGGCTGCAGCGAGGACGCTGAGTTCGGGGTGCTGGTGTCCAGAGAGTTTGCCGATGCTAGAGAGAACCGGCCCGATGCACGCTCTGCTATGAACCGGCACAACAACGAGGCAGGACGCACGGTAAATAGGCCTACACTGGCCTACACTGAGGATTTACTAGAATGGATATATTGGTTATAGATACTATACAACGTAAATATGTAATGTAAATACACATACAGTAGAAGTCGGAAGTTTACATACACTTAGGTTTTCCACCACTCCACAAATTTCTTGTTAACAAACTATAGTTTTGGCAAGTCGGTTAAGACATCTACTTTGTGCATGACACAAGTCATTTTTCCAACAATTGTTTACAGACAGATTATTTCACTTATAATTCACTGTATCACAAGAAGTTTACATGCACTAAGTTGACTGTGCCTTTAATAAACAGCTTGGAAAATTCCAGAAAATGATGTCATGGCTTGAGAAGCTTCTGATAAGCTAATTGAAGGTGTACCTGTGGATGTATTTCAAGGCCTACCTTCAAACTCAGTGCCTCTTTGCTTGACATCATGGTAAAATCAAAAGAAATCAGCCAAGCCATTTTTTTTGTAGACCTCCACAAGTCTAGTTCATCCTTACGAGCAATTTCCAAAAGCCTGAAGGTACCATGTTCATCTGTACAAACAATAGTGAGCAAGTTTAAACACCATGGGACCACGCAGCTGTCAAACCGCTCAGGAAGGAGACGCGTTCTGTCTCCTAGAGATGAAAGAACTTTGGTGTGAAAAGTGCAAATCAATCCCATAACAACAGCAAAGGACCTTGTGAAGATGCTGGAGGAAACAGGTACAAAAGTATCTATATCCACAGTAAAACAAGTCCTATATCAACATAACCTGAAAGTCCGCTCAGCAGGAAACGATTTGCAACTGCACATGGGGACAAAGATCGTACTTTTTGGAGAAATGTCCTCTGGTCTGATAAAACAAAAATAGAACTGTTTGGCCATAATGACCATTATTATGTTTGGAGGAAAAGGGGGAGGCTTGCAAGCCAAACACCATCCCAACCGTGTAGCACGGGGGTGGCCACATCATGTTGTGGGTGTGCTTTACTGCAGGAGCGACTGGTGCACTTCACAAAATAGATGGCATCATGAGGATGGAAAATTATGTGGATATATTGAAGCAACATCTTAAGACATCAGTCTTAAGATGTTAAAGCTTGGTTGCAAATGGGTCTTCCAAATGGACAATGACCACAAGCATACTTCCAAAGTTGTGGCAAAATGGCTTAAGGACAACAAAGTCAAGTTATTGGAGTGGCCATCACAAAGCCCTGACCGCAATCCTATAGAACATTTGTGGGCAGAACTGAAAAAGCTTGTGCAAGCAAGGAGGCTTACAAACCTGACTCAGTTACACCAGCTATGTCAGGAGGAATGGGCCAAAATTCACTCACCTTATTGTGGGAAGCTTGTGGAAGGCTACCTGAAATGTTTGACGCATGTTAAACTATTTAAAGGCAATGCTACCAAATACAAATTGAGTGTATGTAAACTTCTGACTCACTGGGAATGTGATGAAAGAAAATAAAAGCTGAAATAAATAATTCTCTACTATTATTTTGACATTACACATTCTTTAAAAAAGTGCTGATCCTAACTGACCTAAGACAGGGAATTATTTTCTAGGATTAAATGTCAGGATTTGTGAAAAACTGAGTTTAAATGTATTCAACTGTACATAACACTGTTTACTACACAGCCAAGCAGGATGCAGTGGATATACTTTAATACACACCACTCCATAATGATATGTAATGATACTACATAATGTAATGATACTACATAATGATACTGGACACACCCAGCCTTGTAGCTGAAGAAAGGTAAAAAGACAATGAACAAAGATCGACTTTTTTGGCAACAGGATGGAATTATCCACAGTAAACGTTACAGTACCAGATTAATAATTCTGTGACAGGAAAGATTTCGGTATTTGACTTCAATTCAGTCCACATTTCTGGGTAATTATCTGATGTAAAAAAGTTGCCCCTGCCTTTCATGCCTCACATCCCATCCGAAATTCCCTGACAGACAAATAACCTGAGTTAGTTGAGGGGGAAGAGAAGGGAATCAGCCTGGACTTAAACCATCACTCGTTGCTGTCATTGCTCAGTGAAATATCTGGCAAGCTACTCCTCACCAGCACGCTGAGGGGCAATTGGAGAGACCACACGGCAACAAGGCAGCCTTTTGATCTGACTAGACAGGAGCAGGGAGCCCACAGGAGCCGCAAAACGGCAGGCAGCCCTGTCACAACCCCTCTCCCTCTCTCCATCACCCTGATCCCAGTCGCCCCACCTGGCACTCTCACACTCCATTGTTTCCCCCCAGGGCCCCTGGGAGATGCCAGGGGCCAGACGAGCCCAGGACATGATGTCAGAACTAAGAACCCCTCCATCCCTCAGCGCCCCCACTCCCCTCTCGCCCAAAGGTGCCACAAGCACCTGCCTTCCGGCGCAGGTGGGGGAATTCTGCAGCTAAATATAGCCAGAGAATTAAAGCTAAGCAAATCTAAACAAAGGCTAAGAGAGCCGGTGGCGTTGCTCAGGTGAGTGCAGTGACTTCTGAGGGAATTAGCTGCTGCACACTGCAAAGGCCTGCCTCTGTTTCACAGCTGCCTGAACTACACCTGAAGACTCAGCCAAGTAGCATGTTCTCAACCTACAAGTCGGTCGTCACTAGCCAGGTTATTGGTAAGAGTAGTTAATCAAATGGACTTTCCGGTAGTAGACTGACAAGCTACCAATCGATATCACATTTACACTGTGCTGAAAGAAAACAGGATTATTCTATCAGTTTCTGAACTGTTTCCTTCTCCCTATTTCTCTTTTTTTCCCAGACCATCCTGGACCACATGCACCTTCGCTGTAAATGCCATGGCCTGTCTGGCAGCTGCGAGGTGAAAACGTGCTGGTGGGCACAGCCCGACTTCCGCATGCTGGGTGACTACCTGAAAGACAAGTATGACAGCGCCTCGGAGATGGTGGTGGAGAAGCACCGAGAGTCGCGTGGCTGGGTGGAGACGCTGCGCGCCAAGTATGCCTTCTTCAAACACCCCACGGAGCGTGACATGGTCTACTACGAGGGCTCGCCCAACTTCTGCGAGCCCAACCAGGAGACGGGCTCGTTCGGCACCCGCGACCGTGCCTGCAACTTGTCCTCGCACGGCATCGAGGGCTGTGACCTGCTCTGCTGCGGCAGGGGCCACAACACCCGGACTGAGAAGCGAAAGGAGAAGTGCCACTGCATCTTCCACTGGTGCTGCTACGTCAGCTGCCAGGAGTGTGTGCGTGTCTACGACGTACACACATGCAAGTGAGAGCCTGTGCGCTCGCTCGGACAGACGGACAGAATGATGGACCATAGTGCCCATCGCAGACACAAACACACACACTGCAGTCCTTGCATATATACAAACAGACAGACAGACAGGCACCAATGAGGAATGGCACTTTGTACTGGAACTCTATTCTTCTGCACCCTTGTAATAAAAAAAAAAAACATATCCTTCTTCCAAGCCCTGCATCCTCCTCCTCTATTTGAGTAGGTAGTTCCACGAACGGACATATGGGAGGGCCCATTTCCTTTGGAACAAGCTGTCAGTTTGACCTGTTCCCATTCCTGCACCATTGGGCCATGACCCCTTCTTTATTTATTTCCCCCACACACGGCTGTGCAGTAACCGATGACTTTCCAGACCGTTGCTATCGAATTGACATATTTTTAACTAACACCTGATTCCACCAGTCAATCACCTGGCTGGTCGACTATTGAGAACTAAACCAACTCTCCAACAGTACTAAACACACAGCAACAGCCCAGGAACCTACCATTTGAACTACTGAACCCACTGAGTGGCTGTTACTGGACCCTTCCCTCCTAAACTAAACTACTGAGCTCTTTCCCAACCCCTGCACACTGTACTGATACTGAACTACAGCTGTCGCCTGGCTGGGATGCCTGATGCCTGGAAGATATGCTAGAGCCTGATTTTATAGCCCCACATTTCTGAAATATTAGCAATGGGCCAGGACTGGAGGTGGTATGCAGGAGGGGACATGTGCAGGAAACAAACACACTCATTTCCACTAACGAACATTTCTGCACGTATGCACTATTCAGCTGAACAAGAACTGTCTAGAGGTAGTGAAACGTTGGCTATTGCTATTTATGAGAGAAAATGCATTCTTCTTGTCTTAACCAGTTACGTTCTAACATACAGTAGTAACACAACTGAGATTGTTCATCTCATTCAGATCAGAGACGTTTTGCTGTAATTTCCCCTTGAGTATGAAACAAGACAGATTTACAGTATTTGAGGAAATTATAATGAATTATAAACTGGGTGGTTTGAAGCCCTGAATACTGATTGGCTGAAAGCCATGGTATATCAGACCGTATACCACGGGTTCGACAAAACATGTATTTTTACTGCTCTAATTATGTTAGTAACCAGTTTATAATAGCAATAAGTAACATCTGGGGTTTGTGCTATATGGCCAATATACCACGGCTAAGGGCTGTGTCCAGGCACTCCGCGTTGCGTCGTACATAAAAACAGCCATTAGCCGTGGTATATTAGCCATATCCCACACCCCTCGGGCCTCATTGCTTAAATGTCATATAGAACAAAACATTCACAACAAACAGGTAGGGTTCAGGTATGAGACTTTATTGGATTCATTCGTCATCAGTTTATTTTGCACTTGCAATAGGCCTAATGCTAATGAATTATTCTACTCAGAGCAGTCATACTACGACAATGAGATCATTTATCCAACACACTGACAGTCCATTTCATTATGTTCCTCATAATACTGGGAAGTCCTTGTCTAAGCTAAACCCTTCTCTCACCAGTGAAATGTGATGACAAGTGGAGACCAGAGGGGAGAGAGCAGAAAGTGTCCTAATAGTCTTCAATAGGCCTCTTTCCTCATCTCCTTCCCTGGATTGCCACTGATGTGAAATGTCTTGACAATAGAAGCAATATGGTGGAATCCTGTTCAGAGATTTGAAGTATCTGTGGGAAACAACTTAAGGAGACGAGGGTAGGGGGGGTTACTTAGTGTTTTGGGACACAGCCAATGTGAGTGAAGGTGAATGTGTGTTTGTGCTGCTTCGAGTGACGGGTGTTAGGGTTAGAGGGATGGCAGGCAGGCATGCTGGCTTCACAACAGTGGAACAACCTGTGAGAGGTTTCCACACAACATGTTCTGACAGTCCTACGTGCTTCCTATTCATTATATTTAACAACAAAAATACAACTTACCTAGGTAGTGTAGACTCCTCCCTTTGTGACATAGCTTAGTATCTGTGTCACCCTCCAAAAGGCTCTCCCTACACGGGCCCTTTCTGTGTTCAGTTCCTTCCTTTCCTCACCGCTACATCCAAAGTTTTGTACAAAGGTTTTAAAGTTAATAATTCCCTTTTTATTTTATAATCTGAAAATGTTATGTTTTTATAAATATAATTTATTATACAATGTATATATCTGTATGACTGAACTAAGATTATATATTTGAAGAACAAATGATTGGCTCATGCTTTTGCTTCTTAGACAGAGGTACTTTTCTAATCATTGCAGTTTGTGGGCATCGATTCCTCTACGTTTCCTTACCAAATCATGTATATGGGCATTGCACATAACACTACTGAACTAATTTCTTACATGGCAAGCTGTGATGGTGTTCCCAACTGTGATACAGTTATCAATCGTACAATCCTTTCAATACTATAAATCAGAATGTCTCAATCTGCTCTAGGACACATCTGTGAAATGTCTAATTTGTCTCGGTCCATCTCATTTCCCCCTGATAATAGGTGAATGACAAGTAAATTACCACTGCATCTGCAGCATCAATCAATAATACACATATTTATAAAAATGTTCAGAAGAGTACTGTACGAAATCTTCATTAATACAATTGCAACTTGCCATAAAACATTTCTTACAGCATCCAAGACTTCATTACAAATAGATTTTGGACAAAAGGCGCACTGGTCACAGCAAATAATGTATAGATCTGGTCAATATACATATATATACTCAGTGGCCGATTTATTAGGTACATTACCCATTCACAAAAATGGTTAGCTCCTACAGACACGTGGCCAAGCTTGCTATATAACGCAGGCAGACGGGCATCGAGGCATTCAGTTACTGTTCCATTTAACGTTAGAATGGGCAAAACGAGTGATCTAAGCGACTTTGATGAAAGGTCGAAGGAGAATGGCAAGAGAATGGCAAGCTAACAGGCGAGTCCATGGCCCCATCCTGCTTGTTTACAACGGTACAGGCTGGTGGTGGGTACGTAATGGTGTGGGGAATGTCTTCCTGGCAAACATTAGGTCCCTTGATAGCAATTGAGCTATGTTTCCATGCCCCAAAGAATTCAGGCGGTTCTGGAGGCAAAGGGGGGGTCCGACCCGGCACTAGATGGTGTACCTAATAAACGGGTACTTGACTTGTGATTATCTGAAGAAAAAAAAAACTGCATACTGTAGCTACTGTATGTAAATGGAAGTTTGTTAGGCATGCACACAAATGGGGTGAGAGGTGGTGCAATAGTGTCTAATATCGACATTATCCTTCTATTTTAGGGGGCAAACACTCAATAGAGTACCACAGTATGAGTCATAATACGAACGGCCCAGTACATCACGGGGGACAAACTTCCTGCCATCCAGGACCTCTATACCAGGCAGTGTCATAGGATGGCCCTAAAAATTGTCAAAGACTCCAGCCACCCTAGTCATAGATTGTTCTCTCTGCTACCGCACGGCATGCAATACCGGAGCGCCAAGTCTAGGACTAAGAGGCTTCTACCCCCAAGCCATAAGACTCCTGAACACCTAATCAAGTGGCTACCCAGATTATTTGCTCTTTAATTACTTGTTACTTTTATTCTTATCCGTATTTTTTTAAACTGCATTGTTGGTTAGGGGCTCGTAAGTAAGCATTTCACCGTAAGATCTACACCTGTTGCATTTGGCGCATGTGACTAATACAATTCGATACCCATTAAACCTAGAGGTCAAACAGGGAAATGGTTCCAATAATTATCGGTTTTAGAAACACTAAAAATTAGGGGTGTGTTTCGTGTAGGTTTACCCTGGCGTGACGTTTTGATAATTGTGACTTTCATCAATATATTTGCCTGTATTTACCCCCCCAAAATGAAATGCCAATTAGCAGCTAATGTGGCTATCTTGAAGAACTAAATGTGCCATGATGATCTGGACAAGACTGCCAAATTGAGGCAAAGTTAAGAATCTCTGGATTAACTATATGTTAGCTAAATGTATACTGGGGCGGCAGGGTAGCCTAGTGGTTAGGGCGTTGGACTAGTAACCGGAAGGTTGCAAGTTCAAATCCCCAAGCTGACAAGGTACAAATCTGTCAATTTGCCACTGTTCCTAGGCCGTCATTGAAAATAAGAATTTGTTCTTAACTGACTTGCCTAGTTAAATAAAGGTAAAATTTACACAACAATTAATGGTTTTACTGAGTTACAAATTCATCAGACCCCAATGTATGGATTTCACACACATAAGGGATTTATTACAGACAGAAATACTCCTCAACTATCCGGGTAGCCACCCTGACAGCCGTCTCTGACGATCCCCCAGGTGAAGAAGCCGGATGTGGAGGTCCTGGCCTGGAGTGGTTACGGTGAGGCCAGTTGGGTGTACTGCCAAATTCTCTAAAATGACATTGATGAACATTCAATTTTCTGGCAACCGCTCTGGTGGACATTCCTGAAGTCAGCATGTCAATTGCACGCTCCCTCAAAACTTGAGATATCTGTGGCATTGTGTTGTGACAAAACTGCACATTTTAGATTGGTCAGTTATTGTACCCAGCACAGAAATACGTTTTTTGTGCATATGGAACATTTCTGTGATATTTTATTTCAGCTCATGAAACATGGGACCAAACACTTACATTTCTTTAAATGGACAATTCTGTAAACTGTCTTATGCACGTTGACCCAATACCTGTTAACAAACGCACCTGCTAGAGATGACGTGCAGGAGCTTGCAGGGATTTGAAGTTTTGCGTGATGTCTACTTTGATGCTAATTAGCATTTTTGAATCAGAGAGTGAATAGAGCCGAAAATATTGAGATGAACATGTTTATCAAAAAGTCACACCAGGGTAAACCTACACAAAACACGATGCTTATTTTAAGTGTTTCTAAAATGCAAAGGCATGCCAGAGGGTCTCCAGAGATCCTTCATAGAGAACAGCACAATGCAGAAAAAAAACCCTGTCAACAGTATCATGTGTGTTCGCACACGTGTGTCTGTGTGAGTGGTTGGGGAGAGGTTTCCTTCTAAAAGGGTCTGAAAATGAATCACTTTTTCCAGTTACTAGCTAATCAATATTAGTAACATTATTATTAATTCATAACAATTATTCATAAAACAGACTGCTGTGATACTTTGGTCCTATTAGGTTTTGTGTGAGTAGAGTTAAGAGTAAGGCTTGGAACCATCATTTCCTGGAATGATTATAAAATCTAAGCACATAATATATTAGAGCACACACACACAATACATGTTGCAATTAATCAGCTTCACCATCATGTTGCGCATATTCAGCATATGATGCATTTATAGAGAAGTTTGACTGGTCAGTTATGCATACAATTTGAAAATTGCTTTTGTCAAATGCATCATGCCCAATGTTGGAGTTGCATCAAACTCAAATAGGTCATCATATACACAGAGTACAAAACATTACAAACACCTGCTCTTCCCATGACAGACTGACCAGGTGAAAGCTAGGATCCCTCAAAATTAGTGTAGATGAAGGGGAGGCGACAGGTTAAAGAAGGATTTGAGACAGCCTTGAGACAGACATTTGGAGGGAGGCGACAGGTTAAAGAAGGATTTGGGACAGCCTTGAGACAGACATTTGGAGGGAGGCGACAGGTTAAAGAAGGATTTGGGACAGCCTTGAGACAGACATTTGGAGGGAGGCGACAGGTTAAAGAAGGATTTGGGACAGCCTTGAGACAGACATTTGGAGGGAGGCGACAGGTTAAAGAAGGATTTGAGACAGCCTTGAGACAGACATTTGGAGGGAGGCAACAGGTTAAAGAAGGATTTGAGACAGCCTTGAGACAGACATTTGAGAAATGGATTGTGTAGATGCCCATTTAACCTCTGAATGGCACAAGACTAAATATTTAAGTGCCTTTAGACGGGGTATGGTAGTAGGTGCCAGGCACACTGGTTTGAGTGTGTCAAGAACTGCAACGTTGCTGTTTTTTGTTGCTCAACAGTTTCCCATGTGTATCAAGAATGGTCCCCCACCCAAAGGACAGCCAGAAAACTTGACAACAGTGGGAAGCATTGGAGTCAACGTGGGCCAGAATCCCTGTGGAACGCTTTCCACACTTTGTTGAGTCCATGCGCCAACGAATTTAGGCTGTTCTGAGGGCAAAAGGGAGTGCAACTCAATATTAGGAAGGTGTTCCTAATGGTTCATACACTCAGTGTACATGGTTTTGCATACACTTTTCTCATGTTTAGTTATAAACATACATTTGATTTTTATACATAAAATCCCCTGGAGTGCTAGCAGCACAAATCACAACACTTTGGATGCATCTCAAATGGCACACTATTCCTTATACAGTGCACTTCTTTCGACCAGGGCCCATAGACATCTGGTCAGAACCTAGTGCACTATACAGGGAATAGAGTGTCATTTGAATCACAACACTTTGCCTTCAGAAATAACAATTACAGACTTAGTTTACACACACAGAGAAGTAGTGCTGATGAGGAAGGAGGACGACGCTGGTCGATCGAGTTGCCATGGAAACACACGGTACAGCGATTTACGTGGCGAGCGTTTGCGATGGCCAGATTAGGTCGGAGATATAAAATCTCTCGCTCACTCCATCTTGCCGGCCGCATCCGGGCTTCCACTCCTCGCCCACTGAGGGTAAAAGACAGAATAAAAGAAGTGTGAGGAGTTAGAAGAGCAGGAAGGAAGAGAAAGAATCTGCTCATTTTGTTCCAAACCCACTCTAACACGCCCCTGCTCTACCCTCTGTTCAAGCACTTACTGTGAGAGGCAGCTACTGCTGGGCAATGCAGCTCCACCATGGGCTTAGATGGCTATGTGCTTGTCAGAACCCAGCCTGTGGGGAGGGAAGGAAATATACATGGATTAAACAGTCAACCAACTACACAAGAATTAGCTGGTGTGAGATTGGGGACAGAACAGAATAGTTCTCTACTTACGCTCCCTGTTCTCTCAGCAGGGTCAAGAACTTACTAACTCGGTATTCAGGATCCATCTGGAAGACACACGTGTTAGCTCTCTGTGCATATGTCCATACACTGGCCTTCATAGCCTCCTTTCCTATAAACGTGTCGAAAAGTACAGGCCCGGGGCCAGCACAGCAAACGTTCACGCAGGGCTGTCTGTAATTGGCTGGGAAGGTGTGAGTGAGGGGCTCACAGAAACAATGTTACGTAACAATGCAGATATGTGGTACATTCAACTATGGTCGTCTTCTCCATTTATGATGGAGATATAGACTCAGTGCACAGTTTATTAGGTACACCACCCTGTTCACAAACATTTTTCACGTGGCTGTGGCTTGCTATATAAAGCATGCAGACAGGCATGGAGGCATTCAGTTTTGGCCATACAGTTAGAATGGGCAAAAGCGAGTGACCTAAGCGACTGAGCATGGTATTATTGTCGGTTACCAGACAAGCCAGATCCAGTATCTCAGAAACAGTCGTCCGACTGGGCTTTTCACGCACAACAGTGTCTAGGGTTTACCGAGAATGGTGCGACAAACAAAAAACATCCAGTCAGCGGCAGTCCTGTGGGTGTGCGTGTGTGTAACCTTTATTAAACTAGGCCAAACCCGGCTAAACCCGGACGACGCTGGGCCAATTGTGCACCGCCCTGTGGGACTCCCAATCACGGCCGGATGTGATACAGCCTGGATTCAAACCAGGGACTGTAGTGACGCCTCTTGCACTGAGATGCAGTGTCTTAGACCGCTGCGCCACTCGGGAGGGTGAAAACAGCTCATTGATGAAAGAGGTCGAAGGAGAATGGCAAGAATTGTGCAAACTAACAGGCGGCCCACAAACAGGCAAATAACGGTGCAGTACAACAGTGGTGTGCAGAACGGCATCTCGGAACTCACAACTTGTTGGTCCTTGTCACGGATGGGTTATTGCAGCAGACGACCACACCGGTTTCCAATCCTATCAGCTAAAAACAGTGGGTACGCGATCACCAACACTGGACAATTGAAGAGTGGCGAAACATCCCCTGGAATCCCAGTTCCTGCTACGTCATGCTGATGGCAGAGTCATGATATGGCGTAATCCTGCCTGGTGTCAACGGTACAGGCTGGTGGAAGTGGTGTAATGGTGTGGGGAATGTTTTCCTGGCACACGTTAGGTCCCTTGTTACCAACTGAGCAACGTTTCCATGCACCAAAGAATTCAAGCTGTTCTGGAGGGGGGTCCGACCCGGTACTAGATGGGTGTACCTAATAAACTGGCCTCTGAGTGTATATGATTGATTTGGACTGAACACGATTAACTGTGTTACATAAAATATGTGGAATTTCAGACATGACCTCGAGTTCATGCTTTTCTATAGAGGAAACAGGATTTGAAGATGTGTGTGTATCGTGTGTGTGTGTTTGTGTCACGTCGGCGGAGCAGGGAGTCTGTGTGCAGCATGTCTCGGCAGACACTCGTTCATACTTCTCCTGGATGGAGGGAGGGAGCTGTGCGTGTGTGTCGGTGTGCCAACTCAACATGGCTGCATTAGTGCATACCACAGCAATTAGGCTACACGGCATTCAGCAGCCACATGGACAAGCGACCAGAGACCATACAACCAAGCACACCACAGCCACATACCGTAAACTATGGTTACTACTATACAGTAGTAACACTTGCACTGGATTTTTATACCCTGGTCCTTGGGAACCACATCTGATTCAACCAATTCAAGTCATCTTCCAGCCCTTGATTAGCTGAATCGGGTGTGTTAGCGCTGGGCAATAACAAAAACATGCACCCCTCTATGAGGAAGTTTCTGGACGGGGCCTAAGAGAGTAACGACCGTCACAACAGTAGATAAGACATTTCCAAGGTGCGATGTGGTCTTTTTTTTTTTTGGTATCCCTCTACTAGTCAGAGCATGTGAACACATAAGACAGGGAAGTATGCGGAGAATGATCGGGAACTATAGCGATGACATTTTTGGGGCTCACCACAAAAATCACTGTTGAATCCAAACTGGTTTTAATGAAAGGTCGTAATTAACAGCAGGTTGTTTTGACTGAAACCAGACGAGATTCCATCTGTGACTCCCAAGACTGTGGTTGTCTAGGCCGGAGTTCTCCAACTCACGCTCTGGGAGAGCTAAAGGGTGTGTGTAGGCTTTTGTTCCAGCCCAGCAGTAACACATCTTAACCCGCTAATCGTGGTACAGATTGAAGAAGGCCACGGTTAGGTGATTATTTGATGGTTAGTGCTGGGCTGGAATAAAAACGTGTCACCTAAACCGGGGCTTTGTCTCTGTCACCTGCACCGCCATCTCGATGACCATCGTCAGCTTCTTGATGCCGATCCACACCGCCTGGCTCTTCACAGCCTTGGCAATGGCTGCCCGCTCTTTCTCCTGGAAACTCCCCAGCATCTACAGCAGACACAGAAGCAGTTTAAAAGCTCACGCAACAAATCCATCACTACTTATCACAACTTTAAAACCGGAGAGCGAGGAACATCCATTTCTGTGTCTGTGTGTGTGTGTGTGTCTACCTCCAGGGCTTCAACCAGCTGCTCTCCTCTAGAGATGTTGGGGATGTGGATGGTGGTACTGAAGGCGTCAAGCATCTCCATCTCCTGCAGCACGTCCTTCCTGCTGGTGGTGCCAATGATCAGCAGCTTACGGCCCTGTGTGTGTGTGTGTGTGTGTGTGTGTGTGGGGGGGGGGGGGGGGGGGGGGGGCACATAATGATGGAGAAGGAAATTAAGCTCAGTGCCAGACAGGGCATCCTGTACCATATAATGTACGGAAGTGTATCAAACACATTTCAAAACGGCGTGCTTCACATCATCAACATCAATGGGTTGGAAAAGGTGGGGTCCCTACTGCCTAATATGAGCCTTGTGGATTTTTATCAACCTTTTGCATTTTTATAAAGCTTGATTCTGGCCAGTCTGTCAGTCTCTCCACGGTCAACCACCTCTACATAGCTGCTTAAGTCTAGGTGACTCTGAATCAGGAAAGTGGATAGTTTCTTTCCCCAGAGGCCCTAGTCTCTCGTTCGGGGCCAGAGGAGAGGAGGATTATGGGCTGCCCCCCCCCATTGTGCGGGGGGGGGGTGCCCATGCATGCAGATGAGGTACCACACAGGCGGCGGTGCTGCCAGGTTGTCCCCCCACCCCCCCCGGCTCTCTCACAGAGCCCATTCTCTTCTGTTGCCCGCCCCCCCTCGAGGCAGGCCTCCCCTGGCCTCACCCGGGCCGGGCACCCCGCTGGGCCTGGAGCTTCACAAGCCTGGAGAAGCAGCCCCGGCTCCCATTCACACCCAGCACAACAGCCTGCCTAGACCAATACATTATCATACTCATTGACAAACGTTCACAGCTGAAAGTAGGCCTACAGCCTTAAATGTGGTAGTGTCTTACATTCAGGATATATAGCTCCTGCACACAGAAACACAGGGGTAAAGATGTATACTGTCCCACAACTAGGATACACTTTGATTCACTCTGCATGGAAATGACTTGCATTACTGGGGGCATCAGTACGATCTGCTGACATCTGTCTGCCACTGGCAAAATAACGACTAGAGCATACACAGAAACACTTAAATGCTAAGACTAAACACACACACACACACACACACACACACACACACACACACACGTAAGTGCCAAAGTTCACAGAATACTGACTTTGGGAGGGGGTTTCTTGAGGAGAACCAGCAGAGCTTGAAGGACCAGGTTTGAGAAACGAGGGCCAATCGGGACATAGTCTGAGAACAAGGACACCAAAGCACAAAGAGAGAACGAGAATGTCGAATAAATATTCCGACCTCGTGATTCAATGATCTGTGGACTTTTACCATCAAAGTGATGCTTGGGTGGAAAATATAAGAGCATGGTTTTCCAACACATGGTTCTTTAAGAAGGTCTGTATCCTAAGCAAACTGCCCAGTGTTTACTGTATGTTACAACCCTGAACTTAGGATACTTAAAAAAGAAACGAAAAGGAGAACAGTGTAACGACAATGCAAGCAGGACCTTACCCAGCAAGCGTTCAATGTCGTCCACCACTACACAGCTCAGCTGGGACTTGTAGGCATCTTCAAATATCTGGAACAAAGAGGGTTAAGGATGGTCAAGACACAGGTACTGACACAGGTATGTGTGTGTGTGAAACCCTTTCCTCACCTTCTTGATGGCCTGGCACTTAGCGATTTCGGAGTGACCGATCATCTTGTCAGGAGAACAGATCTTTATAAAGGGAAACTGGGATTCCTCTGCGATCTTAGCAGCTAGGGCCGTCTTTCCACTGTTGGGGGGACCTAGGAGAGAGAGAGAACAGGATACTATATATACCGCTATCCTGTATTTTGAACCAAAGGAAGTCTTAATGATAATATGACTATTTGAATAAATATTTGCATTTATCAGTATGCTTAAATATATATTTCAGCTCTTATAATGCCAAACATTGGAAAATGTCTTTCTTTTATATATCTTCATTTTACCATCTTCATGCTGGTGTCCCTTTTAGCAGTAAAGGGGTAAAACAAATATATGCTATAGATACTATAATATAGATGTGTTACAATGTACTATAGTATATTCTATAGATGAGTTACAAGGTTCTATAGTATATTCTATAGATGTGTTACAAGGTTCTATAGTATATTCTATAGATGAGTTACAAGGTTCTATAGTATATTCTATAGATGTGTTACAATGTTCTATAGTATATTCTATAGATGTGTTACAATGTTCTATAGTATATTCTATAGATGTGTTACAATGTTCTATAGTATATTCTATAGATGTGTTACAAGGTTCTATAGTATATTCTATAGATGAGTTACAAGGTTCTATAGTATATTCTATAGATGTGTTACAATGTTCTATAGTATATTCTATAGATGTGTTACAATGTTCTATAGTATATTCTATAGATGTGTTACAATGTTCTATAGTATATTCTATAGATGTGTTACAATGTTCTATAGTATATTCTATAGATGTGTTACAATGTTCTATAGTATATTCTATAGATGTGTTACAATGTTCTATAGTATATTCTATAGATGTGTTACAATGTTCTATAGTATATTCTATAGATATACTATAGAACATTGTAACAGTTGGTGTCATTGCTTTTCTTACATGCACTGACTTTGCTCAGAGCTGCTTTGCTGAGGGAAATTTGAACTACTATGTGAGATGCTCCCGAGTGGCGCAGTGGTCTAAGGTGTCACTACAGACCCTGATTCTATCCCGGGCTGTATCACAACCAGACGTGATCGGGAGCCGCATAGGGCGGTGCACAATTGGCTACACGTCATCCGGGTTAGGAGAGGGTTTTCCCGGGGTAGGCAGTCTTTGTAAATAAGAATTTGTTGTTAACTGAATTGCCTAGTTAAATAAAGTTTAAATAAAATGTGCTTGTTGTACCTAGCTACCTTAAGATAAATGCACTAACTGTAAGTCGATCTGGATAAAATTGTCTGCTAACTGATTCAAATGTAAAAGTGTGTGTGTGTGTGTGTGTGTGTGTGTGTGTTACCTTCCAGGAGCACAGACACCAGCGGTGTGCGGTCGCTGTTCTTAGTCTGCTGCACCAGCAGCTCCCCATCATCCAGCACAGCAGTCACCGGGTCACCCCACTTTATGATGCCATTCATGATGTAGCTGGCATAGTCCTCAGAGTTGGTACCAAACGCCTGGCCATTGGAGAGAGAGAGAGAGAGTCAGATCCACTAAACCAGGGATCCCAAATAGGCAGCTCGCTGGCCAAATTCAGCCTGCGAGGGATTTTATTTGGCCCCCCAAGTTTTTTCCGCAAAAACATTTGTTCTTGAATATTAAGACTGTATAATTACCAGGACATGAGCTCAAAGTGATTTTAACGAAGGAAATCTGTTCCCAAGTATTCCCACGCATAAATAGAGAGGCATATGTGATCGCTTCCAAATGTAATCAAGGTTTGAAAATATTCTGTTTTTGTCAAATACTATATCTGTTTGGGGTTACTGCGGTCAATTTGCAGTGTACAAATGATTTATAACTATGTTCCGGCCAAACGACCATGCACTCAAAGAAAAATTGGCCCACGGCTGAATGTAACTGGGGACCCTTGCACTTAACCATCCATAGCCTGAAAGGGCCCCTTATTAAAATCACTTCTTAAAATTATCTCAAAATTATAAAAAAATATATATATAATTCCCTGTGTATAGTGGACACTGCCATCAACTACAAGTGGATGACGACATTTTTTTAAGTCCAAATGTTGAGGGGGACTTTTGGATGTAGGCAATGGTAAAGAGAGGGGTCTGGAGAAAGGTAAAGAGATGGAGGACGGAAGGGGTCTACTCACAGGTTTGATGTCGTTGTCCAGCGAGGCCAGGAAGTCATCTCTGTGGACCTGCAGATTCACAGCCTTCTCCAGGTCCACCTCCACGGTGGCACTGGCCTGCAGGGGGACAGAGGGATGTTATTAGGATGGTCCAATACAGACGGTTAATAGATGTTCAACTAACTATCAACAAACTGTTCGACTAACTTTAATGCTAAACCCTGACACTAGATGAATTAGACAAAATGTGGACAAAATGTTCAAGCTAATCATTGATAGTATCTACCTTTATTTAGTCCTGTAATGATGACAAGCTAATAGTGACTTTTAGGTCTTACTGATTTACACACACACACGCACGCACGCACGCGGCCAGATTAAGCGAGGTGGTAGTCTGTTAAGTGGTCTGCCCCCCCCACCACACTCCTGGACCATATTAGAGGGTGATGACATGGGCAGACAAGGGCTTACACAGGTGGAATGGCTGGAGTGCTCCCTCCCCTCTGTCTCTCTCTGTCCTTATCACTCGTTTTCTCCCTCCCTCCCAGACGAGAGTTGTCTGACCTTTCCGCTCTGAGGGAGCACTTTGTCTCATGACTGATTGTGAAATAACTACGAGACCTACAACCCCTTAACGCATAAAGATGGTCAGTTGTAGAGTTGATGTTGAAGAGGAGAGAAAAACGCCCTCTATCTTGGCCAGGGCTGCCCAACCCTCTTTCTGGAGATCTAACGTCCTGTAGGTTTTCAGTCTAACCCTAACTTAATATATCTGAAATGGCTACTTAAGGTCTTGGCGAGCAGCAAATAACTAGAACCAGATGTGCTAAATCAGGGTTGGACTGAAAAACCTTCAGGATGTTAGCTCTCCAACCAGGAGGGTTGATCTAGGCTAATGAAAATGGCCGCCTGTGTGTGATATTGACCTTGATGTGACGGTTCATGGCAGTGGACTGGGCAGCTCTGACCAGCCCCTCCAGCTCGGCTCCGCTGTAGTTCTTGGTCTCGGCGGCCAGCTCGCTGACGTCCACGTCGCTGCCCAGCAGGTTGAACTGACGCATTTTAGCCATGTGGATGTTGAGGATCTGGACACGCCCCTTCTCATCAGGCAAACCTGGGGGAGGAAGCGCGAGGGGAAACGTCTCGTATATATCTGTGTTTTTTTACCGCGTAACTGCATACTGTACAAGAGATGGACCTGGAACAGTAGAAATGTCTGGGTGGTGTTTTGTTGGTTGTCGGGTAAAAAGGTACAACATCTATGAATAACAATGTCTTTCTCAGAAGAAAAGAAACAGCCTGAAAACAAACTAAAACCGGAATACAGTAAACTAACACAAATTAAGCAAGGTCTTTGGTTAGGGTGGATGCTTTGTGGTGTACTACGTTGTGCTTTCTTACCGATCTCCATTTTGACTTCCAACCTGCCTGGTCTCAACAAGGCCTCGTCTATCAGGTCCGGCCTGTTGGTCATTCCTTAGAGGCACAGAGGGAGAGATAGAAGGAGAGGGAGAGATAGAGGGAGAAGGAGGATGAGATAGAAGAAGAGGGCAAGAAAGGCATAGCTCAGATAATCCCGCTCATCTTCTCAGACCACAACTCGACCGGTCAGTCAAGCAGACTGTGGCCCTACTACATACCATTTTGGAAAGTACTGTTTAGTAAAAACGTAAGCAGTAAGCAACAAATATCAACATACTACTCAACCATACTGATAAGGCGTCATCTAACGCGCAATCATGCTTGTTGCGCGCCATTCATTCATTTTTGTAGTGTCCCCTATTCTGTCCCCTATTGATTAATTGATCTTATAAACTGGTTGGTTCGAGTCCAGAATGCGTATTGGTTGACAGCCGTGGTACAGTATATCAGACCATATACCACAGCTATGGGATGTAGCCAGGAAACCTGCGTTGTGTTGTGCTTTAGAACAACCCGTAGTCATGGTATTTTGGTCATATACCGCACCCCCTTAGGCCTTAATCAGACTAAACAAAAGATAAATAACTTTGATTTTTCAAAACGAATCCAAGTGGTTGGACTTATTGCAACTGTTTACAGAGATGGTTGTTCCAGTTTCGATGGTTTAGGTAGTCTTGTTTGACAAGCTCTTCACCATAGCAGTCGTTCTGAATGCAGGTTGTCGGTGATAAAAAAAGTTCAAATTGTTGAATATCCTCCCTCTGTCTGGATTCCAATAGGAACTACAAATCATTTCAATAGCCAGCATATTGTGACTTGCAGATCTGATATGGCCCATGAGCCAAGACTTCAGTGTTTTGTTAGACTTCAGTGCGGCTTTTGGCTTTATCGAACATAGTTGCTGCTGGAAAAACGTGTGTTATGGCTTTACGACCCCTGCTATATTGTGGATAAAGAGGTACCCATTTAACAGAACACAGAGCGTGTCCTTTAATGGAAGCGTCTCCAACATATCCCGGTAGAATCACGAATTCTCCAGGGCAGCTGTCTAGGCCCCTTACTTTTTCAATCTTTACTAACGAGTAAAGCCAGTGTGTCTATGTATGCGGATGACTCAACACTATACGTGGCAGCTACTACAGCGACTGAAATGACTGCAACACTTAAAGAGATGCAGTTAGTTTCAGATTGGGTGGCAAAGAATAAGTTAGTCCTAAATATAAATATTTGGGACAAATCATTCACTGAACCCTAAACCTCAACTAAATCTTGTAATAAATAATGTGTAAATTGAGCAAGTTGAGGTGACTAAACTGCTTGGACTAACCCTGGACTGTAAACTGTCATGGTCAAAATATATTGATACAACAGTAGCTAAGATGGGGAGAAGTCTGTCCATAATAAAGCGCTGCTCTACCTTCTTAACAACACTATCAACAAGACAGGTCCTACAGGCCCTAGTTTTGTCACACCTGGGCTACTGTTCAGTTGTGTGGTCAGGTGCCACAAAAAGTGACTTAGGAAAATTGCAATTGGCTCAGAACAGGGCAGCACGGCTGGCCCTTGGATTTATTCAGAGAGCTAACATTAATAATATGAATGTCAATCTCTCCTGGCTCAAAGTGGAGGAGAGATTGACTTCATCACTACTTGTATTTATGAGAGGTTGTTGAATGTTGAATGTTGAATGTCACCCATGCATACCCTACAAGACATGCCACAAGAGGTCTCTTTGCAGTCCCCAAGTCCAGAACAGACTATGGGAGGCGCACAGTACTACATAGAGCCATGACTACATGGAACTCTGTTCCACATCAAGTAACTGATGAAAGCAGTACAATTATAGAAAATAAAATAATACAAATACACCTTATAGCGGGGACTGTGAAGCAACACAAACACAGGCACAGACACATGCGTCCACACAATAACATATGCACTATACACACACATACACATCGATTTTGTATTGTAGATATGTGGTAGTGGTGGAGTTGAAGCCTAAGGGCACACAGTGTTGTGAAATCTGAGAAGATATTGTAATGTTTTTAAAATTGTATAACTGACGTAATTTTGCTAGACCACAGGAAGAGTAGCTGCTGCTTTGGCAATGGGGATCCATAATAAATACTAATACAAATGTTAGGGAAGAACTAGGCCATAACTAAAGGCCTTATGAAATGTCTAATATATGGTCATAAATGTTTTACTTTTAATTCAAACACATTCACTTGAAGGTTTCAGGACTATATGTTTTTGACTGCAAAAACCATGCCTCCGTCACTAACACACACATTCATGGGTCGGTATCTCTAACATCGACTTGAAAGGCATGCTGGGATTAGAATTATTAGAATTTTTGCAACAAGGAAATGGCGAAGAAAATTCTGCATAGTGCATCTTTAAGTCGGAATTTGCAACACCCACAGTTTTAGTGATCCAACACTCTTAGGGTGTTAGTTTATCAACACTTTGAAAAGTGTTGGTTTAACACTATTTCAGTGGGTCACATACACACACTAAGAAAGTGTTAAATTTAAAGTTCTGATCTCAAATTTGCTGTGTATTTATAAGTATTTGGACACGGCCTGTGTGTGTGTGTGTGTGTGTGTACATTTGCGTACACTACCGGTCAAAAGTTGTAGAACATATGGAATAGTGTTTTTTTTTATTTTATCAAAATCGATTTTATATTTGAGATTCTTCAAATAGCCACCCTTTGCCTTGATGACAGCTTTGCACGCTCTTGCATTCTCTCAACCAGCATCACCTGGAATGCTTTTCCAACAGTCTTGAAGGAGTTCCCACATGCTGAGCACTTGTTGGCTGCTTTTCCAGACAGTGTCACCAGAAAAGCAACCCCACATCATAACACCTCCTCCTCCATGCTTTACGGTGGGAAATACACATGCGTTCACCCACACCGCGTCTCACAAAGACACAGCAGTTGAAACCAAAAATCTCCAATTTGGACTCAAGACCAAAGGACAGATTTCCACCAGTCTAAAGTCCATTGCTCCTGTTTCTTGGCCAAAGCAAGTCTCTTGTATTCTTATTGGTGTCCTTTAGTAGTGGATTCTTTGCAGCAATTCGACCATGAAGGCCTGATTCACACAGTTGATGTTGAGATGTGTCTGTTACTTGCACTCTGTGAAGCATTTATTTGGGCTGCAATTTCTGAGGCTGGTAACTAATGAACTTATCCTCTGCAGCAGAGATAACTCTGGGTCTTCCTTTCCTGTGACGGTCCTCATGAGAGCCAGTTTCATCATAGCACATGATTGTTTTTGCAACTGCACTTGAAGAAACGTTCAAAGTTCTTGAAATGTTTTGTATTGACTGACCTTCATGTCTTAAAGTAAAGATGGACTGTCCTTTCTCTTTGCTTATTTGAGCTGTTCTTTCCGTATTATGGACGTGGTCTTTTACCAAATAGGACTATCTTCTGTATACACACACCTACCTTGTCACAACACAACTGACTGGCTCAAACGCTCATGAAGCTGGATAAGAGAATGGCAAGAGTGTGCAAAGCTGCCATCAAGGCAAAGGGTGGCTATTTGAAGAATCTCAAATAAAATATAGATGTTTTTTTCTGAGGTTTTTTGTGTGATTTTACCCCTTTTTTTTTTTTACCCCTTTTTCTCCCCAATTTCGTGGTATCCAATTGTTAGTAGCTACTATCTTGTCTCATCGCTACAACTCCCGTACGGGCTCGGGAGAGACGAAGGTTGAAAGTCATGCGTCCTCCGATACACAACCCAACCAAGCCGCACTGCTTCTTAACACAGCGCGCATCCAACCCAGAAGCCAGCCGCACCAATGTGTCGGAGGAAACACCGTGCACCTGGCAACCTTGGTTAGCGTGCACTGCGCCCGGCCTGCCACAGGCGCGATGAGACAAGGATATCCCTACCGGCCAAACCCTCCCTAACACGGACGACGCTGGGCCAATTGTGCGTCGCCCCACGGACCTCCCGGTCCCGGCCGGTTACGACAGAGCCTGGGCGCGAACCCAGTCTCTCTGGTGGCACAGCTGGCGCTGCAGTACAGCGCCCTTAATCACTGCCCGGGAGGCCATAATAAAATATATTTTGATTTGTTTAACACTTTTTTTGGTTACTACAGGATTCCATATGTGTTATTTCATAGTTTTGATGTCTTCACTATTATTCTACAATGTAGAAAATAGTAAAAATAAAGAAAAACCATGGAATGAGTAGGTGTGTCCCAACTTTTGACTGGTACTGTATGTGTGTCTGTGTTTCTGTGCGCACGTATGAATATGCGCATGTATGTGTGGTTTACCTATGACCAGGATGTTGTTGAGCTGCTCTACTCCGTCTATCTTGGAGAGCAGCTGGTTGACCACCGTGTCGTGGACACCTGTGCTGCCTGCCATGCTGCCACGTTGCTTACAGATGGCGTCGATCTCGTCAAAGATGATGATGTGCAGCCCACTGTTGGCGCCCAGCTGTGGAAGAAGTTAGATATGGGTGAATGAAGCAGGAGGAAGGATGCTGTGGTCACACAGGCAATGCAGTGCTAACTTAGGAGAGTATGTAGACTGTCTACCACTCGCAGCCATGGCTGTTCTGGGCTAAATTCTCCTTGGTGCGACAAGAGTGAAATCTAAAACCTTTCAAAGCCTCCTCATCCTCCCTCTGCTCTGCCATGGAGGGACAAAGTCCGCACAAACAGAGAAAGAGAGAGTTTGTGTGAGGGAGAGACCGAGAGAGACCGAGAGAATGCGAGAGAATGCGAGAGAGAGAAAAAGAGAGAGCGAGGTGAGAGAGACTGAAAGCAAGAGATAGAGAGAGCGGGGTGGGGGGTTATCTGTCCATCTCTGGCCCTGTCAGTCTCCAGACGTAACATTTAAAGCAGGTGTGGAGCTGGGCTTATTGTGGGCTAGGTGAGAGAGGGGGACAGAGAGGGGGGCAGAGATAACCCAGCAACTCATTAGGTGGCGAGGAGTGAGGCCGTCACTGTCACACCGGCGTCACCATGGGGGCTCAATACACAACTGTCCCCCAGTATGGAGAAACCCACAGACTTTTCCACCGTTATTATTACTAATATGCCTCTTTAAAGGGCAAATCAATCTTCTGCAGGAGAAATTAGCTTCTCCGTGAGGATTTGTGTGATGCTTATCTGTGTTTCGTGGAGTAGGCTGCATATTGGCCTCGGGATAAGGAATCCATTTAGTATGACATCTATTTGATTGACTTGTTATCAGGTATGTTGTGCTTGATAACCACATGAGTAATTGCAGTGAAGGTACTGGGTGGATTTAATGACATACACAATTGATTTACTGGTGTGTGTGTGTGTGTGTTTGTGTGTACGCATCTTACTGAGTTTTTATCTATGTCACATAGTGTTTATGATTTTTCCCTCCCACCCTCTTCTGCTCGTCCTCTGCGTCGGCGAACAGCTTCCTGATGTTTGCCTCGGACTCTCCCACGTACTTATTGAGGATCTCAGGGCCGTTGACCACCTTGGGCTCGCGGGCGTTCAGCATCTTCCCAATCTGCCTGGCCATCAGAGTCTTACCACAGCCAGGAGGCCCGAACAACAGGATGCCCTTCACGTGCTTACAGCCTGACAGGGAGGGACACAGACAAAAACGTTAAAAGAAACACATCGGACTTTGTGTGAATGGTTTGTGTGAGTCACAATCGTATCAGAGTCGGTGTGAATGGTTTGTGTGAGTCACAATCGTATCAGAGTCGGTGTGAATGGTTTGTGTGTGTCACAATCGTATCAGAGTCGGTGTGAATGGTTTGTGTGCGTCACAATAGTATCAGACTTGGTGTGAATGGTTTGTGTGAGTCACAATCGTATCAGAGTCGGTGTGAATGGTTTGTGTGTGTCACAATCGTATCAGAGTCGGTGTGAATGGTTTGTGTGTGTCACAATCGTATCAGAGTCGGTGTGAATGGTTTGTGTGTGTCACAATCGTATCAGAGTCGGTGTGAATGGTTTGTGTGTGTCACAATCGTATCAGAGTCGGTGTGAATGGTTTGTGTGTGTCACAATCGTATCAGAGTCGGTGTGAATGGTTTGTGTGTGTCACAATCGTATCAGAGTCGGTGTGAATGGTTTGTGTGAGTCACAATCGTATCAGACTTGGTGTGAATGGTTTGTGTACGTCACAATCGTATCAGAGTCGGTGTGAATGGTTTGTGTGCGTCACAATCGTATCAGACTTGGTGTGAATGGTTTGTGTGTGTCACAATCGTATCAGAGTCGGTGTGAATGGTTTGTGTGTGTCACAATCGTATCAGAGTCGGTGTGAATGGTTTGTGTGTGTCACAATCGTATCAGAGTCGGTGTGAATGGTTTGTGTGTGTCACAATCGTATCAGAGTCGGTGTGAATGGTTTGTGTGTGTCACAATCGTATCAGAGTCGGTGTGAATGGTTTGTGTGTGTCACAATCGTATCAGAGTCGGTGTGAATGGTTTGTGTGTGTCACAATCGTATCAGAGTCAGTGTGAATGGTTTGTGTGTGTCACAATCGTATCAGAGTTGGTGTACGTCATAATAGTATCAGACTTGGTGTGAATGGTTTGTGTGCGTCACAATAGTATCAGACTTGGTGTGAATGGTTTGTGTGTGTCACAATCGTATCAGAGTCGGTGTGAATGGTTTGTGTGTGTCACAATCGTATCAGAGTCGGTGTGAATGGTTTGTGTGTGTCACAATCGTATCAGAGTCGGTGTGAATGGTTTGTGTGTGTCACAATCGTATCAGAGTCGGTGTGAATGGTTTGTGTGTGTCACAATCGTATCAGAGTCGGTGTGAATGGTTTGTGTGTGTCACAATCGTATCAGAGTCGGTGTGAATGGTTTGTGTGTGTCACAATCGTATCAGAGTCAGTGTGAATGGTTTGTGTGTGTCACAATCGTATCAGAGTTGGTGTACGTCATAATAGTATCAGACTTGGTGTGAATGGTTTGTGTGCGTCACAATAGTATCAGACTTGGTGTGAATGGTTTGTGTGAGTCACAATCGTATCAGAATCGGTGTGAATGGTTTGTGTGAGTCACAATAGTATCAGAGTCGGTGTGAATGGTTTGTGTGAGTCACAATCGTATCAGAGTCGGTGTGAATGGTTTGTCTGTGTCACAATAGTATCAGAGTCGGTGTGAATGGTTTGTGTGAGTCACAATCGTATCAGAGTCGGTGGGGAAAGGCCTCTTTAGCACTCTATGCTCCCATTGGCTGTTTCTCCAAAGCACTGTGTTTGAGGTGACTTTTGCCTTAAAGTCATTGTCCGATCTCATCCCTGATTCATGTCACATCCAGATATGAAACATTCCCAAGGTATTTAAAGTTCACAAGTTCAATTTGTGAGAATGAGCAGGAAAAAAAACTGATGAATCGGCTAGATTTACTGTATTTACTGCTATGATTCACTACAAGTTGACTCTGGGGTGTGTTTCTTATAAAGATCAAGTCTTGTGATTAGACCCAACCAATTTGGAGCAGTTTTGGGTCTAGACTGAAACCCAGACTGCATTGGTCCTAGTAGCTTTTTGCACCTGTTTAGTGACATTTGCTCCCGACTCATCGAGGGGCCAGAGATAGACATCGCCCCTGTCATTTATATGTGCTGAAGGGGAGACAGACAGGGGTAGTGAGGAGGGGCTCCAGGTAAACCATTATAGTGTGTGTGTGTGTGTATGTGTGTGTGTGTGATCCCTTGCTGTCTTCCTGACTTTTGCGGGAGTGTGAGGAGACATGGAGAGAGTGAGAGCCCCACCACACACACACCTCCCCCCTATGATCATCTCTCTCAGCACCTGCGCTCCCTGACACTCCCCAATTACACCCTCACCTTTAGACTCTCCTCTATCAGGGCTCGCCATCTCATTAGACCAGCCAGCTGGCCACAGCCAGGGGCCAACTCCTGCACCCCATAGCACCCAGCCGCCCTGCTTAAGGTCATCTCTCGCACTCACACTGGACGCCACGAGGCTAGGACTGGGGCTCTCTGTGTGTGTGTGTGTGTGTGTGTGTGTGTGTGTGTGTGTGTGTGTATGACGCAGAAGAGCACCTGACTTGCTTTCACTATGAACCATTCTTTAGTGATGGGAATCAGCATCGTAATCTGAGACATGTCAAACAACTATTTACCAGTGCATGCAAGGATTATTCCGTGGGGGATGGATGCCTGCGTCATAACTGACGGACGACTGACGAATGAGAGCAGCATCTCGAGAGGACACTACATTGTCTGTCCAATAATGGACGCCCCCTTGGGCCTAACCGAGTGAGTGAGACAATTCATTTTTCAAATAACTAGTTTACCGGTAGTCTAGTGTTCAGTAGTGTTGTCAAAAAAAGAGAAAAGTCTGAAACTACATTGTCAGTCCAATAATAGTATCCCCATTCGGTCCACTTGTTTGAGACTGTCACAATGTGCAGTAGTATTGGTCTGAAAACCAATGCCATCAGAACACAGAGAGTCTTATTCATATCATGGCGTTTCATCCAGAGACCGATTGTGTGATTTGGTTTGGCAGGCTGTCCTGCCCCCCCCTCCCCCTCCCCTCCCCTCCCCTCACAGTGGCTAATGGTTCAGTCTGTCTGACATTAGGCTGGAACACAGGCTCACTGGGACCTTGAAAAGTGGTTAGCGGGGGGATGCGGTGAGAGAAAAATACACAGAGAGCTATAAAAAGTACAAGTAAGAGAGCGAGAAACTGAGTGTGCAAGAGAACAGGCATGTGTGAAAATAAGACTGAATACAATGGATTGAGTGAAAGTCAAGAAAGAGAAACTGCTGTTGAGAAAGAAAGATCTGGAGGACGAGAAAGACCAACAGAGACAGAGAGGAGCTCACCCATCTGCTCCACGATGTCTGGAGGAAAGACTCGAGAGGCGAAGGCCCTACGGAAGATATCAGAGAACTCCTTGTCCAGGCCACCGATGCCCATGCGCTCAAAGTTCCAGTCTGGGTTGATGATGGACTGACGAGACTCTCTGGTCTTCGCTTTCCCTTGATTATCAGAAAGGCAAATACACAAACAGGGTTCAATACTTTGTTAACCTCAGGTTCTCATCTATTTAACCTTTGACATTTTCTTCTTTATTAGTGTTTTGTATGTGTGTAAACCTAGCACCAGTGGCAGCTCATAGATGGGGAATGGTGCAAAGCTTTTAATGTATTAACTAAATAGTCCATCAAAGACATAATGAAGAACATGTACTCTACATGCAACTGAATGAATGACACTTTCCTCTCTAGGAAACTTTCGCCATCTCAATTTCATCACTCAAAACAACTGAAAGCAAGGAGAGGATAGCCAAACATAAAATTTGGACAGGGTGCCCCCTTGGGGTCGTATTGGGTTACAACAAGCACATGCCACAAACTGATAAAGTCAATCAGGGTGGTTTAGTGAGGCCGAGTGTCACTTAGCTTAGCCTTGTAAACACATCCACTTTGGTTCATTATGGAAATATCAAGCCTAATTTGTTTACATCTTAATATCCTGGGTCTATTACGCTTTGAGCGGACCAACTTGTCAGATATACACAACCCTGATTTACAAATACCGTAACGGAGTGAGACTAAATACATTTGCTGTAGTCACTTAATACAAGACAGGGTTTTCCACGAGAGCAAGCCGAGGATGACACTTACCAATGAGGGTAAGAGAGGAGCTCTCTGCCTTCTCGAAAACCACCTGGCTGTTGCCCAGCAACAAGCCAATGTCAATCTGTAAAGACCACGGAGATAGAAGACAGTTAGGAGTGAGATGGTGGACAGAGAAATCCACACGTTTTCTATGAGAATTTACTTTACTAACTAGCTAGCACCTTCGGTGTACTGTATAGCTAGTGTAACTATAATAAACTCAGGGAAAAAAAGAAACGTCCTTTTTCAGGACTCTGTCTTTCAAAGATAATTGGTAAAAATCCAAATAACTTCACAGATCTTCATTGTAAGGGTTTAAACACTGTTTCCAATGCTTGTTCAATGAACCATAATCAGTTAATGAACATGCACCTGTGGAACGGCCGTTAAGACACTAACAGCTTACAGACGGTAGGCAGTTAAGGTCACAGTTATGAAAACTTAGGACACTAAAGAGGCCTTTCTACTGACTCTGAAAAACACCAAAAGAAAGATGCCCAAGGTCCCTGCTCATCTGCGTGAACGTGCCTTAGGCATGCTGCAAGGAGGCATGAGGACTGAAGATGTGGCCAGGGCAATAAATTGCAATGTCCGTATTGTGAGACGTCTAAGACAGTGCTACAGGGAGACAGGGCGGACAGCTGATCGTCCTCGCAGTGTAACACCTGCACAGGATCGGTACATCCGAACATCACACCTGTGGGACAGGTACAGAATGACAACAACAACTGCCTCACACCAGGAACGCACAATCCCTGCATCTGTGCTCAGACTGTCTGAAATAGGCTGAGAGAGGCTGGACTGAGGGCTTGTAGGCAGGTCCTCACCAGACATCACCGGCAACAACCCACCGTCGCTGGACCAGACAGGACTGACAAAAAGTGCTCTTCACTGACGAGTCGCGGTTTTATCTCACCAGGGGTGATGGTCGGATTCACGTTTATCGTCGAAGGAATTAGCGTTACACTGAGGCCTGTACTCTGGAGTGGGATCCGTCATGGTCTGGGGCAGTGTGTCACAGCATCATCGGATTGAGCTTATTGTCATTGCAGGCAATCTCAACGCTTTGCATTACAGGGAAGACATCCTCCTCCCTCATGTGGTACCCATCCTGCAGGCTCATCCTGACATGACCCTCCAGCATGACAATACTGCTCGTTCTGTGCGTGATTTCCTGCAAGACAGGAATGTCAGTGTTCTGCCATGGCCAGCAAAGAGCCCGGATCTCAATCCCATTGAGCACGTCTGGGACCTGTTGGATCGGAGGGTGAGGGCTAGGGCCATTCCCCCCAGAAATGTCCGGGACCTTGCAGGTGCCTTGGTGGAAGAGTGGGGTAACATCTCACCGCAGGAACTGGCACATCTGGTGCAGTCCATGAGGAGGAGATGCACTGCATTACTTAATGCAGCTGGTGGCCACACCAGATACTGACTGTTACTTTTGATTTTGACCCCCCCCCCCCTTTGTTCAGGGACCATTATTGAATTTGTTAGTCACATGACTGTGGAATGTCTGTTGTTGAATCTTGTTATGTTCATACAAATATTTACACGTTAAGCTTGCTGAAAATAAACACAGTTGACAGTGAGAGGACGTTTCTGTTTTTTGCTGAGTTTCTAAGTAGTTATGATTAGTTATAGTGTATGAATAGTCCTATGTAATGTAACATGGAATGGTGCTAATCTGACTAATAAAGGTCATGAGAGGGTTGATGCTGGAGGTACATGTACATTGTGCTTCTTCCCAGAGCCTGCATTTCCCTTGAGGATGCTGGGGTCCATGGCCTCGATGTCCTTTATCAGCAGGCCAAATAGCTTCTCACAGAAACTAAACACCAGCTATATAGACAGAGAGAAACAGGATGAAAAGTGGACAATGTGTCATAAGAATGTAAAGCATAACAGCATGTGAACAAATACAAACCGTAGCAAATTGTCACAACGTAAGTACGCCATTCTCAAAGGTTCTTGCACGCCGTCAATAAGTATTTGTATAATCTAATCGATGGGGATAAACAGGATTTGTTAAGGATCGCCTTGCATCAGACGATGGAAGTTGACTATTGCATGTGATACATTTTGCTCCAGAATGAAATGATTCCCCTGACATCTTACCATTAGATGCAGAAAAAGCCTTTGATAGGTTAAAATGGGAGTACCTACAGATCGCACTAGGTCATCTGGGCTTGTGTGCTAAATATATCAATCTGATTTTGTACGCCAACTCTTGTGCAATGGTGATTACCGGCACTAACTGCTCTTCCTTCTGTCCCCATCTCTAGAGCTTTTGTCCCCATCTCTAGAGCTTCTGTCCCCATCCCTAGAGCTTCTGTCCCCATCCCTAGAGCTTCTGTCCCCATCCCTAGAGCTTCTGTCCCCATCTCTAGAGCTTCTGTCCCCATCTCTAGAGCTTCTGTCCCCATCTCTAGAGCTTCTGTCCCCATCTCTAGAGCTTCTGTCCCCATCTCTTCGTTGCTTCTCATTCTCTCACTTCAGCCTCTTGCCCGAGCCGTACGGCAACCCAATACCATATAACCAAGTATCATTAATGTCTCTTCCCATTTTATCTCGCTGTATGCAGATGATGTCCTCTTGTTTTAAACAACATTTTTATTGAGTACATTTAGTAGCTTCTCGGGATAGAAAATTAACTGGCTAAAGTCTGGACTATTGTCCCTTAACAATTCTAATGACTCTGTAATAGCTGGTATACCTTATGTTGAAGACCTTAGATATCTGGGCATTGACATTTACAAGAGTCTGGAAGTGATTGTGACAAAGACATATACTTCCTTTCTAAACAAGTTTGAGTGTGATTTAAAGAGACGACTCAGTCCTCATTAGCTTCCCAGTCTTGCGTTTCTGTAATTAAAATGAATGCGTTGATCCTTATGAACTTTATTATCTCTATGATTCCGCTGTGTCTACTATCAGGATACTAGGACAGGCTTCATAGTGCAATCTTAGAATAGCAAAACACAAATAATCAAATGATTGACTTTACAAAGACCCAAGCCTGCTGTTGGGTGGGGTGTTCCGGATGTTACATTTTATCACTGGGCTTTTGTATCACGAGCAATTCCAATATAGATAGATCCTAGTAGTGACACAGATTGGCGGTCAAATGAGGAGAAACTTGTTCTTTACACGGTTTGTTCGTTATCCCCTTGAAACAAGCTAGATTTCATTATGGCCCAATTGTTTCTAATGTTCTGTCTATGCAGACATTAGCAATGAGAGACACACTCATGTAGTTTGTTGTATTCCCAATGGAGTAAAAACATTTTATTTACACTTAGAGATCTATTTGACTCTCAAGGACTAGGTGCTTTTTCAGATGAACAACAGATGTTTAATTTATCTTTATTTTGTGTGTGTGTATTTTTCCACCTTTTTTGAGCTTGTCTCATCGCTGCAACTTCCCAACGGGCTTGGGAGGCGAAGGTCGAGTCGTGCTTCCGCCAAAACATGACCGGCCAAACCGCGCTTAACACCCGCCCCCTTAACCCGGAAGCCAGCCGCACCAATGTGTCGGAGGAAACACTGTTCAACTGCCAACCGAGGTCAGCCTGCAGGCACCCGGCCCGCCACAAGGAGTCGCTAGAGAGCGATGAGCCAAGTAGAACTTCTCCGGCTAAACCCTCAATTAAGAACAAATTCTTATTTACAAAGACAGCCTACCCCAACCAAACCCTCCCCTAACCAGGACGACGCTGGCCCAATTGTGAGCCGCCCTATAGGACTCCCAATCACGTCCGGTTGTGACACAGCCTGGGATCAAACCCAGGTCTGTAATGACGCCTCTAGCACTGCGATGCAGTACCTTAGGCCGCTGTGCCACTCGGGAGGCCCTTTGTTTTCCAGTTACGTGCTACCTTAAAGGCTTATGGTGTTCGCTGGATTTCACATTTATGTAAACATCCATTTACTGACTGGATGCATGTCAAATCTAAAACCAAAGGAATTGTATCTGTTATTTATTTGAAAATAGTTTATGGTACCAACAAACCCTTGAAGATGAATGAAACCATGGAATAATGACTTTTGAGTTCTAGAGGAAGACATTGGAGTGGGAAACTGTGTGGAGTACATAGGTGGAGCATCTCGGAACCTTAACCTCCAAACAATTCACTTCAACTTCATTCATAGAACTTATGCTACTCCACACAAAATATATCAAATGTCTTTAGTACCCTCCCCTTTTAGGTACCTTCTGATCACAGCTACTGCTTTATTTATGCATGTAATGTGCAATTGTCCTCGGGTTTATTGTTTTGGGAAAAGACACTATATGTCTATCTAAAATACTTGGGAGAAAGTGTAAGATCTCCCTGCTCTCCTGTTGTGTTGCTGTTGAATGACAGCACATCAGGATCAATGTCTTTAGATCACAAAAGGGTGTGGCTAGCAGGCCTAACAACTGCAACAACAACAATGCTTGCCTTAAGATGGAAGCTCCAATGGGTGTTCTCATTTTTAGATATTGTTATTTAGGAATTGTCCACTGCTCGTTCTCAAGGTGACAGTGAAAGAATCTTATTAATGTGGTCAAACGCAGCTGAAAGTGTAAGATCTCTTGCTATGAGAAGTTAAATCAAAAGAGTCACGGGTGGAATGGTGTGGGTTCTATTTTGGGTTTATTTTCTAATTCATCCTGTTTTTATTTTACTTGCTTTGGTGGACTCAATTAGCATAGCATTTATTGTTGCTTGGTAAGTGCATGTACTATGAATGTCTCTTGTGGTATTGATAAGCATGTAATGATTGTCATGTGATATGGACATGCGCTGACAAGGTATTTATCATTTGTCCAATGCTGTTTATTCTGCCAATTGATTGAATACAGAGTAATAATAAAAACATATTTTAAAAATATATACAAAATGTAAGTACACAACAAAAAAGTTTGGGCAATTAAATTATTTGACGAGATGTGCGCTCTATGCTACCCCTCAACCTAAAGCCAAGAGTACGACAAAGTTACCCCTTGACAATGATCTACAGTCAGTTTTGCCACTTTGCAATGATTAAGGATTTGGGATAATGGTAAGCTGATCCTAGATCTGTGTGTACGGGCAACTTCTACCCAGAGCTTCAAGACCAACAAAGTCCTCGAGGAGGTAGTGTGTGTAACCCCAACCTGTCATCCTAGCCTTCCCCATCCATCTGTAGGCTACAGTTCCAGTACCTGCTGGCCTACACTGAAGGCCTGGCTGTTGAAGTGCTGGATGAACTCTGCAGCCATCTTGTCTGAGTCGTATGGGCTGCTGTCCACGCTCTTCTTCTGCAGGAAGTCAATCTCCACTATCATGGTGCCTACACACTGCTTGGACTTGTCAAAGTTGTAGCCGGTCACTACATGGACACACAGCGGAGAAAGGACACACACAGTGAGATGGCAAAAGAGTAGTAGCCCAATTACTTTTCACCTCGTTTCTCAGTTTTTATTTTCACGTACAACGTCAACTGTCTGGTTGGTGTTCGATTACAGTACCTTGCTCGTTAGTGCTATTCACTTTGTAGCATATTGAATGAACAACCTCATCAAGGACAAACAACTAATTATTACCATTTGTTAGAGTGTACTGTTCACGTTACAGTGAGTTCAAATGGGCCTCTGTCGTTCAGGGCTTCACATCTGAGAGAGCACACTGCAACACGGGGCTGAAAGTGATTAAGGGAACCAGCTGTTCACAGTGCTCCGTCCAAACCTGTTCACACCCAGCTTGTGTTGCCGTACCGACGTTATGCAAATGAGCCATGTAGCGGATCTATTCCGGGCCAGGGTGTCTTTACATATCAACACTTTGCTAATTTAAGGGCTCATATTTTGATTTGCCTAGGCAGAGCTAGTCTGGTCCCAAACCGCATGTGCTGTAGCCAACTGTTGTTGCCATGCCTACATGTTTGTCAAGCCAAAGAACGAACACAGAGAGGAGTTGGCTGTAGCACTAAAACAGATTTGGACTATGAGGCTAAGGCAGAGCTACAGGACTTAGGCCTATTACAATAGGCATTTTCGCTACAGATATAATCTGATAGTAGGTTTATAATGGCTTTGGTTACTACATGATTCCATATGTGTTATTTCAAAGTTTTGATGTCTTCACTATTCTACAATGTAGAAAATAGAAAAAAATAAAGAAAAACCCTGAGTAGGTGTTCTAAAACTTTTGACCGGTAGTGTATATTAGTGAGATTTTCCACATTTATTTTTTACATTACAGCCTTATTCTAAAATTTATGAAATAAAATAAAAATCCTCAGCAATCTACACACAATACCCCGTAATGACAAAGAAAAAACTATTTTTTTAGAAATGTTAGCAAATGTATTAAAAAATAAAAACAGAAATACCTTGGTGCGGCAGGGTAGCCTAGTAACCGAAAGGTTGCAAGCTCAAATCCCCGAGCTGACAAGGTACAAATCTGTCGTTCTGCCCCTGAACAGGCAGTTAACCCACTGTTCCTAGGCCTTCATTGAAAATAAGAATTTGTTCTTAACTGACTTGTCTAGTTAAATAAAAGGTCAAATAAAAAAATACATTTACATAAGTATTCAGACCCTTAGCTATGAAACTCGAAATTGAGCTCAGGTGCATCCTGTTTCCGTTGATCATCCTTGAGATGTTTCTACAGTCCACCTGATGTAAATGAAATTGATTGGACATGATTTGGAAAGGCATACACCTGTCTATATAAAGTCCAACAGTTGACAGTGCATGTCAGAGCAAAAAAACTATCCATGAGATTGAAGGAATTGTACGTAGAGCTCAGAGACCGGATTGTGTTGAGGCACAGATCTGGATAAATGTACCCAAAACATTTCTGCAGCATTGAAGGTCCCCAGTGGTCTCCATCATTCTTAAATGGAAGAAGTTTGGTGGCCGTCCAGCCAAACTGAGCAATTGGGGGAGAAGGGCCGATGGTCACTCTGACAGAGCTCCAGAGTTCCTCTGTGGAGATGGGAGAACCTTCCAGAAGGACAACCATCTCTGCAACACTCCCTCAATCAGGCCTTTATGGTAGAGTGGACAGATGGAAGCCCCACCTCAGTAAAAGGCACATAACAGCCCACTTGGAGTTTGACAAAAGGCACCCAATTACTCTGGTTTGATGAAACCAAGATGTAACTTTTTGTCTGAATGAAGAAACCTGGCACCATCCATACGGTGAAGCATCATTCTGTGCAGATGTTTTTCAGCGGCAGGAACTGGGAGACAAGTCAGGATCGAGGGGAAGATGAACAGAGCAAAGTGCAGAGAGATCCTTGAAGAAAACCTGCTCCAGAGTGCTCAGAACCTCAGACTGGGGCGAAGGTTCACCTTCCAACAAGACAACGACCCTAAGCTCACAGCCAAGACAGTGCAGAAGTAGCTTCGGGACAAGTCTCTGAAAGTCCTTGAGAGGCCCAGACAGAATTGAACCCGATCAAACATCTATGGAGAGACCTGAAAATAGCTGTGCAGCAACGCTCCCCATCCAACCTGACAGAGCTTGAGAGGATCTGCAGAGAAAAATGGGTGAAACTCCCCAAATACAGGTGTGCCAAGCTTGTAGCGTCATACTGAAGAAGACTCGATACTATAATCGCTGCCAAAGATATTTCAACAAAGTACTGAGCATCTGAATACTTATGCAAATGTGATATTTCAGGTTTTTTTTCATATAAATTAGCAAAAATAAAACTTTTTTTTTGCTTTGTCATTATGGGGTAGTGTGTGTACATTGAGGGGAAATATCAATTTAATTCATTTTAGAATAAGGCTGTAACGTAACAAATTATGGAAAAAGTCAAGGGGTCTGAATTCTATCAAATATATTCAAAAATTATTTAAAAAATTAATACAAATACATTTTAAAGAAAAAGAACACCTTCTTAATATTGAGTTGTATTTTTGTCTTTCCCATTCACTCTCTGAATGGCACAAATACACAATCCATGTCTCAATTGTCTCAAGGCTTAAAAATCCTTCTTTAACATGTCTCCTATCTTCATCTACACTGATTGAAGTGGATTTAACAGGTGACATCAATAAGGGACCATAGCTTTCACCGTATCAGTCTATGTCATGGAATAGGCAGGTGTTCCTAATGTTTTTTACACTCAGTGTATTGCAATCAACTGGAAGCTCTATCACTGCAGCAAAGGATCATGGGATAATTGCCATTTCTCTGACATAGTAGAAACATCTATAACCATTAGAGTGAAATATGATTAGGTTGCAGGGTTTTTGCTAGAGAAGGATGCTGGGTTGTTATTGTTGAGACTGAGTGGTTATTGTGGCTATGGACCAGAGCTAACCATCAATAGGAGAGCAATAATACAATGGCAATGGTTATCAATTTCCTTAAAGAGGCTGCTTGAAGCAGAAAGTACCTTCCTGCACTCGCACACAATCACCTCACAGTTCATCATGTTTTACTCTTACCTTCCACATCCTGACCAATGGAGATGCCTGCCCATTTTCTCTGAAAAACAAGTCATTTATCCTAATCAGTGTACAGTTCACACATTTCCTTTATATAAACTATTTATGGCAGGGGTGGGCCAACTATTTGGCTCGAGAGCCACAATGTGATTTCGAAATTCAACAGAGGGCCCACAGATTTTTTCTTACAGATATGTTTGTAAATATCATTTTGCGGGCCAGAAAAAGGGAAGTTATTTGAAAATATATAGGTCCATTATAATTTAAAAGGAGTGGCCTGGAGTGTTTTTTCCCCCCCAAAATAAATCACACCCCCACCCTGATTTCTGGCATCCAGTTTCTCTGCAACAAGGTATAAACAGGCCCAGGAAAAATACATTCTTGCATATGTGGACGACAGTACATCTCCAACGTAACAACACTAATAAATAGGGTATTCTGACAAAAACAGTGGTGTAACGTTCCTCTCAAGCATGGTCTTATTTTACAAGCCATTTCATCTTTCAAGAAGAACATCAGTCACACAACGGTCAAAAACCCTCAGGACCAGGCAACAGGTTTTTGACTGATCATGAACTGATGTGTCACCTACTTTACATGATTTAGGTCTAAGCTCTTGGCTGATGTATGGAGCATTACTTTACATAACTTAGGCCTAAGCTCTTGACTGATGTATGGATCATTACTTTACATGACTTAGGCCTAAGCTCTTGGCTGATGTATGGAGCATTACTTCACATGACTTAGGCCTAAGCTCTAGGCTGATGTATGGAGCATTACTTCACATGACTTAGGCCTAAGCGCTTGGCTGATGAATGGAGCATTACTTTACATGACTTAGGCCTAAGCTCTTAGCTGATGTATGGATCATTACTTTACATGACTTAGGCCTAAGCTCTTGGTTGATGTATGGAGCATTACTTTACATGACTTAGGCCTAAGCTCTTGGTTGATGTATGGAGCATTACTTTACATGACTTAGGCCTAAGCTCTTGGCTGATGTATGGAGCATTACTTCACATGACTTAGGCCTAAGCGCTTGGCTGATGAATGGAGCATTACTTTACATGACTTAGGCCTAAGCGCTTGGCTGATGTATGGAGCATTACTTTACATGACTTAGGCCTAGGCTCTTGGCTGATGTATGGAGCATTACTTTATCAAATCAAATCTAATTTTATTGGTCACATACACATGGTTAGCAGATGTTAATGCAAGTGTAGTGAAATGCTTTACATGACTTAGGCCTAAGGTCTTGGCTGATGTATGGAGCATTACTTTACATGACTTAGGCCTAAGCTCTTGGCTGATGTATGGAGCATTACTTTACATGACTTAGGCCTAAGCTCTTGGCTGATGTATGGCACATTAGGCCATTGACAAATGTCCAGTGAAGAGTTATGGTGTAGTGCTTCGCTACATCTTCAAATGTTTCTTTCGTTTACACTCCAATCTCGTTGTAAAATAAGACCGGGGTGAGGATGTTACCGTAGTACCTGTGTGCTGCTGTGGCTGCAGAGTTTAAAGATGGAGAAAGAGCAGGCAGTCAGGCAAGGTCAAAGGTCAAAAGCAGTGACATACATGATAGAAAGACAACAGACCGGGAGAGGAGGAGCACACAGACAGGCCATAGAAGTCAGACAGCTAGAGCACAGTACAGCCCCAGCTGAAGTAAGACGCACAGATGGTGTCAGTTCCATCCACAAAATGTTCCGGATCTGCACTTGTAGAAACCCACTTCATCCTCATTGATTAAATAAAGGCTTTATTTATAAACGCCCTAAAGATGTGGGTTAGACCTTTAGTCCGTTTACTGTTACAAGACATTTTACACAAGACATTCAAGGAAGGATAGGCTTAAACACAGTGTGTAGCCTATTTCTGAAGGCCATGATGGTGGCTCCTACCTGGGGAAGACTGAAGGCGATGGTCCCTGGGACCACACTCTGGTGGGTCTTCACTGTGAACACAAACTTGTGGGTCGGCGTGGTTCTCACCGTCACGTGACTGCGTAGAGGAGAAGAATATCATACAAAGTACTAGAATATGCATGTCTACATGGATAGCAAGCATTCTATTGAGAGAGAGAGATTTTTCCATTTCCATGTTGTTCTGAGTGACTTAGGCCTAAGCGCTTGGCTGATGTATGGAGTTCAAAAGTTTATATATACTACCGTCCCAATTTTTTATTTAATTTTTTATTTTACCCCCTTTTTTGTAGTTACTATCTTGTCTCGTCGCTACAACTCCCGTACGGGCTCGGGAGAGACGAAGGTCGAAAATCATGCGTCCTCCGAAACAACCCAACCAAGCCGCACTGCTTGTTAATAACAAAGCGCCATCCAACCCGGAAGCCAGCCGCACTGCTTCTTAATAACACAGCGCGCATCCAACCCGGAAGCCAGCCGCACTGCTTCTTAATAACACAGCGCGCATCCAACCCGGAAGCCAGCCGCACTGCTTCTTAATAACACAGCGCGCATCCAACCCGGAAGCCAGCCGCACTGCTTCTTAATAACACAGCGCGCATCCAACCCGGAAGCCAGCCGCACCAATGTGTCGGAGGAAACACAGTGCACCTGGCGGCCTTGGTTAGCTAGCACTGCGCCCGGCCCGCCACAGGAGTCGCTGGTGCGCAATGAGACAAGGATATCCCTACCGGCCAAACCCGGACAACGCTAGGCCAATTGTGCGTCGCCCCACGGACCTCCCAGTCGCGGCCGGCTGCGACAGAGCCTGGGCGCGAACCCAGAGTCTCTGGTGGCACAGCTAGAGCTGCGATGCAGTGCCCTAGACTGGGAGGCCCTACCGTCCCAAACTTTTGAACGGTAGTGTACATATTTAGCTTGGCTATAATACAGTATGTAGGCCTAACAGACATCAGAACCCTGGAGTGAACTAGAGCTGGGAATTGCCAGGGACCTCACGATACCATATGTATAGTAATTGGACACTAAGATTTTTATTTCAATTTCAAGTTTCAAACACATTGCTGACTATACGTCTGCTGCAGAGAGACAAGGGAAAAAAAGTTTTTGATCATTCAGGGAAATTAAAATGCTGAAAACAGAATGGGTTATTTCTTTCACCAGGTTAGAAGGTTTGTTGAGTCCCACGCCTGCCCCAGAGGGACATGTGCAGGCCAGAGATGAGAAAAGAGCGAGACAATTTAGTGCCATGATAGAAAAGGAAATCAGAGCAACCATAGTGTGATGGCCCTGAGGCTTTTTTTGGCATCGTGCCTAGAGAGCTGAGCCCCAGTGATGCACTGTGACCTGCCACTAACCACACACTGATTTAACAGAGGCATCTCAGGGCTGGGAATCAAAACACACACACACACACACTCACACCTTACTGTTCAAACTGTGACTCCTTCTCACTCACGACTGCGCAGTTGGTCAGTGACAGTTCATCTGTTGGACATCGCCCAGCTTGCAGAGTCTGGAAAGGAGAAGAAAAGGAGGCTCAATAACCTTTACAAAAGGGGCACATGACCCAATGACATATATGTATGTATATGCTGTAATGAGAAGACCTCTTCCCTTGGCTGTGAATCCTAAAAAGATCACAGCAACTGTACTGATGTAAATGGGTCTTTCTCTAAGGAATGGGGCCAATGTGTGACATTGGGATCAACATTTCAAAATGTTTGAAACAAAAAATAAAAAGGATTTTCATGCAGTTCCACGTGAGTACTAAAAGGAATAAAAGTGAATATATGCAAATTGGCCCATAACTCCACCGATACAACAACATAGGCCTAAGACTATACATCCTTTGAGCAGGGTTCATACAGACTTTGGCAAGTCAAATTCAAGGACTTTCAGGGGCTTTTTCCAAGTGCTTAATTAGGCCTAGCATCAATACCTTCCTCTTGCAGGAACTGCTGACACACCATTACAACCAGCCTGAAAACAATGATCAGTAGAAACTACAGTCATTTTCATTATTCTTGTGAAACCTTGTGAGTAAGTATTAGCAAGGTTGCCACTTGTTGTTCGCCTATTGAAATTGAACTTCAGTTCATGAAAATAAATAGCTAGCCAGCTACTTAACTCTGTTGCCCAAAGCTAATGTTATAAGCAGCCAGCTAGCTTCATCTGGCTAGTGAGGCTCGACCGGACCGGGTTGTGTGTTGTGAAGCTAGCCACAATAAGATTTAGGCACAATAGTGGAATTTGCGGTTTGCATTCAAAATAAAATTGTCATTCACAGTGATGCAAATTAATACAAAATAGTAGACTTATACTTTTATTTTGAAGGCTAACCGCAAAGTCCACTATTGTGGCTAACCCTTATTGTGGCTAGCTTCACATAGATGGGTCCGACCACCATTAATCAAATAAGAACGGTCTTATAAATTAGGGTTATTTTAGATGATGACACCTAGCTATATAGCTAGCTAACTATAGCTACTGAAACAGACGGTGTCATTTTGCTATGTTTTTGGGGATGAAAAATGTTTGCATCTATGAGCTAGCTAGCTTTTTTTAATGACCAGCACTGTAGGTATGCGAGACAACTTTACCAGCATCATAGCACACGTATCGATGAATTGTTGTGACATGAAATACGAGTGATAGTGTAATCAATGTGTGATAACTACGTAAAAAATGTCTGAACGTGTTAAATTATTATGTAACGTGCAGTCATATTCAAGTCCTGATTGGTTAAAGAGTGTTATTTGACGTGTATCTTTTTTGACACACAAAGACCCAACCGGCGTTCCATAGAAATCCTGGTTGAGAATGAAACGACTGAACAAATGAACAACGAAACAGCACAGCAAGTAAGTGAAAGAAATGGGTTTTGATTTTGTTTTACTGGTAATGGGGACATACGTCCCTGATGACGCTGGGCCAATTGTGCACCGCCCTATGGGACTCCCGATCATGGCCGGAAGTGATACAGCCTGGATTCGAACCACGGACTGTTGTTACACCTCTTGCCTACGACCGCTGCATCCATGTGTGTGTGTTAACTATTTAACTGTACTAGAATACTTAAAAGGCCGCTAAAATTTTAAATATTGGTTATCGGTATCATTTTTATTGGCAAGGAAAATATTTAATATCGGTATCAGCCAAAAATGTAATATCGGTGCATCACTCATTTCAATCCAAAAAATGGAAGGGGCTTAATGTTTACGGGGCCTTAATAGGTACACTTACCACATATGCTGAGCACTTAATGGAAAACTTTGGAATACTGAGCTCAGTTGGCTGACAGGAGCAAATATCTAGGGCTTTTCACCCTCTAAAGCAAAGAAAGACTTTCTAATGATGTGTGGAACACTAAGAGCACAGTTTTAACTAAACAGTTTCAATTAAGTTATTGCGAGTTGCAGATTTTGTTAAGGGAATTCTTCACATTCTTTTGAAATGTAATCAGCTCCAAATGAAAAGAAAAAACTTACAGGAAAAACTACACATGAACAACACTCTGCTTGATTTAAGTACAGTTAACTGCCAAAATAAAGAACCAAAATAAAGTGTCTGAATAGGGCGTTGGGCCACCACGAGCCAGAACAGCTTCAATGCATCTTGGCATAGATGGTACAACTGTCTGAAGGTCTATTGGAGAGATGCGACACAATTCTTCCACAAGAAATTCCATTATTTGGTGTTTTGTTGAAGGCGTTGCTTAAACTGGTGCAATGATTTTCAATGCCTGTGTGCAGATGATAAACTGTTTCCACTAGATTCCAAGGCCAGAAAAAGTCCAAAATCTCTATCGTAAAAATTCATGAAAACAAAAATTTGCTTTTTGGTAATGATAAACACGGGTGAAATTAGCACAAGGATGGGGGCCTCTTGTTTCTGTTTTTGAGGAAGGAGACTTCACTTCCTTCCTTTCCAGAACAGAAAAACCTACTGAACGCAGCCGGGCATCCCCCCCAAACTTCCGCAAGATAATTTTACTTCTGGGTAAAAGATCAACGTAATATGAATAAGCAGGATATGAGATATTATTTTTGGTAAACAAGGAAATTAGTGATGGGTGAATGCTCAAGCAATTATCCTATTCTTGCAGACAGTTATGCTGACAGCTGCAGCAGGGGCCCCAGTCACATCATAACACTATGTTATCCACAGATTCCACACATTACAGTCAAAGATGAATCTCCATTTCATATGTGCTACAGTGCCACTGTCAGTCAGTGGATACCTAGATGGCTAGCTAGTCCACATTGTTCATAGAGCTAGAGTGAAAGTGGAAAGCTATAGGTAACGTTAAATTACATTTGGACTTCACTATCGGTTGTGCCTCTTTCCCAGCAGTTGGCTATTTCAATGTCACTTCCCTGCTGGTACTAGTGTGTGTAGGCATGGGAGTATCTACACTAGAGTACATGGACACCCCTTCAAATGAGTGGATTTGGCTTTCAGCCACACCCGTTGCTGACAGGTGTATAAAATCAAGCACACAGCCATGCAATCTACATAGACAAACATTGGCAGTAGAATGGCCCGTACTGAAGAGCTCAGTGACTTTCGAATTGGCATTTCCAACAGGTCAGTTTGTCAAATTTATGCCTTGCAAGAGCTGCCCCGGTCAACTGTCCGTGCTGTTATTGTGAAGTGGAAACGTCTAGGAGCAACAACGGCTCTTCCGTATAGTGGTAGGCCACACAAGCTCACAGAACGGGACCGCCGAATGCTGAAGCGCATAGCGCGTAAAATTCATCTGTCCTCTGTTGCAACACTCACTACTGAGTTTCAAAACTGCCTCTGGAAGCAATTTCAGCACAATAACTGTTTTCGGGAGCTTCATGAAATGGGTTTCCATGGCCGAGCAGCAGCACCCAAGCCTAAGATCACCATGTGCAATGCCAAGTGTCGGCTGGAGTGGTGTAAAGCTCGCCACTATTGGACTCTGGAGCAGTGGAAATGTGTTCTCTGGAGTGATGAATCACGCTTCACTATCTGGCAGTTTAATGGACAAATCTGGGTTTGGCGCATGCCAAGAGAACGCTACCTGTCCCAATGCATAGCGCCAACTGTAAAGTTTGGTGGAGGAAGTACAATGGTATGTGGCTATTTTTCATGGTTCAGGCTAGGCCCCTTAGTTCCAGTGAAAGGAAATCTTAACGCTACAGCATACAATGACATTTTAGACGATTCTGTGCTTCCAACTTTGTGGCAACAGTTTGAGGAAGACACTTTCCTGTTTCATTGTTACCATTCCATACAGAAATGTTTTTTTTTGGAGATCAGTGTGGAAGAACTTGATTGGCCTGCACAGAGCACTGACCTCAACCCCACCGAACACCTTTGGAATGAATTGGAACACCGACTGCGAGCCAGGCCTAATCGCCCCACATCAGTGCCCAACCTCACTCATGCTCTTGTGGCTGAATGGAAGCAAAGCCCTGCAGTAATGTTCCAACATCTGTTGGAAAGCTTTCCCAGAAGAGTGGAGATTATTATAGCAGCAGAGGGGGGGACCAACTCAAGATTAAAGCCCAAGATTTTAGAATGAGATGTTCAACGAGCAGGTGTCCATATACTTTTGGCCATGTAGTGTACCTAGCTAGACTGGTCATAAAAGCTAGTCAACAAGTTAGCCAGCTGTTAAACCTTGGCAGGCGAGATTTAGCTTAGCTAGATGTATCCTTTCATACTGCGCTGGCTTAGTTAGCTACTATTACTATGAGGTTTCCTTGTTGAGACCAGTTAGAGACAAGACAGAGGTAAACTATTTGAGTGTATTGTATTGTACAGTGGCATGTATTCATGGATGCCAAGGGAAGCAAGGCTTCACCCAAAAAAAAAAAAACATGTATTTTGTCTCTGTGTTTCAAAATGTTCCTGCAATTTGCAAGGCTGAATGTATCTCACCAGAGAAAACATCAGAGCGAGCGAAACAGCGCCCCTCTGTCTCAGTATGTGTAGCCCATCTATCTCATGCTGTCTGGTCAAAATGAGTATGACATTGTTGCCACCCATAGCATTGAATGCAAGGGAAGCCAGCTATCATTTGGCCTCCCTTGATAAAAAAAATTAAAAATAATAATAGCCAATCACCATTGAGCTAAACTGATTGAGCTCAACTGTGAATGGGCTTGGCACACCAACAACAACAAAAAAATGTAAAGGGAAGCCAGTTTGGATGTGGCTTCACACCAAGCACATCAAAAGCAAAACTACATTTACAGAAAGAAATTGAATTGTTGCATCATGTTGTGTCATTGTCCTCCATTGGCTACCTAGCTAGCTAAAATTGTCCCTTTCCTAAATTACCCATGGATGGAGAGAGGGACTTGAACTTGATTATAACGGCGATTTGGATCCAACCATAAATTCAAACATTGTGCACCTTGCCAGAGAGGGTAGAAGTTCAATATATAGCTAGATGTAGTAGGCTAACACTAATGTTAACTAGCTGGCCTGGCGCATCGTTGCCCATGAAAGGAAGTTAGGCCAGCGAGCAAGCATTTTAGCCTAGGATAACAAAAACTAAGTGTGTACTGTATGACAGTCATAGACCGGTTCGGCGACATGAAAGACAGGGTGAGTGAACATGTTTTTTCTACTTGCGTACACACACAGAAATCAGTACCATGGACAGCTACATCATATTAGTTTACATTGATTGGCCCAAATTGTTTTTGGTATATTTTAGTTGTCACTGTATTAGAATAAGCATAAGTGATTTGATGATGTTGAAATATTGAGTTGAAATGGTGCTGGAATAGTGGAGGCAGCTCCTGTTTTCTTTGACTCTCCATGGTTCAATCGATAGTTGTTTAAGTAGTCCGAAAAATGCTAAATGCTTTTGTGGACTTCACCGGACAGATGTTGTTTTGTGATGAAACACAAACCACACCGGTTGAAGTTATTCTGCCACTGTGTCTTATTGCCTCGACTTTAGGTCTATATCACGGTGGCAAGGCATATGAACTAACAGGTTATAGAATAAACAACAGACTATCACAACACATAGGTTGTAATATGGCTTTATTTTTCTGGCTTGGCTTCCCCAGTTATTTTACCCACGCACCGGTACTCGCATTGTGTTGCTAGCAAGCTAGATATTGCATGGCTTGCAGTCACTGAGGTATGCTCGCAGTGGACACTGGTCATAAAATACTCGGTCTTCCGGGCTAAGATTTGAATTACGTAAATTGCTCTGCCACACAGGCTAGTGAGTTGGAGGTAGTAGCAGATGCTGAAAAATCCTTAAAACACAGCATTGTTATCATTCTCGCCAATGTGTAAATATGTTTAACTAAAGCCATTTACTTAAAGGAAACTCACCCGGCCGGCCATCTTGGTGTTTGTTGTCGTTTTTCAAATGCAATTCAGCATAAAAGTTCCCAACACTGCTGTCAGCACAACCGTGCGTTGAACTCCACTACAGGCTTGAAAAATGGAGTGGGCGGGATCGACGTTGCTTATGAAGTGATGTCATCACGTACACGTTGGCGACGAAATCTTTGACCAGATACTCAAGTGACCGCTCAAACAATGAAAAAATAAAAATGGAAGGAAGTCGGGAGGAGGCAAGATCAAGTGGGACCATTCTAGCCAATGAGGGGGCAGATACGTGTTGCATAAAAGGCACAAATCTGATATAAAGTGCGTTGTTTCAAAGTTGCCGGGATGTCACATGTCCTATTTATAGCAGTACATTTTTATTTTTATTTATTTAACTAGGCAAATCAGTTAAGAACAAATTCTTATTTACAATGATGGCCTACCAAAAGGAAAAAGACCTCCTGCGGGGACGGGGGCTGGGATTAAAAAATACAAATAAATGAATAAATAACATATAAATAAATATAGGACAAAACACACCACGCCAAGAGAGACAACACAACACTACATAAAGAGAGACCTAAGACAACAACATAGCAAGGCAGCAACACATGACAACACAGCATGGTAGCAACACAAAACATGGTACAATCATTAATGGGCACAGACAACAGCACAAAGGGCAAGAAGGTAGAGACAACAATACATCACGCAAAGCAGCCACAACTGTCAGTAAGAGTGTCCAGGATTGAGTCTTTGAATGAAGATATTGAGATAAAACTGTCCAGTTTGAGGGTTTGTTGCAGCTTGTTCCCATTTGCTAGCTACAGCGAAGTGAAAAGACAAGCGACCGAGGGATGTGTGCGCTTTGGGGACCTTTAACAGAATGTGACTGGCAGAACGGGTGTTGTATATGGAGGATGAGGGCTGCAGAAGATATCTCAGATAGGGGGGAGTGAGGCCTAAGAGGGTTTTATAAATAAGCATCAACCAGTGGGTCTTGCGACGGGTATACAGAGATGACCAGTTTACAGAGAAGTATAGAGTGCAGTGATGTGTCCTGTAAGGAGATTTGGTGGCAAATCTGATGACAGAATGATAAAGAACATCTAGGAGCTTGAGCGCACCCTTACCTGCTGATCTATAAATTATGTCTCTGTAATCTAGCATGGGTAGGATGGTCATCTGAATCAGGGTTAGTTTGGCAGCTGGGGAGAAAGAGGAGCGATTACGATAGAGGAAACCAAGTCTAGATTTAACTTTAGCCTGCAGCTTTGATATGTGCTGAGAGAAGGACAATGTACTGTCTAGCCAAACTCCCAAGTACTTGTATGAGGTGACTACCTCGTGCTCAGAGGTAGTAATCACACCTGTGGGGAGAGGCACATTCTTCTTACCAAACCACATTACCTTTGTTTTGGAGATGTTCAGAACAAGGTTAAGGGTACAGAAAGCTTGTTGGACACCAAGAAAGCTTTGTTGTAGAGCATTTCAAACAAAATCCGGGGAGGGGCCAGCTGAGTATAAGACTGTATCATCTGCATATAAATGGATGAGAGAGCTTCCTAGTGCCTGAGCTTTGTTGTTGATGTAAATTGAGAAGAGCGTGGGGCCTAGGATTGAGCCTTGGGGTACTCCCTTGGTGACAGGCAGTGGCTGAGACAGCCGTTTTCTGACTTTATACACTGCACTATTTGAGAGAGGTAGTTAGCAAACCAGGCCAAAGACCCCTCAGAGACTCCAATACTCCTTAGCCCACAAGAATGGAATGGTGTACCAAGTCAAGTCAATAAAAATAGCAGCACAACATTGCTTAGAATCAAGGGCAATGGTGACATCATTGAGGACCTTTAAGGTTGCAGTGACACATCCATAACCTGAGCGGAAACTAGATTTCATACCAGAGAGAATACTATAGACATCAAGAAAGCCAGCCAGTTGATTATTGACAATTTTTTCCAACACTTTTGATAAACAGGGCAAAATAGAAATAGGCCTATAACAGTTAGGATCAGCTTGATCTCCCCCTTTAAAGAAAGGACTAACCGTGGCTGCCTTCCAAGCAATGGGAACCTCCCCAGAAAGGAGAGACAGGTTAATAAGGTCTGAGATAGGCTTGCCGATGATAGGGGTAGCAACCTTAAAGAAGAAAGGGTCTAAACCATCTGACCCAGATGTTTTTTTTGAGTAAAGTTTCAGGAGCTCCACTAGCACCTCAGACTCAGTGACTACCTGCAGGAAGAAATTTTGTAGCGGGGCATTCCTAACAACCTAAGCATTACGGAACTTATATTAGATCAAATAAGCCTCACATATTAAATACACCATTACATTTTTTGGGACCAAATTCAACACTATAATTGAGCTTCGTACAAACAATCCGCTTGGTGAGAAAAAAAGATGAAACACCACATGCAGATTTTGGGCCCAGTTATCCCTCTCGCTTCACCTCTTCCTCTCTGTACAAACCCACTGGGCATCTTTGCCAGTAATCCACAGATACAATAAGTACATTTATTTGTTTTATTCCATAAATTTTCCCTGACACCCAAAAGTACTTGTTACATTTCGAATGCTTAGCAGTTCATGCACTTCTCAAGAGAACATCCCTGGTCATCCCTACTGCCTCTGATCTGACTGACTCACTAAAAACAAATGCTTAGCTTGTAAATTATGTCTGAGTGTTGGAGTGTGCCCATGGCTATCCTTAATTATTATTATTTTTTAAATAATACAATTATCCCATATGGTTTGCTTAGTATAAGGAATCTGAAGTGATTTATACTTTTATTTTGATACTTAAGTATATTTTAGCAATTACATTTACTTTTGATAGTTAATATCACAGCCAAATATCACAAACCCCCAAGTTGTGTGAGGTTCTGTGTTATGCACTATAGCCCGTTACCATATCATATGTGATGGAATATTATTTGCTGTTGGCTTGTGTGGGTGTATGTGTTATGCAACATAGCTGACTTGAGACATTGTTAACAGTTTCAGGGCCATGGGCCTTTCTCGTGATGGAAAAATACAGAATAACATACAAACGGACACATACAGAACGTAGTGTAGGGAACAAACAGTCTTTTGTTAGATAACAGGAGCCAGGTGTGTGATAACTGTATGGAGTGCATGGGCGCATAGATATTCTACACAACTACAATGACTGACCGCTGAAGCGCCTAGGGGGCTGGCACCAGCTCGTGTGCCAACAATCAACGATAGGCTGAGTGAGTTTAAACCACGCCCAGTCTCTACTCTGACAGGCCGGCTCGGAAGCAGGAACTACTTCTGTCAGAGTATATTATAATAACTTTGTCAGGAACAAGTCAGTTCTCTATTTGCCCTGCGAGGTGTGACAGTGAGCCCGTATATACGAAAATTGCATTTACCACTTATTGCTTAGCTAATAAAAAGTACATAGTATGCAATTCGGTGACTCAGTGTCATACTTATCCTGATACCAGATTAGATTGACGCAACCCTTAACAGTTGCCTTATTGCTATTATAAACTGGTTACCAACGTAATTAGAGAAGTAAAAATACATGTTTTGTTATACCCGTGGTATACAGTCTGATATACCATGGCTGTTAGCCAATCAGCATTCAGGTCTCGAACCACCCAGTTTATAATACACAAATGACCACCGGCTAAATCTATGATATTAAAATGGCTATTTACTCTGTTACATCTGAGTGCGCAATCTACAGTCTCATCAGCCTAGGCAGGGAAGTTATAAACTTGCTCTCCGCCATAAAATGCATCTAGACTTTATCTCACATTTCTTTTAGACTAACATTTAGTTTTCTACAGGGGAGATTTGTATAAACCTTATTGTCTGTCTCGCCGGCATTTGCAACATTGTTTCAATATTCAAATTCTATCTACAACTGTCCCATAGTAATGAAAGTGTAGGGATCGGGACGAGAGAGAATGCAGCGTTTCTCAGCCAGTCGAAATCATGAATCAGCTGGCATCATTTTTATGTATATATAGAGACAAGTCAATTGAATTGACTCAATTGAAAACAGGTAAAACTAAAGTGAAGTGCAGCTAGTTTGCAGTCTTTCCAGCTTCAGTTCTAAGTTATTGTGTTAGCTGTGTTGTTGGCTAGCTCCTCTGAACAACAGTGTCCTGACGAGAGAGCACATTTTCTATGCCAGGCGAAATCGTGCCTCATTAGCTCATTGTTATGGATGTCTCCAAATAAATGTCAGACGAAAACAGCTTAAACATGCAGCTACTTTGCGGTTATTCTGGCTGCACTTTTTGACATGACTGTAAATTAGCCGTAGTTGGCTAGCTAGCAAGCAAGGGATAAAACCGTTGCCAGTCAGTATGACAACGGAACATTTAGAACGAACGACTGTCGCGTCAATAGATACAGAACAAAAAGAACGAACGACTTGGTCGCGTCACTAGCAACAATGATTTGTGTCGGGACCTCGTGGAAGGATGAAATAGTACGAATACATTCATCAAAATAACGTTTTTAATGAAAATATGTCATCATAATTTGAATATGTTGGTAATATGTTTGAAAAGTCAAATGGAAAAGTGACTACCTTATTGCAAATAGGCTGATCCATTGATCATCACTAATCCATCATCAAAACACTAAAACAGAAGAGAGAACTCAAACATTTTTGAAAAAAAAAGAGATTTATTTTGAACTCATCTGAACATCAGATATACTCGGTAATTGTTGGTCAGCAAGAACCGTTTGTACATTTGATATTGATGTGTATAGAAATCCAAAACAAGCAACAATACTTTTTTGGGTTTGGAAAACTGGGTGAAGCGGTTGGATGGCTTTAGGGGTTATATTACATACCTGTCAAATATACATTTAAAATAAAAATACACAAAAGTTGCTTTTGAGGGGCCAAGGTAGATGTGTTATATCTACTCTATATTTCATAAAAATGTTGGACACTTTCTGTAAACAATAAAATAGGTCCATCATGTTTCTGCTCAATGTTATACCTACATGTACATGACATCTATTCACCTCAAGCTTTTAGTTTAAAATTGCATTTTGTCAAAATCGTTTGTCTCAAAATTAATGGATTTACACATATAGGCCCTACGTAACAGATAAAGAGATGTGGACATCCTTGAAATGGGACTTCCACTAGTGAAAGTGTTTAATGGCTGTGCTTTTTGTCAACATACTGAAACACTGAAATGCTTCACTGACAAGAGGGGAAAGAGCTTGATTTCACTTCAGTGCAGTTTATGGCACTTTAATATTGGAGAACTCTGGTGCACAAGAAACAGAAGTCATGAACTCTACGTAATGATGAACCGTCTGAACCCAAACTTGAGCGAAAACAGAATATCATGGTCTTATCCAGTGCATAAACACCTTGTCAGAATCCAAAACCTTCCCTTTTCAACTCAATGACCACATTTCATTTCACAAACAGGTTCATAAAATCTTTACATTGTACATCTGTAAAAAAAACAAAAAAAACAATCCAAAGCTGTCATTGAAATTGTGTTTTAATGCCCTTTGGGAAGAGGCCATTTTCCAACACAGGAACATTTGCCCAACAGGAGTAAAGACAATACAGAACACCATCAGTTCTCCTATACAGTATTCATAACCCTCTAATGCAGTTCACAACATGGTAATCCCAGAGTTGATTGGACAGGGATTCTTCCAACTGCATACACTTCTCTTCCCTTTCATCGTAGTCTCTTTCCTTCCACCCAGTAAGCAACTAGGAGGCATTCCTTATTCACCACCCAGTTGAAGCTGCTAGTCCTAGCAGACATTTACTTCCAAGGCCTTGGTCTATTAGACCTTCCTTTCTACACTGGAATCTAAATCAACTGAAATCAGTTATCCAACAACGGGCACCCAACATCCTACCCCTATTACCTCAGCACAAGAGCACATCAGAGGGCTAAAATAGCCCAATTGAACTTGACCAAGGTCAGTGATATTTTTTTCCAAGAGGCAGACAAAAACATTAAAAATACAAAATATTTATTTTTGAAAATGACAAATGAAACAAAACAATTGTTTGGTTACTAGCATACCACACTAGGGCTAGGCAATAACAATGGATAATCGTTCACTTCGGTTCAGACAGACGCTCAGAGGCAAATCAATAAATCTCACATTTCTGCACCCCTAAATTATGTTGCAGCCAAACGTTGAGGCAAAGCAGAGGGCCGAAAAGGGGCCACTGGCATTGTGAAATGGCATCCATTCTGCTCTATGTACTTAAGAAGGGGACAAATAGTGTCAGGCAATTTATTTTAGTTACAAAACAAACGCAATCCGAATGAAGTGAGGTTGACAACCATTTGAAATGTCACGTAGGGGAATTGGACTGAATGTTGGCATGGATATGATGAGAACAGCAAGAGCAAGAGGGAGCTCTTTGACCAAATGTAACTGCCGGGATATCCCAATATTTTCTAACCTACCTCCAACTAGCTAAAAACCATGTGCTTTAGAAAGATATGAACAGGGGGGGGGGGGGGGGGGGGGGGGGGGGGGGGGGGGGGGGGGGAGAGACCGCCTTGACCAAAAGCCTTGTCCCTGCATGTAAAAGAAGCGGGATTGGTGGCGCTTGCTTGTGGTCGATATTGCACCTTTGTGGGTGGTAACGGAGTCAGCTGGAGGCTTTATAAGCCCAATCTTTATTCTACAGGAGATAAACGTGTATTTAATCTTTCTTAATATTTTGTGGTTGTACAATATTCCCTGATGGCCTGCTGTGGCCGATGAGATTTGAACAGAATCCTAAAAGAAAAGAAAAAAGGAGAAGGAGAAGAGATTATGAAATTGTCCATTGAGGGGGAACTTTCATGAGGGGGAACCGGGAATCCTGTTTTTGTTGCAGTTTGTTGTGGGACTTGTTGTTTTGTCACTCTCCCTTGTCCCTTTCTTAAAATGTTACACACGCTGGTCACACACACATCCGCCACTGTGCTGCTGTGGTCTCGCCATTTGTTCTGAGGACGAAAAAGACAAGATCTACAAGTAAGCACAGTGGTTTAAAAAGTCTTCCTTTGCTGTTTGAAAGGATTGCAGTGAGTTGTGCAATCTGACAGAACATGTGACATGTGTCTCTCTTGAGGAGCCCTACCTATGTTAGCTTCTTCGCTTTGTTGTAAAGCGAGTCCACAACTTTGCTCATGTTCTGAATAGTTTCCAGGGCCGCGCCATAAGTCTTGTCAACAGGTGGCTCGTCAAATATGATCAAGACACCCTCGCCTTGGTCCAGGATCCCTATAATGAGTCATACAGGCATTTTAGACAACATTTACATTTCACTGAACGAAAGAAGCGCAACACAAGTAGAGTTATGATACAGTCGTTTATACCAGGCTGGTACCAACCAAACCGGCAATTTACCATGAAACTTCTTGTCCAGGATCATCTGTGACAATTTCCTCTCGACGTCGGCCTGAGGGAAATTAAACATATCCACTGATTACTGACAACATTGAGAGCTGTACATGTATCACGGGATAGAAGACTACCGATGTGTCACTCTTGTACCACAGGACTGAATACTTCAAATATGAAGATATTAAAGAAGAAACCTCCATACCTCTGAAAGTTTGATGAGACCTGATATGTGTTCAATCTGGGGGGGAAAGCAACGCCATAAAGGATTACGATTTAAGGGTGGTTAGCCTCACCAAAAAAAAGAAGAAAAAAGCAATATTAAAGGTACCCAGATGAACGTGCTGTACCTGTACTCTGGAGAAGGGTTCGATGACACGGATAAGGTTCCCTTCCAGCAGGTTGTCATACAGCGTGGCCAGGTGGGTTCTGATGATGGGGTCGTCCCTCAACTCTGCTTTGTATTCCGTAAGGGCCTAGAAAGATAAAGGGAGGAATAGGAGGAGAGAAAGAGAAGAGGGTTAGAAGGGAGGATACAAATGGGCCTGGCACAATAGAGATCCTCAGAGAAACAAACATAGCAGGAAAAATGAGGGCTAAAGGAAGGTCTTACCTTTTCAAAGTCGGCTAATGATCTGTTCTTGCTGGCTTGTGCAACGCATTTCAGTGCATCCGTCTGCAGAGGGAGGGAGGAAGCGACCACGTTCAGCCAGGTACCAACCAACGTATTACACAATGCAAGTTGAGAAAGACCGCCCAACTGCCCCCCACAAAAATCGTGGGTTCTTACCTGTCGGCCCGCATGCCGCAGGGCCAGTTTTCCGCTAATCAGGGACTGCACCTCTTCTGGTCTGAAAGAGAACAGCAACAGAGGGTCAACCAAGCCGTACCTGTATGCTTCATATCATTGCAACACAGCAAGGAGGTAGTATCACTCACAGGCTAAGCATGATCTTGCAGAGCAGCATGTATTTGAGACCGGTGATGGCTTTAGGGTGGTCGATGGAGTCGTAGCCCTCGAAGGCCTCAAAGAAGTAGGAGTAGGCAGTCTTCCAGTCCTTCTCCGAAGCCGCATGGACGATCCCTGCAGGTGAGGAAGCATGGTCAGTCGTTCACACTAAGCACGGCACTTTTCCACCTCAACACACAGCTCTTCTTCATTTGGGTCAGTAAACTAATATTGGGTGTTATAAATGAAGAAGACAGTAGCTAGTTTTCCATCCAATTAGCAACCGATTTTCATGCGAATATTCTCAAATCTGCTTAAAAAGAAGGAGCATTTTCCCACCAGAGATGTTTACATCAAAAGAACTTAAAGAGAAAAGGCTGTGGGTGACGTAGTGCACATAAAAATAACTTTTGCTGTTAAATTTCCATGTGCCGAATAAAAAACACAATTTAAATGGGTTTCCATCACATTTTTAACTCCACTGATGGTTTTGTTCGAAAAATGTGTTATATTTATTAGGATCCCCATGATCCCCACTAGTAACAGCTAGTCGTACTGCTAGTCTTACTGGGGTCCAAAACATAACGAAGAAGACAGACAAAATACTTAATAATTTAATGTGCCCACTCTGACCTTGGCACGTGCGTTCTAGCAAACAGCTCGCAGATACAGTAGCAAATAGCCTTCTACATGAGATTATTATGGACAAAAGAGTTAGATTATTTTATTTGTCAAATTGCAAGCAAATAAATAGAAATACATGTTTTATTGTCAGATACACCAGATAGATACAGTGAAATGTGTTGTTGTACAGGGTCAGCCATAGTAGTACAGCACCCCTGGAGCAAATTAGGGTTAATTAAGTGCCTCGCTCAAGGGCACAGACCGATTTTTCACCGTGTCGGCTCAGGTATTCGAACCAGCAATCTTTCGGTTTCTAGCCCAATGCTCTAACCGCTAGGCTACCTGCCGCACTAAGCATCGATCATTATGTCACCAGAATTAGACCCTGAATATTTATTGAAAAGGAGCATCAAACTAATCACTGCACTTTCATCAACCTGTGAAGTTCATAACTTATTTCATCTGTAGCCTGAATGTTTTCCTTAGTCTTAGTGGGAAGTCCACACAACAACATATCGCGCGACTACAAGGTTACTTCGATACGATAGTTATTATAGCATTTCCACCGCCATTTCTCATGTTAATTCATTTTACTGACACAAAAAGATCCCACCTTGTCTAGCGTATTTTGTTATTTCGACATTTGGAAAGTTTACGGAAAAATGTTCCGTTTCCACCCGGCCCGTCGTGACATTTTTTATCCAATATGTACTTTACTCGTAAAAAGTCTGGATGGAAACCTGATTAATGACTCACTGAAATGTCTGGTAAATGGATAAACACTGTGCACATAAGCCCTCTTACTGATTGATTTACAGTTCCATAGATTATTTTATCAGTTGAACAAAACGCATACAAGAGCTCTGAGTGGATGCTATTCTGTTGTTTCTGCCAAAACAACAGCTTAAGCTACCATTGGTTTCTAATCCATTGAGGAACACTGTAGGGAGGCTTTGGATGGAGGCTTGTTCACTGGGACTGACCTGACATCATGTCCAGGGCGGCCTGCAGCTTGGGGGGACAGTAGATTCCATTGGCCGTAGTGCGGGCGGATGTGAGGGCGGCGCGGGCCTTGGGCAGGTTGCTAAGCGCGTGGTACGTCTTGCTCTCCTGCAGCTGCACCTCCACCAGCAGCGCCTTGTCGTCCATCTTCTTCAGCTCATGGAGCAGCTGGGTGCCTGAACACCAGAGAAACAATCTACCTTACTTTGGAGATACCACAGCTTCTGTATACAGTATGTGGTCCACAACCCTGGTGTTGAGGAATATCAAAGTTCAATGTCATCATGACTCGAATTGTTTTGACTCCTCATCACAAAGCTTCCAGGAGAATGGGATACTGTGTTCTGCTACATAGCTATGGGTAAACATATCCAAGCATTGCACAATGCTTAGCCCTCCCTGCTCAGACAGATGCTAAGCTCATTTAGCAGGGATAATATTGTCAGTCCATTCAAATGGAGCTGTCACTCACCAAGCGCCAAGGCCTCCTGGTATCTTTTGGTGTCAAAATAGAGTGAAATCAAGCGGGCCTGGAGAAAGGGGACGAGAAATGTGACATTGCAACACTCACAGTATAGTGTAAAAATATTAATCATATCACTTTGAGGTGGTAGCGAAATGTGTTGAAAATAACCACATGAATTTCAGTCTCCAAACTAAAACGTCACCGTATAGGAACAATAGATTGTCTTTTAGGTGAAGAAGACACCCAGGCCAGCTTACCTCCAGAGCCTGCCTGAGGAAGGTCCTCTTCTCCACCTTGGCCCACTCAATGCATTCCAGACACAGATCCACCTCCTGGCCTGTGGCTGCCTCCATGTCCAGGAAGAGGTCCAGCAGGGAGCGGACCAGCCGGGCCGCCTTGGCCTTACTGATGGAGATGAGGAACGGCCGCACAAACTTCAGCAGACCCCCCAACTCTGGAAGAATCACCACAGCAGAAAATAGGGCTAAATGAATAGCAACAGTAAGCATATCTTGTCTACTCAATAAGTCTCTGTCCAAGGTTCTGTTGTCTACTGTCAAACGAGTGACATTCGCTTCATAAGCAGTTCTTGTGTACTACAGCAGTAGTACCAGGGGTACTAGGACCCCAGCGTACTTGGCCTATCCACCGTGGGTACTTTATTTTTTTAATTTAACCTTTATTTAACTAGGCAAGACAGTTAAGAACAAATTCTTATTTACAGTGACGGCCTAGGTGGGAACAGGAACACTGCCTTGTACAGGGGCAGAACAGATTTTTACCTTGTCAGCATCGGGGATTCGATCCACCAACCTTTCGGTTACTGGCCCAACGCTCTAACCACTAGGCTACCTACCTTGAGAAGAATCATAAGAGCATAGGTTTGTTTACTGGTAAAATGCACAAGGTGATTCTTCAGGGGTACCGTCCAGGCAGGGAAAAAAATCAGTTGGTGGGACAGTAACCGCCGAAAAAGGTTGGGAACCAGTGTACTACAGAACAGTTAGGCAATGGCACATACAGTGAATCATTGTGCAGTTACTGGATGAATCACCACCAAGTTCCTCAAGTTCAACAGCCAGGCAAATAGACCAGATTATGTGTTTGGTGTTTTGAGTCTCACCTGCAGCCTGTCCTGTTTTGGCCAGGAGTGACCCCAGCTCCAGGATGCTCTGTTCTTTAACCCGAACGGATTCTTCATCACTGTCCTGGATATTTCTCCTCACTGTGGGGACAAGGAAAATAATGCACTGATTCACATTGACTATTTAACATACACTGACAGTCTCCTATTCTAAACTATTGTTTGTGTTCCTTATTGTCTTTTTCCGAGTTACTGTTTATCTGGATCAACGAGGCTAACAAGTCAACAGCTAACTGAGGCCCTGTGACTAAGGCAATTTTTTGGACAGCCACATGCTAGTACAAAGCTAGCTACAGAACTGTCAACAAAAGCTAGGTATCTAGCTAGCTAATCGTTAACTAACGATAGCTATGTTAACTTAATGAACAGTGAACTTGATCTCACTGTTAATTTGGTAACGTTAGCAAGCTACCTAGCTAAGTTAGCTGTCATTTTAGAGCATATAGGAAGCTATATTGTAAACACCAAAATGACATAGCTACATCAATGAACTTGAGAATTGAATGGATCTTGGTTAGCTAACTAGCTAGCTGGCTAACTAGCTAGCTATAACATATGGTGCTTGACTAACGTTAGCTAAATAGTAACGTTGAATTGTATTGCGATACTGTTTCATAAAGACAGCATAAATAGTTAGCTAGTTAACGTCTCTTTCCAGTTCATCATGGCCTAGCTAGCTAGACATCCAGGGACTACCTAGCTAGCTAGCAACCCCACGATTCTACAGTGAGTCAGCACGACACACAAACCGGCTCTTGTCAGTGTATAAAACTGCCTTTACGATGACTCAAATCAAGCAGAAATTCAAAAATAAGACGAGACTGTCTCGTCTGAACGCCTACAAACATCACTTACCAATAGAATGTAGAATATCAATAGAGGCGTTACGATCCGTGTTAATAAGAGACTGAGCTCTCTGAAACTCAACCACTGCCGCAGCCGCCATCTTACCTATTCAAAAGCTGCCTGCCTACAACCGTCAAGAATGCGATAGGAAATACGTAAATGAGCTACTCAGATACATCACGAGAGGGAGCCAAATATACTTTCTGGGGATTGTAGTTCAGTATTTTACATTAACCAGTTGATATACATTATAGCACAATGTTCCTATTTTGTCATGCTGACTCATCTTATCAAATAAACTGTAGCAGAATGTCATGATCATTTTACTTGAGACCCCCATTCATAATTTACTGTAGGCCCACAGGCCTATTTAATCCAAAGTGGTCTGTTCATGAAATAAGTGAACATTGAGCTGGATGATAGACTATAGGAATTTGTTGGAACATGTGTTTATTAAAATGTTAGGATGTTATGATAAATTAATACACGCCTATTAGTTCTGTACAATGACATCTAGACACTTAAAACGGGATGGTGCATCAGAAGAGACTTCATCCTGCACAATTTCAAATAAATGGCCTAAATACATGTTTTTTTTATATCAGGTTATCCCCAAGCTACGTTGTTATGTATGCCCCTCGTTTTAATAGCTTAGATGCGATCTAACATGTATGTTATTAGTAAATACAAATAGTTTTTATGTGGACATTTACTTATTGGCTAGGCCTACTTGTATTGTGTGATTGAAACAACCCTAGTCTACTTGCTGAATAACCATTAATTGTTTTTCAAGAAATGGATTTCAGTTCATTGAGTGCATTGTGCTTTGAGTTCATTGAATGTTTGTTGTGATGGGGCGGAGTTGCACATCTGTATGTAGCCATCTCCGCTGCGCTGTATCAGCAAAATAAATGGGCAGCGCACTACACACTAAAACACTAGTGAATATAGGCTACAAGATATATTGGGTAATTCACCTATTACAAACAGCCTTTGTGACTGCAGCCACACACAGCTGCAAATTACAGCACCACGGACAGAGCACAGAGCGGCGCCCGACCACTGCCTTTCTCCTTTTTTTTACACCAGCCATCCTTTCACTAGCCACAAGCTAGTGTGAGCGCAAAGAAACCCCCGAACCCGTATCTCTTGCGGTGAGGACCAAATGCACATCTTCATATCAGCATCCGTTCCACAGTTGCCTACCTACCGCCTGCGCAGCAGAGAGACTGGCGATTCCTTGACTATGTCAAGGTGTATATTCTGGCTTGATTAACGCCTTTTCTTTTCTTGGATTGTACGGTGTTGTGTTTTTTTAACCGCATTTTTCCAAGATGGTTAATAAGGTTTCACCTTGATGTGCACCATATCAAAGGAATTCGCTATTACTGTTAAAGAAGCCATCACTGCTGTGCTATTATTTTTTTCATTGACTGGAGGAAAAATATCAAGTAAGTATAGTATTTTTATATTATTTTATAATGTGTCTAATATCGTAACCTATTTCGAAGGATAACCTGCTGAATTATTGTAAACATCAACATGTAAGAATATAGGCGACACGTCACTGAGAAACATTGGCTATGCTGCCAAATTTGAAGGTATTCTATATTTCTCTGAATAACACTTTGCATAACACGAGGCTACCCGTATGCACCATAATAAACATGAGTTATGTCAAAGCGGTTCTTTGGAATTCTGCACCTTTATTAGCAAGCGGACGCTCATTTCAGAACCATGGACAGCAGCCTATGTACACAACCACATAACAGCCTTGGACTCAAAGCTTGCCGCTAAACAAACTGTCTTGATCTTTCAATTAACACGTAAAATAGCAAAACATATTTTAGATTTTCTAACAACTCGACTAGCCTGCTTGAAAGTTTTTTTTGTGGCTGTTTCGGTTACGGCTGAATCTAAAAAAAATCTCAACGCACATCATGATCTGTAGACACATTATTAGTCTAGCCTAAAGATGCAAATGTTGTTATACAACATTATACAAATTATTACAAACCTCGTTTTAAAAGGCGACCTTCACATAAAGGTGTTTACATTTCAGGTTTCCATTTGAAATGGAAGGTGCTAGCCAACTATATGAGCAGGAATGCATCCTTCGTTAGGCTTCAATCGAATTAAATTATGTTCATGTAAATCAGGATGTGAGCTTCGAGCAAAGCATTATTCTTAGAAGATAAATTTGATATGGGCTGAAAGATGGGCATGCCTTAATCAACAATTGATGAGCCAGATGTGATCTTTTTATAATCGGTATGAATAGTTTAGGGGAAATCTGATTGAAAGTAGGTAACCTGCTCTCGATTTCAATTCAACAGGAATTGAATGTGTAGAGACCACGGTAAACGTTGCTGTAAATTGCGCGGCTGTTCGATTGGTTTGAAAGGTATAGAGATGTTTTTACATCGGTTTACTATGCGGATAGTCAGGACGCAAGCAGTGTTGTTGCCTCAACTAGCTTGTTGTCATTGCTGTCTGATTTCCTGAGCGCTAAGAGACATCATAATATTCCCTGGCATAGGTCCTACATTCACCTATGTATTTTTTAATTAAAATCAATTCAGCTAATTAGACTATTCAATGTGGATGACCGAGCACTTGTCGATATAGAATTTACTGTGTACACATTTATGAAAGCATGTCTGAATGTTTTGGTAATTCCTGTGAATTATTAGAGACAAGCAAGATATCTCAACATAGCCTTCACAGCATCCTTTTAAGACATGCTCCTTTATTAGGACAACGCAGACGCTTGATTTCAGGACCTAGGACAGCAGCCGATTTACACAACCATATCAGATTTGAAATCAATGCTTGTCGCTAAACAATTCATCTTTATCTTCAATTAGTGAGAAATATTGAAATATCTTTGGATTTAAAAAAATGTAAAATCAATATCGCAATCACAGCCGAGATATCTGATTTTCAACAACAAAATGATGTACACACAACCTTAATGTCAATGATACAATGAAAGTGGGAACATGTAGCTACTAGCTACTGAAGCCATGCATTTTGTTTTCCACAGGCACTATTGACCCAGCTGAGAAGAAGAGCTAAGTGCCCAGAGAGAATCTGCTCAGATCAACTCCTAATCCTTCCAGCACGTACCTTCCTATCAGGACCTAACGTGGCATTAGATGCCTGAGAGGAACCCACGCTTGTAGCCAGGGTCTCCCAGCTCAGAAGCATTGAGGCCCTCAGGATCTCCCCTGCCATTCTCTCTGGTCTGTCATCCACTAACGAAATTGCTACTCGGTCACCATGGGAACCGTTCTGTCTCTCTCTCCCAGCTACAGGAAGGCGTCCCTCTTCGAAGATGGGCCAGCCACGGTGGGCCACTACACAGCTGTTCAGAATAGCAAGAATGCCAAAGACAAAAACCTGAAGCGTCACTCGCTCATCAACGTTCTGCCATGGAAGCGCATTGTGGCAGTGTCAGCCAAGAAAAAGGGCTCCAAGAAGGTGCAGCCCAACACCACCTATCAGAATAATGTGACACATCTCAACAATGAGAACCTGAAGAAGTCTCAGTCCTGTGCCAACCTGTCCACCTTCACCCAGGACCAGAGCACCCCAGCCCTCGTCAAAAGCTCCAACAACGCTGTCTCGTCGGTCAAGAAGGCCCCCCTGACCAACTCCAATGCGGCCCCCGGCACGCCCAAAAGAGTGATCGTCCAGGCCTCCACCAGCGAGCTGCTGCGCTGCCTGGGTGAGTTCCTGTGCCGGCGCTGCTACAGACTTAAGCACATGTGTCCCACCGACCCGGTCCTGTGGCTGCGGAGCGTGGACCGCTCGCTGCTCCTCCAGGGCTGGCAAGACCAGGGGTTCATCACCCCGGCCAACGTGGTGTTTGTCTACATGCTGTGCCGCGATGTGGTATCCTCTGAGGTGGCAAACGAACATGAGCTGCAGGCCGTGCTGCTCACCTGCCTCTACCTGTCCTACTCCTACATGGGCAACGAGATCTCCTACCCACTGAAACCCTTCCTGGTGGAGAGCTCCAGGGACATCTTCTGGGACCGCTGCCTGTCCATCATCAACCTGATGAGCACTAAGATGCTTCAGATCAACTCGGACCCGCACTATTTCACCCAGGTGTTTGCCGACCTGAAGAACGAAAGCCAGAAGGAGGAGGAGAGGAGCCGCTTGCTCATTGGTCTGGACCGGTGAGGGCCCTGGGGAGAGGGGCCGGGGAGGGGCAGGGGCCTACTCCAGTCTGGCATTTCAAAATGGGGGAGGGGGATTGGTTGAGGGAGTAGGAAGAGAAGAGTGGGGAAGTTTTGATGGGAAGAGATTCATTTTGAGGGTTGATATAAGGGTTAATTTGGCATAGATATACCCCAAAAGTTTTTGATTATAAGCATGTTTAACAGCTAACATTACAACAGTTCACTGGAAGAGGGACATGAGAACACAGTTTGATTAAAAACAAATGACATTTTATGGTAAAAATATTATTTATCTCAATTTATCTTAAAACCAACTAATGTTTTTCGAAAGGAAAGAGGATCGTATTTTCACTGCACCTAAGAATGAAAGCTTTTGACACCTAAAAAAATGCCAGACTTGGGTACATCCTCTGTTTACGAACATGTATATAAAAACATTGAAAAATACAAAACCAACAATAATACACAATAAAAAAAAAACAGTAGAAAAAGAACACAAATGTGCAGCTATGAATGTGTAGAGGATTGAGACCAGCCACCTGCTGACTGTCTGAGATGCACTGCCTATTGTGTGACTGGGCTACTACTCACATCATGGATGAACAGAGAACCTGCAACCCTGGTTCTTTAGACTCTGAAGTGAACACCCAGCTCTGCTGCAGCGTAAACATGATTTGACCTGAAAGGAAAAGTGGGGCCACCGATGCAGATTCATGTATTGCGTTTATTGTTTGTGACTTGGCGAGAGGGGTTTGGTGGAGAAAGATTGGTTCAGAAGGATTTGAAAAAAAGCCTGCATTGCATTGTGGGATTTTTTTTGTTGACCACAACACAACAGGACATGAGGAATTACAGTACAACCTAAAGACACAACACTTGATGGTCGGTCACACTACATGTTAAGAAAGGCCTACTTTATTTTCATCTCAGAATTTTTTTTATGGATGTTCAAAGGCTCAAGCCCAGGGAGGCTTATCTATTGCCCTTTTTCTATTTTTAACTTTGAAATAATAGCCTAATGCACGTGTGCCATGCAATTTTGGAGGGCAGGAATGACTTAACTGCATCTGCATTAGAGAATGCTGTGAACAAAGTGATAACTAGTTTATTTAGCTATGCTTGCTTAAATAGGCTATTTGTTTACCAAGGAATTCTTTTGTACTTTTGTCTGATGGTTGTGTCTAAAAACACTTGGGAATGAAGGTCCATATTGTGCTATAAGAAATTCAGCATTAACAAATGTTTAACTAGTGCCATATCTTTGATGAAAATCCTGTAGGTCTGAAAACACAGCGAAAGATGTCCAAATGTTGAGTGAACTTAATTTATTGTAATTTTATGTTCTCTTGGCACATCCCTTGTAATCAAAAGATCATGAATGAATGACCAATTGGTCTATTTCAAATTACAGGATATGGTGGGAATGAAGATTGATGGTTGTTGCAAATGAATGTTCCATGGAATAAGCTATAGATTAGCCCTAGATTAACAACCAATAAAAATCTGACCATCGACAAAGTAACCAACACATCAGAGAGACCTTGAGTAAAGACAAAACCCCTTAGAACCTTTAGCACCCCTAGAACCCTTAGAACCCTAGGCACAGAGCAATCCCAAACCCAACACACCACCCAGCTCCACATATCAACAAGACAACATAACCATCAGCCAATGGCAGAGCATTTCACTCAAAACCACTCAGTGGCACAGCATAAACATTTACAGACAGCCTCCCCTGGCGTAATCTCTCCATGCCAATATTAATCAAATCTAAGACAACAATGTATTCAGCTGGGGAGGAGATGAGGCCATGGTCAGGTTAGATTCTAGTTGACCTCCATGAGATAATCAGGTTTTCAAATCAGCTGAAGCCACTAGGATAAATGGAAGAGCATAGAGGGAAATAGGAACACCATGGCAACCTGGACTACATCTACATGAGAGCTTACGGAGCAGTCAAGATACATGGCAATCATTTGCATTGAAGAATTGTAGAGGCTAAAAAAGATTATAGAACTGATAGCATCGCCATCTCCAATAACTGAGATAAAGGGAGGTGGTAGGTTTTTCTGTCAACCACTGTTATATGTTGTAAGAGATATGTCGAATTGAATCCACAGATTAACAGGAATATGTTTTCTATAGTATACAGTACAGAGACTTAACTGGACCTTGGGGGGAAAAAACAACAAATGAAAATAATGCACATAAAAACAAGCGAATAAAAAGTAGTATTTGCCAGCTTTTTATCACCTCAACAGTGAGAAATTCCGCATGCTTTCTTTCATTAGTTGATTCTCAAATTTCTTTCTATAAATGCAAAATGTTTATAGTCATATGCAGCGAATAAATACCATTTTCATTTGTATGTCTTTTCCATGCCCACAAAAGGCTATTCTCTTCTGTCATGTGATGAAGGTTGTTCTTGGGGACTGTTGGTTGACATATGATAGATCTCTCTCCTCTGCTGTATCAGTGGGAGTCAAAGAGAAAAATGTATGGTGCAAATGGACATGGTTGTGGAGCGGTACCGTGGCATTGTGCCTTGCAATGGGAAATGGGTTGTTGTGTGTAGCGCAGTAGGAGGGACACAAACTTTGGATGGGCTACTGCTCTGGGGAAAAAGCAGGGCATTGGGGTAAGGGGTCAAAAGCAGGGGAATCTTGACCCTCTCGCTGTTCACTTGCCCCAACTCACTAAAATGTGCCATTTTTTTGCCACTTGCATCACTGACTAGTTGTTTGAAAGACTTGGAAAAACCTTACAAAAAAAGAGAAAAAAAGTGATATGTTTGAACATTTCAGTCGACTTCGATTTCAGTATCTTGTTGCGTACTTTGTAGAACAAAAAAAGGGTGTTAAAGAACATGAAAAGGGGGCATTTCAATGATGCATGTGAGCGCAAGTGTGTGAGAGTTTATCTGTACAGAAGAATGTGTGAATTTTGTTTTCTTATGACAAAGAGGAAGTGGAAAAGAGGATACTCTACACTGATAGACTACTGGGACTGGGATGTGATCACTGATAGACTACTGGGACTGGGATGTGATCACTGATAGACTACTGGGACTGGGATGTGATCACTGATAGACTACTGGGACTGGGATGTGATCACTGAAAGACTACTGGGACGTGATCACTGATAGACTACTGGGACTGGGATGTGATCACTGATAGACTACTGGGACTGGGATGTGATCACTGATATACTACTGGGACTGGATGTGATCACTGATAGACTACTGGGACTGGGATGTGATCACTGATAGACTACTGGGACTGGGATGTGATCACTGATAGACTACTGGGACTGCGATGTGATCACTGATAGACTACTGGGGCTGGGATGTGATTGTAGGGGGGGAGCTGTTCAAATATGTTATTTTGAAAAAGACAAAAAAAGACATTGCTCCAATTGAACCTTTCTCAGTTTGTTTCTGCTTACTTTAATTTATTTTTGTACTGTGATGGAAAATAAAATGCACTGATTGTTCATGACGCACAAATGAGTGGTGTCTTCATCTGCAGCTGAACCCTTCAGTGATATAATCACATAATTGACACTGTGTTTACTAGACCCCACAATATACAAGTCTATAGTCCATATACTGTATAGTTAGAGTAGCAGGGGTTATGAACTGACTAATCTGTGGAATGAAATCCATGAAATAATAATTTGAAGATTAAACATGGCATAGATCTCATATCCAGAAGAGATTCCAGCTAGTTACAAAAGATTGAGACATAAAGAATAGAATCTGGTTGAATCATTGCATTATCTATGACCATTCAATCTGTCTCAATTTGGCCATGGGGTAAATCAAAGGCAATATAATCAAAGAGTATGAAATATAGCACAACTGCCGACTCTTAGTTTGACCTAATTTATACCAACATGTCATGTGCAACTAGAGGGAAAAATAACTCGAGACCACCTTTAGTCCACACACAGAGAAGTGTACAAAGCTCTCCCTCGTCCTCCACTTGGCAAATCTGACCATAATTATGTCCTCCTGATTCTTATTTACAAGCAAAAACTAAAGCAGGAAGTGCCAGTGACTCGCTCAATACGGAAGTGGTCTGATGCACAGATGCTAAGCTACAGGACTGTTTTGCTAGCACAGATAGGGAATATTTCCGAAATTCATCTGATGGCATTGAAGAGTATACCACATCAGTCACCGACTTCATCAATGACATCTTCACAACAGTGACCATACGTACTGTACATATCCCAACCAGAAGCCATGGATTACAGGCAACATTCGCACTGAGCTAAAAGCTAGTGCTGCCGCTTTCAAGGAGAGGGACACTAATCCGGACACGTATAAGAAATCCCGCTATACCCTCCGACAAGCCATCAAACAGGCAAAGTTTCAATACAGGACTAAGATTGAGTCCTACCTCACCGCCGCTGACGCTCGTCGGATATGGCAAGGCTTGCAAACTCTTACGGATTTCAAAGAGAAGCCCAGCCGCGAGCTGCCCAATGACACAAGCCTACCAGACGAGCTAAAATATTTCTATCCGCGCATCGAGGCAAGCAACACTGAAGCTTGCATGAGAGCACCAGCTGTTCCAGACAACTGTGTGATCACGCTCTCCGTAGCCGATGTGAGTAAGACCTTTAAACAGGTCGACATTTACAAAGCCACAGTGCCAGATGGATTACCAGGACGTGTATTCAGAGCATTCAACCTCTCCCTGACTGAGTCTGTAATACCTACATGTTTCAAGCAGACCACCATAGTCTCATAGTCCCTTTACCCAAGAACGCCAAGGTAAATTGCCTAAATGGCTAATGACCCGTAGCACTAACGTCTGTAGCCATGAAGTGCTTTGAAAGGCTGGTCATTAACACAATCACCCCAAAAACCCTAGACTCATTCCAATTCGCAAACCGCCCCAACAAATCAACAGATGACGCAATCTCTATTGCCCTCCACACTGCCCTTTCCCACCTGGACAAAAGGAACATCTACGTGAGAATGCTGTTCATTGACTAAAGTTCAGCATTCAACACTATAGTGCCCTCAAAGCTCATCGCTAAACTAAGGACCCTGGGACTAAACACCTCCCTCTGCAACTGGATTCTGGACTCCCTGACGGGCCAGCCCCAGGTGGTAAGGGTAGGCAGCAACACATCTGCCACGCTCTTCCTTAACACAGGGGATCCTTAGGGGTGCGTGCTTAGTCCCCTCCTGTACTCCCTGTTCACCCACGACTGCGTGGCCAAGCAAGACTCCAACACCATTATTAAGTTTGCCGACAACACAACGTTGGTAGACCTGATCACCGACAACAATGAAACAGCCTATAAGGAGGAGATCAGAGACCTGGCAGTGTGGTGCCAGGACAACAACCTCTATCTCAACATGAGGAAGACAAAGGAGCTGAAAGGCTCCATTCATATCGACAGGGCTGTAGTGGTGTGGGTCAAGAGTTTCAAGTTCCTTGGTGTCCACATCACCAACAAACTATCATAGTCCAAACACACCAACACAGTCGTGAAGAGGGCACGGCAACACCTATTCCCTCACAGGAGACTGAAAATATTTGGCAATCGGTCCCCAGATCCTCAAAAAGTTCTACAGTTTCACCATCGAGAGCATCCTGACTGGTTGCATCACCGCCTGGTATGGCAACTGCTCGGCATCTGATCACAAGGCGCTACAGAGGGTAGTACGTATGGCCCAGTACATCACCGAGGCCAAGCTTCCTGCCATCCAGGACATCTATACCAGGCGGTGTCAGAGGAAGGCCCTAAACATTTTCAAAGACTCCAGCCACCCAATTTCTAGACTGTTCTCTCTGCTATCGCACAGCAAGCGGTACCAGAGCACCAAGTGCGCCGACAGAGATGGCCGCCTCGCTTCGCGTTCCTAGGAAACTATGCAGTTTTGTTTTTTTCCGTGTTATTTCTTACATTAGTACCCCAGGTCATCTTAGGTTTCATTACATACAGTCGAGAAGAACTACTGAATATAAGATCAGCGTCAACTCACCATCAGTACGACCAAGAATATGTTTTTCGCGACGCGGATCCTGTGTTCTGCCTTACAAACAGGACAACGGAGCGGATCCCATGCAGCGACCCAAAAAAACGACTCCGAAAAAGAGGGAAACGAGGCGGTCTTCTGGTCAGACTCCGGAGACGGGCACACCGTGCACCACTCCCTAGCATTCTTCTTGCCAATGTCCAGTCTCTTGACAACAAGGTTGATGAAATCCGAGCAAGGGTAGCATTCCAGAGGGACATCAGAGACTGTAACGTTCTTTGCTTCACGGAAACGTGGCTCACTGGAGAGACGCTATCCGAGGCGGTTCAGCCAACGGGTTTCTCCACGCATTGCGCAGACAGAAACAAACATCTTTCTGGTAAGAAGAGGGGCGGGGGCGTATGCCTTATGGCTAACGTGACATGGTGTGATGAAAGAAACATACAGGAACTCAAATCCTTCTGTTCACCTGATTTAGAATTCCTCACAATCAAATGTAGACCGCATTATCTACCAAGAGAATTCTCTTCGATTATAATCACAGCCGTATATATCCCCCCCAAGCAGACAGTACAGGTGCATCAAAGCTGGGACCGAGAGACTGAAAAAAAGCTTCTATCTCAAGGCCATCAGACTGTTAAACAGCCACCACTAACATTGAGTGGCTGCTGCCAACACACTGACACTGACTCAACTCCAGCCACTTTAATAATGGGAATTGATGGGAAATTATGTAAATATATCACTAGCCACTTTAAACAATGCTACCTTATATAATGTTACTTACCCTACATTATTCATCTCATATGCATACGTATATACTGTACTCTATATCATTGACTGTATTCTTATGTAATACATGTATCCCTAGCCACTTTAACTATGCCACTTTGTTTACATACTCATCTCATATGTATATACTGTACTCGATACCATCTACTGTATCTTGCCTATGCTGCTCTGTACCATCACTCATTCATATATCCTTATGTACATATTCTTTATCCCCTAACACTGTGTACAAGACAGTAGTTTTGGAATTGTTAGTTAGATTACTTGTTATTACTGCATTGTCGGAACTAGAAGCACAAGCATTTCGCTACACTCGCATTAACATCTGCTAACCATGTGTATGTGACAAATAAAATTTGACAAATAAAATTTGATTTGATTTGAAGTCTAGCTCCTTAACAGCGTCTATCTTCCAAGCCATAAGACTGCCGAACAGTTAATCAAATTACTATTTGAATTTACCCTTTTTTTTTTACGCTGCTGCTTATTATCTATGCATAGTCACGTTACCCCTAATGTACAGATGACCTCGACTAACCCGTACCCCCACACATTGACTCGGTACCCGTACCCCCTGAATATAGCCTCATTATTGTTATTTTACCGTGTTACTTTTTTGAACTTCAGTTTATTTAGTAAATATTTTCTTACTCTGCATTGTTGGTTAAGGGCTTGTAAGTTAGCATTTCACTGTAAGGTCTGTTGTATTTGACGCATGTGACAAATTTGATTTGATTTAGTGATCGTCCATCGGACGATCGTCCATCGGCTTTGGCTGTCGCGACGTCATCTAGGGAAACAGCTGCTAGGTTAGCAGGCGCTTTAGCGTGGTTTAGCTCCCCCCAAAAATCACACAGACATCACAACAGCTGGGAGAAGGAAAAAAAAACATCACAGACTAGCCTATATACCAGCAGACCTTGATGAACCATGTCTTTTCCTGGTTGAAGAGAGATAAAAGGGGTGTCATCATCACATCTCCCCATTCACAAATTTGCACACACGCACACACACGCATACGCACAAGACTAGGTGAGTAATATCAAATGCTGTATGCCAACAAAAGATGAAGTCATTAAGCAAACTTGAGCAAATACATTTATTAATCAAATGATTCATCAAATAACTATCATTGTGGCTCTTGCATATAACATAAAACAGTGACGTTCCCTTCAGATTTGGTCCAAACACTTTTTCTTTCATTATCAATATTGATATATTACATAAATATGCTAAATTAGGCACGTACATTTTCTGATCAAACTATCTATATATTCATCTAGATATTTGGTGTATTGAATAGATTGAAGGAAATGAGAAGATACAACAATGTTATCAATCTTCCCCAATTTAACATTTTCTGATATCTTTGCAGTATAATTTAAACCATTTTAACCATGAAAAGTTGGGAATATGGGGCACATTGTAATCAAAAGGGTTACCAACAGAACAAACCCAATGAAATAGTATAGACTGGGATCCCTTTCTGAAGGAACGTTAGTGATATCCGGCTAGGAAAAATAAATGGCTATGGACTCAACCAAAACAATCTGGAAAACGTAATGGAAAAAGTAACCTATTTTCACTTTGATGACTTTTTCCCATTTGCACTGGATGTACGGTAGAGGACTCAGGATATGAATAGTCTCCATGCTGCACCCCAAAGAGTGTCAGTGAACCATTAGAATCCTTACTCAACTGAAGAACCACGTGTTGTTCCCGTCTTATTTATGTAGTAGTGGGGAAATTGGGCAGTATAATTTAAACCATTTTAACCATGAAAAGTTGGGAATATGGGGCACATTGTAATCAAAAGGGTTACCAACAGAACAAACCCAATGAAATAGTATAGACTGGGATCCCTTTCTGAAGGAACGTTAGTGATATCCGGCTAGGAAAAATAAATGGCTATGGACTCAACCAAAACAATCTGGAAAACGTAATGGAAAAAGTAACCTATTTTCACTTTGATGACTTTTTCCCATTTGCACTGGATGTACGGTAGAGGACTCAGGATATGAATAGTCTCCATGCTGCACCCCAAAGAGTGTCAGTGAACCATTAGAATCCTTACTCAACTGAAGAACCACGTGTTGTTCCCGTCTTATTTATGTAGTAGTGGGGAAATTGGGCATCTCATCTATCTCAGTCTCTTCATTGATGCACTTTCCCTCTCTCTTTCTCTTTTGTCTTCTCCTTCCTTTCCCTCTCTCCTCAGGGCACGGGGGGGTGGGGGGTGGGGGCGGGGGGGGGGTCAGAGTAAACTCCTCCTCGGCTCTGCAGTCGCACAGTCTACTCACCCGGGCATAGTGCCAAGACGTGATGGAGTGAGGCGAAAGAGAGAGAGCGATAGAGAATAAGAGGGGAGGAGAGGAGGGAGCCAGGCTGGGCTTTTGTTCTCAGACAAAAGTATCCTTCCCTACAAGACAGGCATGTCGGTAGAGAAACCTATTTCGGTGGGATGTGACACACAGTCACAGACAGAGCATTGTAATGAGTAGTGGAATAGAAAAGCCCTGTCGGAAAAAATATTGTATAACTGGAGGATATGGGGGGATAGCTATAGTTGGCCTTCTCATAATAACCAAGTCTTACAGGCAGCCCTGAGGATTAGCCACATATTAAAAACCTGCCGTTAGAGATACTACTGTGACGTCCCTGATAATACCCACAACACAATACATAGCCTACAACTTCCCCCCCAATACAGGGACATTTTCTGGTCTGAAGTGGCTTATTAACCAACAGAACAAGGTCATCATAGACCATAGCTGCAAGGTAAAGGAATATTTGATCAGTTGAGAGGGACGCTAACTAACTAATTACAATACCGATTTTTCCGGACGATATTCAAAGCAATTAGCGCTCGGCAGCAATTCTGAAAGTGATTGGAGAAAACTTTTTTTCACTCTGAAAAGAATGCCAAGTGACAGAGCGATATCTGCAGCAGTACTTTGACACTGAAACTAGAACTACTGGAAGTAGGCCAAGGATCTTGGGAAATGGCAGTGTTCATAATATCCCTCCACTGTCACCTCAGTCTAAGTCAATACCCACTGGGCACAGACAGCAATTCAACGTCTATTCCAATTGGTCCATTCCAATTCAACGTCTATTCCGAGTGGGTTCAAAGTCATTTCCTTGAAATTACATGGAAACAACGTTGATTTAGCCAGTGCGTGCCCAGTGGGCAGGCCTAGTCAGTCACACAAGAACACAATACTACTGATTTACTGCGCGGGTACAGTGTCGACATCCTTTCTCTCGTCTATGGAAAACGTACAACATCTGGCTGTGTCGTCTATGGAAAACGTACAGCATCTGGCTGTGTCGTCTATGGAAAACGTACAGCATCTGGCTGTGTCGTCTATGGAAAACGTACAGCATCTGGCTGTGTCGTCTATGGAAAACGTACAACATCTGGCTGTGTCGTCTATGGAAAACGTACAGCATCTGGCTGTGTCGTCTATGGAAAACGTACAACATCTGGCTGTGTCGTCTATGGAAAACGTACAGCATCTGGCTGTGTCGTCTATGGAAAACGTACAACATCTGGCTGTGTCGTCTATGGAAAACGTACAACATCTGGCTGTGTCGTCTATGGAAAACGTACAGCATCTGGCTGTGGTCATATAGCATAGACGTGCTGAAATGTTGACATAATGGATTAAGTCATTTACGATGCATCAATAAATCATTATCTAGAACTATTGCCATGAAATGTTCACAATCTGGCGGGGGGGCAAGTCCACTCATAAGCACATTTTGCGTAATACTATAAGCATGTAGAGTACTATTAATGTACATACAGTACACAGAGAGAACAGATAACAGGTTTTAAATTGAGATTTTAATGCTCCCCTCAGAGCACGTCGTGACTTTCGGGTTCAAGATATGCTCAACACATCCCACTTCACACCCTGTGACTAACCGACTAAACACTTCTCATCTGTGCCTCTGACACGGGTTCTGTCCCTGAAATACACGGGACAACATTCTCTCCCGTTCTTGTTTCCAATGTGTGCATGTAGGACTGTCTGTGAGTCTCTAGTCCAAAACAAAAGGGTAGTGTTAAAAAAAACTTCCATCAAATCTCCACTTTAGATCAAAATAAATAACGAAATCTGATTCTAATCAAAATAAACCAAAGCTAGCGTAATATATAATGATTAATGCCCCAACTAAACATATGAACTTGATATTGAAAAGTGAGGGGGAAAAAAATCTACTCTTTGATGAATTATTGTTGTGCATGTGTGTGAGTCTGTCAAACAAATGTTGTTTTTTTGCATGTGTTAAACATCTTACATGTCCTATTGAATTTTTTTGTTGTTGCGTAAAATAAATACCCATTCAAAAAAGGTACACATTTGGCATGTCTGTCATTCTGAGAACTCAAATCCTCCCATGAGGTTTGGCATGTTTGTGATTCTGAGAGCTCAAATCCTCCCATGCATCACGCCAAAACATCCTCTCAACCAGTGGCGCTATCTAGTTCACAAATCAGCTCTATACCTAACATATATATGGTTCCTGTAGTCTTCATTTGACACTTGTCATCGTCACAGACCGAGTGGCCCCCGAGGGGCCCTTTTAGTTTCCAGGAACTGCCAGAATGTAACCGGAGCGGCTCTTAGTGAAGTCTGGCTGTGATTGGTTGATTTTGGGCTCCACAATGATGGTGCACTTCCTGCCGTTCATACTGCACTGGATGGGACTGGCGATATTCACTTGCAGCTTCCTCTTCTCACTGCAGAGAGAGGGAGAGAGAGAGAGAGGGAGAAAGAGAGACTTGTTAAGCATGTGTTGAACATGCATAGCTTACAGCTGTTACATCAATATCAACAGAGAGAGAGAGTATGGTGTATGATGTTTGGTGTGTGTGCTCGTTCAAAAGGCTAAAGGCCTTTTTACTCCAAAAACACTGATATGGTTCACTACAATTGAATGTGCATCCTTCACCATTGTCAATATTCCTCGTCATAATATGGACATGACAGCGAACTGGATGCCAACGGGCATAGATATAGACTATAGAGCAAGGCTCTCCATGCCTGTTCCCGGAGAGCTACCATCCTGTCGGTTTTCGCACCAACCCTAATCTAGTGCACCTGATTGTAATAATTAGCGGGTTGACCAGCTGAATCAGGTTAGTTACAACTGGGGTTGGAGCAAAAACCTGCAGGAGGTTAGCTCTCCAGGAACAGGGATGGAGAGGCCTGCTATGTAGATTGACAATAGCGAGCCCACGCTAGGCTAGCCTATACCCCAGGAACGATCCCTGTGCCTGTACTGTAGGTACGGCTCACCAGCCGATTGGATTTTAGCGCTTGCCACATCTAGTGAAGGGGTTTCTGGCTGAATGGCCATCTTGCACTATTCCCTCTTTGAGAGGATCAATGAGGCAAATCAAAGATTTGTTGAGGGGGAAAAAAGCATTTGTGAAGGAGTCAGGGTGTGTGGGCAAACAGATGGGAGTGTTTTAAAGTGTGTGTTTAAGAGCTGTAACTAGTGCTACAGTGAACGACAGCACCTGGGAAGAGAGGGAGAGAAATGCTTGTCTACGTAATCCAACTCTCATCCTGACACCATTCCACCATAACGACGGTCGCTCGCATCGTTTGTCAACAAAACATAATTCATGATAATACACTTGGTGACTCGTGGAAATGGCCGGAGCCAAAACGTCCACTCAACCAGTGGCGCTAAGTCTACAGAAATTAATCAGCGCGACCTCAACACCCATTAGTTACGCAACAATGCCTAACAAACAAAAACAAATCACCTCAAACTACCCACGTCAGACTTCTGCATTATACCTATAGCACTGTAGCCTAGCAATGAGGGCTGCATCTGTCATGGCCGCCCATGCCAGGGCCAGCCAATAGGACAACAGCTTTGATGAATGCCCGGGCCTGTCTCTGGTGCTTTCACCACCTCTCTTTCTCTCTGTCCGTCCGTCCGTCTCTGTCCGTCCGTCCGTCTGTCTCTGTCCGTCTCTGTCCGTCCGTCTGTCTCTGTCCGTCTGTCTCTGTCCGTCCGTCCATCTCTGTCCGTCCGTCCGTCTCTGTCCGTCCGTCCGTCCGTCCCTGTCCGTCCGTCTCTGTCCGTCCGTCTGTCTCCATCCGTCTCTGTCCGTCTCTATCCATCCGTACTTCCGTCTCTGTCCATCCGTCCGTCTGTCTCTGTCCATCCGTCCGTCTGTCTCCGTCCGTCTCTGTCCGTCCGTACTTCTGTCTCTGTTCATCCGTCCGTCTGTCTCTGTCCATCCGTCCGTCTGTCTCCGTCCGTCTCTGTCCGTCCGTACTTCCGTCTCTGTCCGTCCGTCCGTCCGTCTCTGTCCATCCATACTTCCGTCTCTGTCCATCCGTCCGTCCGTCCGTCTCCGTCCGTCTCTGTCCGTCTGTCTTCGTCCGTCTCCGTTCGTCCGTCTCCGTCCGTCTCCGTCCGTCTCCGTCCGTCTCCGTCCGTCCGTCTCCGTCCGTCTCTGTCAGTCTCTGTCCATCCGTCCGTCCGTCTCTGTCCATCCGTCCGTCCGTCTCTGTCCATCCGTCCGTCCGTCTCTGTCCATCCGACCGTCCGCCCGTCTCTGTCCTTCCGTCTGTCTCCGTCCGTCCGTCTGTCTCCGTCCATCCGTCTCTGTCCATCCGTCTCCGTCCGTCTCTGTCCGTCTGTCTCCGTCCGTCTCTGTCCATCCGTCCGTCCGTCTCCGTCCGTCTCTGTCCGTCTGTCTCCGTCCATCTCTGTCCGTCCGTCCGTCTGTCTCTGTCCGTCCGTCCGTCCGTCTCTGTCCGTCCGTCCGTCCGTCTCTGTCCGTCCGTCTCTGTCCGTCCGTCTCCGTCCGTCTTTGTCCGTCCGTCCGTCTCCGTCCATCTCCGTCCGTCCGTCTCCGTCCGTCTCTGTCCGTCCGTCCGTCTCCGTCCGTCTGTCTCTGTCCGTCCGTCTGTCTCCGTCCGTACTTCCGTCTCTGTCCATCCGTACGTCCGTCTCTGTCCATCCGTACGTCCGTCTCTGTCCATCCGTACTTCCGTCTCTGTCCATCCGTACTTCCGTCTCTGTCCATCCGTACTTCCGTCTCTGTCCATCCGTACTTCCGTCTCTGTCCATCCGTACTTCCGTCTCTGTCCATCCGTACGTCCGTCTCTGTCCATCCGTACTTCCGTCTCTGTCCATCCGTACGTCCGTCTCTGTCCATCCGTACGTCCGTCTCTGTCCGTCCGTACGTCCGTCTCTGTCCGTCCGTACGTCCGTCTCTGTCCGTCCGTACGTCCGTCTCTGTCCGTCCGTACGTCCGTCTCTGTCCGTCCGTACGTCCGTCTCTGTCCGTCCGTACGTCCGTACTTCCGTCTCTGTCCGTCCGTACTTCCGTCTCTGTCCGTCCGTACTTCCGTCTCTGTCCGTCCGTACTTCCGTCTCTGTCCGTCCGTACTTCCGTCTCTGTCCGTCCGTACTTCCGCCTCTGTCCGTCCGTACTTCCGTCTCTGTCCGTCCGTACATCCGTCTCTGTCCGTCCGTACTTCCGTCTCTGTCCGTCCGTACGTCCGTCTCTGTCCGTCCGTACGTCCGTCTCTGTCCGTCCGTACGTCCGTCTCTGTCCGTCCGTACGTCCGTCTCTGTCCGTCCGTACGTCCGTCTCTGTCCGTCCGTACGTCCGTCTCTGTCCGTCCGTACTTCCGTCTCTGTCCGTCCGTCTCCGTCCGTCCGTCTGTCTCCGTCCATCCGTCTCTGTCCATCCGTCTCTGTCCGTCTGTCTCCGTCAGTCTCTGTCCATCCGTCCGTCCGTCTCCGTCCGTCTCTGTCCGTCTGTCTCCGTCCATCTCTGTCCGTCCGTCCGTCTCTGTCCGTCCGTCTCTGTCCATCCGTCCGTCCGTCTCTGTCCGTCCGTCCGTCTCTGTCCGTCCGTCCGTCTCCGTCTCTGTCCGTCCGTCTCCGTCCGTCTCTGTCTGTCCGTCTCCGTCCGTCTCTGTCCGTCCGTCTCCGTCCGTCTTTGTCCGTCCGTCCGTCTCCGTCCGTCCGTCTCCGTCCGTCTGTCTCTGTCCGTCCGTCTGTCTCAGTCCGTACTTCCGTCTCTGTCCATCCGTACTTCCGTCTCTGTCCATCCGTACGTCCGTCTCTGTCCATCCGTACGTCCGTCTCTGTCCATCCGTACGTCCGTCTCTGTCCATCCGTCCGTCCGTCTCTGTCCGTCCGTACTTCCGTCTCTGTCCGTCCGTACTTCCGTCTCTGTCCGTCCGTACGTCCGTCTCTGTCCGTCCGTACGTCCGTCTCTGTCCATCCGTACTTCCGTCTCTGTCCATCCGTACTTCCGTCTCTGTCCATCCGTACGTCCGTCTCTGTCCATCCGTCCGTCCGTCTCTGTCCATCCGTCCGTCCGTCTCTGTCCATCCGTCCGTCCGTCTCTGTCCATCCGTCCGTCCGTCTCTGTCCATCCGTCCGTCCGTCTCTTTCCATCCGTCCGTCCGTCTCTTTCCATCCGTCCGTCCGTCTCTGTCCATCCGTCCGTCCGTCTCTGTCCATCCGTACTTCCGTCTCTGTCCATCCGTACTTCCGTCTCTGTCCATCCGTACTTCCGTCTCTGTCCATCCGTACTTCCGTCTCTGTCCATCCGTACTTCCGTCTCTGTCCGTCCGTACTTCCGTCTCTGTCCGTCCGTACTTCCGTCTCTGTCCATCCGTACGTCCGTCTCTGTCCGTCCGTACGTCCGTCTCTGTCCGTCCGTACTTCCGTCTCTGTCCGTCCGTACGTCCGTCTCTGTCCGTCCGTACGTCCGTCTCTGTCCGTCCGTACGTCCGTCTCTGTCCGTTCGTACTTCCGTCTCTGTCCGTCCGTACTTCCGTCTCCGTCCGTCTCCGTCCGTCTCTGTCCGTCTCTGTCCGTCTCTGTCCGTCTGTCTCCGTCCATCTCTGTCCGTCCGTCCGTCTCTGTCCGTCCGTCTCTGTCCATCCGTCCGTCCGTCTCTGTCCGTCCGTCCGTCTCTGTCCGTCCGTCTCCGTCTCTGTCCGTCCGTCCGTCCGTCTCTGTCCGTCTGTCTCCGTCCATCTCTGTCCGTCCGTCCGTCTCTGTCCGTCCGTCTCTGTCCATCCGTCCGTCCGTCTCTGTCCGTCCGTCCGTCTCTGTCCGTCCGTCTCCGTCTCTGTCCGTCCGTCTCCGTCCGTCTCTGTCCGTCCGTCTCCGTCCGTCTTTGTCCGTCCGTCCGTCTCCGTCCGTCCGTCCGTCTCCGTCCGTCTGTCTCTGTCCGTCCGTCTGTCTCAGTCCGTACTTCCGTCTCTGTCCATCCGTACGTCCGTCTCTGTCCATCCGTCCGTCCGTCTCTGTCCGTCCGTCCGTCCGTCTCTGTCCGTCCGTCCGTCCGTCTCTGTCCGTCCGTCCGTCCGTCTCTGTCCGTCCGTCCGTCCGTCTCTGTCCGTCCGTCCGTCCGTCTCTGTCCGTCCGTCCGTCCGTCTCTGTCCGTCCGTCCGTCCGTCTCTGTCCGTCCGTCCGTCCGTCTCTGTCCGTCCGTACGTCCGTCTCTGTCCGTCCGTACGTCCGTCTCTGTCCGTCCGTACGTCCGTCTCTGTCCGTCCGTACGTCCGTCTCTGTCCGTCCGTACTTCCGTCTCTGTCCATCCGTACGTCCGTCTCTGTCCATCCGTACGTCCGTCTCTGTCCATCCGTACGTCCGTCTCTGTCCATCCGTACGTCCGTCTCTGTCCATCCGTACGTCCGTCTCTGTCCATCCGTACGTCCGTCTCTGTCCATCCGTACGTCCGTCTCTGTCCATCCGTACGTCCGTCTCTGTCCATCCGTACTTCCGTCTCTTTCCATCCGTCCGTCCGTCTCTTTCCATCCGTCCGTCCGTCTCTGTCCATCCGTACTTCCGTCTCTGTCCATCCGTACTTCCGTCTCTGTCCATCCGTACTTCCGTCTCTGTCCATCCGTACTTCCGTCTCTGTCCATCCGTACTTCCGTCTCTGTCCGTCCGTACTTCCGTCTCTGTCCGTCCGTACTTCCGTCTCTGTCCGTCCGTACTTCCGTCTCTGTCCGTCCGTACGTCCGTCTCTGTCCGTCCGTACGTCCGTCTCTGTCCGTCCGTACGTCCGTCTCTGTCCGTCCGTACGTCCGTCTCTGTCCGTCCGTACGTCCGTCTCTGTCCGTCCGTACGTCCGTCTCTGTCCGTCCGTACGTCCGTCTCTGTCCGTCCGTACTTCCGTCTCTGTCCGTCCGTACTTCCGTCTCTGTCCGTCCGTACTTCCGTCTCTGTCCGTCCGTCTCCGTCCGTCCGTGTCCGTCCGTCCGTCTCTGTCCATTTGTGTCTCAGGGGATAGCATGCTAAGCATAGCCACAGGTCTGCTATCAGCTGCTATCTGCTCACTTGAAAGGCAAGCAGGGTTACGTTTATAAACACACACACACCAGAAGAGGCTCCTCAGAGGAGGAAGGGGAGGACCATCCTACTCAGTAAAAATACGTTTAAAAAATAATTTAAATAAAAAAGTTTAGATTTTTAGAAAAAACTATACTAAATATATTCACATCACCAAATAACAAATAACTGATTAAAACACACTGTTTAAACACACTGCAATGAAGATCTTTTATTTATTTTTTCTTTTAATTTCACCTTTATTTAACTAGATAGGCCAGTTGAGAACAAGTTCTCATTTACAACTGCGACCTGGCCAAGATAAAGCAAAGCAGTGTGACAAAAACAACAACAGAGTTACACATGGAATAAACAAACGTACAGTCAATAACACAATAGAAAATCTGTATACAGTGTTTGAAAATTAAGTAAGGAGGTAAGGCAATAAATAGGCCAATAGTGGCGAAGTAATTACAATTTAGCAATTTACACTAGAGTGATACAGTTGAAGTCAGAAGTTACCATTCACCTTAGCCAAATATATTTAAACTCAGTTTTTCACAATTACTGACATTTAATCCTAGTAAAAACTCCCTGTCTTAGGTCAGTTAGGATCATCACTTTATTTTAAGAATGTGAAATGTCACAATATTAGTAGAGAGAATGATATATATGTTCTGGGATTGATTTGCGTGGTCCCATGGTGTTTATACTTGTGCACTATTGTTTGTACAGATGAACGTGGTACCTTCAGGTGTTTGGAAATTGCTCCCAAGGATGAACCAGACTTGTGGAGGTCTACAATTTTTTTTCTGAGGTCTTGGCTTATTTCTTTTGATTTTACCATGATGTCAAGCAAATAGGCACTCAGTTTGACAGTAGGCCTTGAAATACATCCACAGGTACACCTCCAATTGACTCAAATTATGTCAATTAGCCTATCAGAAGCTTCTAAAGCCATAACATAATTTTCTGGAATTTTCCAAGATGTTTAAAGGCACAGTCAACTTAGCAACTTGGTTGAAATCTGAAGTTTACATACACTTAGGTTGGAGTCATTAAAACTCGTTTTTCAACCACTCCACAAATTCCTTGTCAACAAACTATAGTTTTGGCAAGTTGGTTAGGACATCTATTTTGTGCATGACAAGTAATTTTTCCAACAATTGTTTACAGGCAGATAATTTCACTTAGAATTCACTGTATCACAATTCCAGTGGGTCAGAAGTTTACATACACTAACTTGACTGTGCCTTTAAACAGCTTGGAAAATTCCAGAAAATTATGTCATGGCTTTAGAAGCTTCTGATAGGCTAATTGACATCATTTGTACTAGGATTAAATGTCAGGAATTGTGGAAAACGGAGTTTAAATGTATTTGGCTAAGGTGTATGTAAACTTCCGACTTCAACTGTATGTAAACTTCTCACCCACTGGAATTGTGATACAGTTAATTATAAGTGAAATAATCTGTCTGTAAACAATTGTTGTAAAATTACTTGTGTCATGAACAAAGTAGATGTCCTGTGGAGTGGTTGAAAAACGAGTTGTAATGACTCCAACATAAGTGTACGTAAACTTACGACTTCATCTGTATATGTGCAGCTGATGATGTGCAAGTAGAAATACTGGTGTGCAAAAGAGCAGAAAAACAAAAACAAATATGGGGATGAGGTAGGTAGTTGGTTGGATGGGCTATTTACAGATGGGCTGTGTACAGCTGCAGCGATTGGTAAGCTGCTCTAACAGCTGACGCTTAAAGTTAGTGAGGGTTATATAAGTCTCCAACTTCAGTGATTTTTGCAATTTGTTCTAGTCATTGGAAGCAGAGAACTGGAAGGAAAGGTGGCCAAAGAGGTGTTGGCTGTCACGCCCTGACCTTAGAGAGCATTTTAATGTCTCTATTTGGTTTGGTCAGGGTGTGATTTGGGGTGGGCATTCAATGTTTTGTTATCAACGATTTTGTATTTCTATGTTTTGGCCGGGTATGGTTCTCAATCAGGGACAGCTGTCTATCATTGTCTCTGATTGGGAACCATACTTAGGTAGCCCTTTTTTCCCTCCTTTCTTTGTGGGAAGTTGACTTTGTTTAGGGCACATAGGCTTTGAGCTTCACGGTTTGTTTTTTGTAGTGTTTATTGTTTTGTTCGGCGTCATTTTGATTAATAAAAGAAAATGTACGCTCACCACGCTGCACCTTGGTCCTCTTCCTTCAACAGCCGTGACATTGGTTTTGGGGATGACCAGTGAAATATACCTGCTGGAGCGCATGCTACGGGTGGGTGTTGCTATGCTGACCAGTGAACTGAGATAAGGCAGCGTTATACCTAGCAAAGACTTATAGAGGACCTGGAGACAGTTGGTTTGGTGACGAATATGTAACGAGGACCAGCCAACGAGAGCATACAGATCGCAGTGGTGGGTAGTATATGGGGCTTTGGTGACAAAACAAATGGCACTGTGATAGAATGCATCCAATTTGCTGAGTAGAGTGTTGGAGACTATTTTGTAAATGACATCGACAAAGTCAAGGATCGGTAGGATAGTCAGTTTTACGAGGGTATGTTTGGCAGCATGAGTGAAGCAGGCTTTGTTGAGAAATAGGAAGCCAATTCTAGATTTAATTTTGGATTGAAGATGCTTAATGTGAGTCTGGAAGGAGTGTTTACAGTCTAGCCAGACACCTAGGTATTTATAGTTGTCCACATGTCAGAACCGTCCAGAGTAGTGATGCTAGTCGGGGGGATGGGTGCGGGCAGCGATTGGTTGAAGAGCATGCATTTAGTTTAACTAGCATTTAAGAGCAGTTGGAGGCCACGGAAGGAGTGTTGTACGGCGTTGAAGCTCGTTTGGAGGTTTGCTAACACAGTGTCCAAAGAAGGGCCAGATGTATACAGAATGGTGTCGTCTGCGTAGAGGTGGATCAAAGAATCACCCGCAGCAAGAGCGACATCATTGATACATACCGAGAAAAGAGTCGGCCCGAGAATTGAACCCTGTGGCACCCCCATAGAGACTGCCAGAGGTCCGGACAACAGGCCCTCCGATTTGACACATTGAACTCTATCTGAGAAGTAGTTAGTGAACCAGGCGAGGCCGTCATTAGAGAAACCAAGGCTGTTGAGTCTTCTGATAAGAATACGGTGATTGACTGAGACGAAAGCCTTGGCCAGGTCGATGAAGACGGCTAGACAGTATTGTCTTTTATCGATGGCAGTTATGATATCGTTTAGGACCTTGAGCGTGGCTGAATTGCACCCGCGACCAGCTCGGAAACCAGATTGTGAAGCGGAGAAGGTGGGATTCAAAATGGTCGGTGATCTGTTTGTTCACCTGGCTTTCGAAGACTTTAGAAAGGCAGAGCAGGATGGATATGGGTCTGTAATAGTTTGGGTCTAGAGTGTCTCCCCTTTGAAGAGGGGGATGACCGCGGCCGCTTTCCAATCTTTAGGAATCTCAGACGATACGAAAGAGAGGCTGAACAGACTAGTAATAGGGGTTGCAACAACGGCGGCAGGTAATTTTAGGAAGAGAGGATCCAGATAGTTTATCCCACCTGATTTGTAGGGATCCAGATTTTGCAGCTCTTTCAGAACATCAGCTGTCTGGATTTGGGTGAAGGAGAAGGGGGGGGCTTGGGCCAGTTGCTGCGGGGGTGCAGAGTTTTTGGCCGGGGCTCGAGTAGCCCGGTGGAAAGCATGGCCAGCTGTAGAGAAACGCTTATTGAAATTCTCGATTATCGTGGATTTACAGTAGCCTCAACACTCTCTGGGGTAGCACCATGCTGTAGCCGGAGGACAGCTACCTTCCGTCCTCCTCTGGCTACATTGACTTCAATACAAAACTTAGAAGGCACAGTAATTAAGACAACTTCCAGAGGACGTGCTCCAAACTATCAGAGCTCTTGCAGCATGAACTGACATGTTGTCCACCCAAACAAAGGATCAGAGAATTAATCTAGTACTTAAATCATAAGCTACAGCTAGCTAGCACTGCAGCGCATAAAATGTGATAGTTGACTCAAAGAGACAGAAAGACAATAGTTGAACAGTTTCAAATTAATTTCTTCAAAAACAAAAGAGAATCAGTGTAAAGAGAGAGATAGCTATATTTCGTTTTTTTTTTTTCACTTTAATTTACTTCGCTAGTTAATGCAGCTAGCTAATTTAGCCTACTCAAATACCCGGCTCAAACCGAGAGGAATGCTATTTATGTTGGATAGCCTTAGCCAGCTAGCTAACACTGGAACTCTTCCAAGTCAAGGTAAGCTGTCGGTTGTATTAATCTATTGCAATCGGGGCCCGCTGGTGTAACTGCTAAACTGCTTGCTGTACACTGTACTGCGTGATTTGCCTAATAGAAACATTCGTTTTCAACTGTTGGACTACTGATTACACCCTAAATCAGCTAGATGCAGGCTAGAGTGTGCAAGGCAGTATTGAATGTGCCACTGTTTTGATTCTCCAATTTGTTTCTTGACATGTGCACCGTTATAAACCTTCATTCATAGGCTTGGTTGTAGAAACCTCATGATGGGTATAGGGAAAATTTGAGTATCATGTAATAGCCTAAACCTATCGATTTTACATTGAGCTGGGTGAATGGGATATGAATGAGAGTCATCCAATATGCTGTAATACAAATAAAGCCATGCTCATTAATAATCTTAAACAGCCCCGACCGCCACTGACACACACAGACGTTGTATAGAATATGTGTATCGGGACATCTTTATATGTGGTTAATACTAAGAAACGCTTAAGAAATGTAATATCCATTGTAAAATCCCTGTGATTCTGGTAGACGAAAATGCTACGAAAGCAAATCAGTCGACTGTTGACGTCACATCAATCCAATACTAAGTGACCAGTCTTAGTCGAGTTATCTCCCCAGGGGGACACTCAGACACCACTGCCTCTCCTCTCCTACTAGAAAAAAAGCATTATTTCCTACTCTCTTCCCCAGTAACTGTCTCTTCTCTGAATTATGAATCCTCTACCCCAGCCTCTCTGAGGATAAAGTGGAAGAACAGGAAGAGAAGTAGGGAATCTTCTTAGAGGTTGGGGACCGACAGGGCAACCTATCTGCATCCACGCAACACCGCTGACTCATCCTTTTAGGAGTGTTTTTGTCTCGGAGCCAAGCTCTCCTGTCTCCTGCAAAATATATGAGAACTTCCCATACTAAAGAGATACAGGTAAAGTCACTCAGCAAAGCCACTGTGGCTTGCAGAAGACTCTGGGCTCAGGATTAGGTTAAATACTGAGCAAAAATCTAAACGCAACATGCAACAATATTTATGATTTTACTGAGTTATAGTTCATATAAGGAAATCAGTCAATTGAAATATATTAATTAGGCCCTAATCTATGGCGTTCACATGACTGGGCAGTGGCGCAGCCATGGTTGGGCCTGCGAGGGCATAGGCCCACCCACTTGGGAGACTGGTCCACCCACTGGGGAGCCTGGCCCAGCCAATCAGAATGAGTTTTTCCCCACAAAAGGGCTTTATTACAGAAATAAATAGTAATCAGTTTTATCAGCTGTCCAGGTGGCTGGTCTCAGACGATCCCGCAGGTGAAGAAGCCGGATGTGGAGGTCCTAGGCTGGCGTGGTTACACGTGGTTTGCGCTTGTGAGGCTGGTTTGACGTACTGTCAAATTCTCTAAAACAACGTTGGAGGCGGCTTTATGGTAGAGAAAAGAACATTCAATTCTCTGCGATCAGCTCTGCTGGACATTCCTGCGGTCAGCATGCCAATTGCACGCTCCCTCAACTTGAGACATCTGTGGCATTGTGTTGTGTGACAAAACTGCACATTTTATAGTGGCCTTTTATTGTCCCCAGCACAAGGTGCAACTGTGTAATGGTCATGCTGTTTAATCAGCTTCTTGATATGCCACACCTGTCAGGTGGATGGATTATCTTGGCAAAGGAGAAATGCTCACTAACAGGGATGTAAACAGATTTGTACACACAATTTGAATGTTTTAGAGAAATAAGCTTCTTGGAACATTTCTAGGATCTTTCATTTCAGCTCATGAAACAAACACTTCACATTTTGCGTTTATATTTTTGTTCAGCGTAAAATAATTGATATGCGTAGGTTATATTTAGACCATTTAAAATCTTCTCTGAGAGACTTTAAAGTCCCTTTCAATGTGCTATGCTGGAAAATACCTATCAAGCTAACTAACAACAGAGGACTTGTGACGCAAATATGGGCAGATTACTGTAAATCTGGACAGTGCATGTGAATAGACTGTCTGTGGCAGAGACAAAGACAGACCAGATGCTCAACAAGAGTGCAGGTTCTATGCCAAGAGCAGCACGCCTGCCCCGAGGGAGGGGCTCCATAGGGTGCTGTTGATGTGGATCGGAGATGGAGAGAAACCCCCACTGTTCGCCTGTCAGATTGAATTTCCCTGCTTTCCTTAACAGCAGTTCTAAAATAAAACCCGCCCGCCTCCTCTGATCAATACTGAGATTGTGTGTGTGTGTGTGTGTGTGTGTGTGTGCGGTGCGCCTTCACTGACATTTTCAACCTCTCCCTGACCGAGTCTGTAATACCTACATGTTTCAAGCAGACCACCATAGTCGCTGTGCACAAGGAAGCGAAGGTAACCTGCCTAAATGATTACCGCCCTGTGGCACTCACGTCGGTAGCCATGAAGTGCTTTGAAAGGCTGGTCATGGCTCACATCAACAGCATCCTCCCGGATACCCTAGACCCACTCCAATTCGCATACCGCCCCAACAGATCCACAGATGACGCAAACTCAATCGCACTCCACACCGCCCTTTCTCACCTGGACAACAGAAACACCTATGTGAGAATGCTGTTCATCGACTACAGCTCAGTGTTCAACACCATAGTGCCCACCAAGTTCATCACTAAGCTAAGGACTCTGGGACTAAATACCTCCCTCAGACACTGGATCCTGGACTTCCTGACAGGCCGCCCCCAGGTGGTAAGAGTAGGCAACAATACATCTGCCACGCTGATCCTCAACACTGGGGCCCCTCAGGGGTGTGTACTTAGTCCCCTTCTGTATTCCCTGTTCACCCACGACTGTGTGGCAAAACACGACTCCAACACCATCATTAAGTTTGCTGACGACAAAACAGTGGTAGGCCTGATCACCGACAACAATGAGACGGCCTATAGGGAGGAGGTCAGAGAACTGGCAGTGTGGTGCCAGGACAACAACCTCTCCCTCAATGTGAGCGAGACAAAGGAAGTGATCGTGGACTACAGGAAAAGGCGGGCCGAACAGGCCCTTATTAACATCAACAGGGCTGCGGGGTCTCTACAGCCGCCATTTCCACCTCAACCATCCACCCTATCCCTCCCAATGGATCTGCATCCACTCTCTCACACGTCTCCCATGTTCCCCGCCAGCTCCAACCTAGACATCCCACTGGAGACGAAGGGAAAAGTAAACACACCTCTTTCAGGTCGCTAATGGTTCTAGCCAGGCGCACAGCGGGTTTAGAATTGTCCTTCAGTCACGTCACAACAGAGAGAGTGATTCATAGTTCAAGGCAGTTCCGCTGGCATCGGCGGCACTACAGGTCAGAGAGAGGTGGTTAGTGAGATGATGTTGGAGTGCTTTCAACTCCATTGTTCACTTTACAGTTGAAGGTATGAATATAGAGTCTCGGTGACTCAACTGAATTTACAACAACATTAGCCAATGCTTCCGCTGTCTCGCCAAATCACACCTCCTCTCTCAGTTTCTTCTCAGACATGTCTCTTCCAGCCTTTTCTGCCCCAAAACATCCAATGTGATATTAAACCACAGAGAAATCAACAACAGGAAGCAACAACAAAAAAAACTGCTCAAATGCAGGAACTCCAACCCTTCAAAACAGCCCAACAACCATTACAATATTTAGTAAGCTGTGAGAGTGCAGATATCTTCCTCTCCTCCTCTGTGTCTCTTTCTCCACCATTTCTTTCATGAAAAGAAGAGTTATATACTCTAAAATGGGGGAGATGACTAAGTAGGTCATTTAAAAATGTCTTAGCAGCAAAAAGTCTATTGATCAATGAGCCCTGAACGAAGAAAAGAGGAGAAGAGGAAGAGTACAACCAATCTGAAGGAAAGAGAAAGAAAGAGGGAGGAAATGGAGACACGAGAGAGACAAGCACACAATAACACACAATAGCACGCACACGCACACACACACACACAGAGAGAGAGAAAGCAGCCTAGCAGTGGAGCCGTGCAGTGAGACTGCCAAGGAGTGTTGATCAAAGCCACTGTAGCCTAGGTCAGCTAAGTGCCTAATGTACAGTAGCAGTGGAGGGAGGGGTCAAAAGGCCTTAACTATAGAGATCCTATAATGTAACTCCACACTCTTAATCATGTGAGGCGGCAGGTAGCCGAGTGGTTAGAGCATTGGGCCAGTAACCGAAAGTTTGCTAGATAGAATCCCTGAGCTGACAAGGTAAAAATCTGTCGTTCTGCCCCTGAACAAGGCAGTTAGCCCACTGTTCCTAGGCTGTCATTGTAAATAAGAATTTGTTCTTAACTGACTTGCCAAGTTAAATAAAAATAAATAGTGGAGGTTCAGCTGGTCCTGAAGGACACGTGTGTTGTACCGCCGTTCGTTACAACCTTCGCTGACAATAAGTTTAAAAAAAAAATGTGCTTCAGAGTACATGATATGAAATATGAAAGCATTATAAGAGCACAATAATTGAACGGGATTGGATCCACCACTACATGGATGATCTCATCATGCCTAGTGATGGGACTGATAACGTCAGTGTGAACAGAACACGTTTAGCTGCGACAGTGGAGACAGCGGAGACAGGTTTAACGCACTGCAAAGTGAGACCAGCTCTACTCCCATATGGGTAGAGACACTACTATTATCAGGGGTGGTACAGAGTATTCATCAGTCCTCCTAGACAGATAACCGAGACAAAGACACACACATCCCCCTCTTCTGCTGTCATCGGTGTTGACGTCCTCTCTTTATTGTTTATGTTACTAGGTAAGTCAGTTCACAGCAAATTCTTATTTACAATTGACGGCCTACCCCGGCCAAACCCGGACGACGCTGGGCCAATTGTGCGCCGCCCAATGGGACTCCCAATAACGTCCGGTTGTGATACAGCCTGGAATCGAACCAGGGTCTGTAGTGACGCCTCTAGCACTGAGATGCAGTGCCTTAGACCACTGCGCCACACGGGAACCCCCTTTAAATGATCAGCAGGGTCAATGACGGTGATACGTCCCGGAAGTGGACAAAGCAAGGGGCCACTTCCCCCTGAGGGACCGTTGATAGTAGTACACACTCTACACGGACGGCTGAGTCTTCACACTGATGGAGCCACAATGGCTTCACAACAGGAGTCTCCGTCCATCTTAAACAATCACGCCTGGCTCTTCAAATTCTCCAGTTCCTCTTCTCTCCGTTCAGTTCAATAGGCCTAGCATGACACTGGTCAATGAACCAGAATCCCTCGTGTCTCTCTCTCGTCTTCTGAAGCACCCAGTATAATCACATGGTTGGCTCAACCACTGAAGGACCATCAGGGAAATCAATATATCGATGAGGATGGGTCAAGCGCAGGGAAATAAAAGCAAGAAGAGTGTCTTCAATGAGTTTCTTCATTACAGATGGAGCGACGGCTCCCTTTTAAAAGAGACTCGGCTCTCACTTTGTCACCCCAGCCAAAATCAATAGATCAACGAAGACGCCATTCCTTCCAGCTTATCGATGCTTCACGGGTCCGAGTGACATGGGGGAAGGGGACGAGGTTGCGTTTGGAACCGGGATAATAGAGTTGACAGGCCCAAGCTGGAGGTGACGGGGGGAAAAGACGAATGGGGAGAAGCGAGGGATGAGAAGGATGAGAATGATCAGGAAAAAGAGTGGAGGGTAAAGGTCAAGCGGGGGCTACATCTCGGTATACTGTACAAGGTTCGAGAGGCTTGCAGCAAGATGGTAGAGCACGTGGGTGTCTCTGTGTGAGCGTAGGTAGAAAGGCTAGAGGTATGGAAGGGAGGCCAGGGACCTTTCACCCCAGTCAGGGGAGGGGATGTCTGGGGCTGCAACACCACTCTATGAGCATGGTAGAGGCCTGTTGACCTGCACCTCACTGCGTCTTTTACTGGTTGGTTGGTTGGCGGGCAGGCAGGCAGACAGCACTGCAGTGGTGCAGGGACCCACGCAGAGGGAAACTAGGTCAGATCCCATCTCTCTCAGACACACACACACTCAGTCTACACCCCTCCCCTTCAATCACTCCACCAACCAAGTGACCCCCCAGGCTGATATTAAATATAAAACAGAGCAGGACTCTCTACTGTCCAGCAAAAACAGTGTGTGTGTGTGTATGGTGGCTGTAGCCACATGTAAGTGTGTTATGATCACACACGCACGCGTGCAGACACACACACACACACACACACACACACACACACACACCCACCCATCCATTTATGCAGGAGGTAGCAAAAACACAATTTTACCGTATGCTTTTGTAAGGCAAATGAGTGTTTATACAGATGTCATTGGTGCTCTGCACAGTTTTACATGACAGGAATACTATCCAATCCATCACCTGGATAATGTATAAGGATGGAGACAGATCCATTCATGGCAAAAAAAAAATACTCTCCCTCCCTCTAGCCCCCTGTTTCTCCCTCTCCCCCTCTCTTTGTCCTTCCTACAGCTTCTGTTTACCTGTCTGACATGGTTTTTCTGCCTCTCCATCCTTTTCCTCTCTCCTTCTCTGTCACTCCCCCCCCCCCCCTCTCTCTCTCCCTCTCCAGAGGAGATGAGTTAGTTCTCAGCCAGCAGGGTTATTATTGGACTAAATACCAGACAAACATGGATCGGCTGGTCGCTATGGCAACTGCCTCTGCAACACCGCACAGGGAGGGAGGGAGGGAGGTAGGAAGAGTAGGAGGGATGGAGGAAAAAAGGGGAGGAATGCTGACAAACAGAGGGGGGGGGGGGGCAGAGAGGGAGGGGGGAAGTGGGAGGGAGTGAAGGAGGGATAAAGGAGAGGGAGTGGAGGGGAGCATGACTTCCTGAAGTCTGAAATGCTCCACTCAGCATAAAGGGTGACCTTGATGGCGTAGGGAGACAAAATCACCAGTTAGCAGCACGCCGCCTCTGTCTGTCTTAGTGTCTTTAAGCGTGATGATGATGATGATGATGTCATTTCAAATTACACAGGAAAGTGCAGCACGGCACATTTGTTCACGCCAAGCAGCACTTCTTCAAGGTTTGAATATTCATCACGCTTCCGTTGTACTGACACTGCAATAACACAAACTTAACGGATCGTCTTTCTCCGGAAAGGAAAACAGATGCCTACTTTCTCTGCCCGGGGAGGAGAGCAGAGAGGATTCGCCAGAGCAATCAGCGGCCTCAGACTTCTGCTACCTGGCTGACAACAAGCAACAGATCTGCCACAGCCTCTTATATCTCCTTCTCTCGCTCTCCTATGGCTCATCTTCTCTCTCATGAGTCAGCAGTATGAAGCCCATAGCCTCTGTATTGATCTGATGTAGCCTTTTGGTTATGCTCTGACCTGGGGCTGAACTGAGGGCTTGAATTGATCATGTAACTACGCTGCCCTGTCAAATCTGGGCCAACCTCAATCTGTGACACACATAACAAGGGAATGACGAGGGAGAGAGAGAGAGGGCGGGGGGGGGGGGGGGGAGAAAACAAAAGAAGAGAGCTTGAATGAAACGAAACAACAAAATGGTAGAAAGACTAAGCAAACAGTTACGTCCAATAACTGGTGTCACACAGACATGAACAGTATTACAGCGCAGAAGTGTCTCATATCTTTAGTCTGTCGGGCGCCCTCTCTCCCTGTCTTTCCCTAGTGCTATTAAGCGAGTGATGCTTTCCTTCTTATTACCGGGTTAGGCTGGGCCCAGAATAACACCATTCATCTCCACAGTGGGAGAACACAGGAAAGAATTCCTGGAGAGAGAGAGAGAGAGAGAAGAAAGAGAGGGCGAGAAGAGCGCGAGAGAGAGTGCGAGCGAGAGTGGAGGAAGAGACAGCGACAAGAGACACACACTCATCCATCGTTTGCCTTCACAAGGATCTCTCCCTCCATCCCCCCGTGTCAACACTTTCTGGACTTTCAGTAGTCACTGAAACAGCAAGACAACAGCAAGACAACCTACCACAGAACGCTCTTTTCTCAGAACCCAGTAGTTCAAATACAGCGCTACACAACGGTGAAACAAAGCTACATCTAGGACCGAGACCATCGCAACAGAGTCATCTCTGTCAGGGACTTACACATCTCACAGTGGAACTTTCTCATTGGATCGGGTTCCACTGGAGCACAATGTATAGTTTAGAAACAATAACAAAGGGAAGAGTCACTATATGGAAAAGTAGGGAAGTAGGTCTGAGTCCGAATCAGACGGACATAGAGTAGAAAAACATAGCTAGATGTTTGAATTTGGATGTGAAGACAGAGCTTGTGCATTGCTGGTATTTCGCCGAGTTAGCTTCTTTATAATTCCTGAGAAAAATGAATAATTAACAAGGAGGCTATTTTTAGGACAGGTGTGAACTGGTGATCGGGTAAGCTGAATGTAATGCACATGTAATGTACACTGACTATACCAAACATTAGGAACGCCTTAATATTGAGTTGCATCCCCCCTTTTACCCTCAAAACAGCCTCAATTCGTGGGGACATGGACTCTACAAGGTGTTGAAAGCGTTCCACAGGGATGCAACGTTTCAGACCATGTTGACTTCAATGCTTCCCACAGTTGTGTCAAGTTGGCTGGATGAACTTTGGGTGGTGGACCATTCTTGATACACACGGGAAACTGTTGAGTGAGAAAAACCCAGCAGCGTTGCAGTTCTTGACACAAATCGGTGCGCCTGGCATCTACTACCATACCCCGTTCAAAGGCACTTAAATATTTTGTCTTGCCCATTCACCCTCTGAATGACACACATACACAATCCATGTCTCAAATTGTCTCAAGGCTTACAAATCCTTCTTTAACCTGCCTCCTCCCCTGATTGAAGTGGATTTAACAGGTGACATCTATAAGGGATCATAGCTTTCACCTGGATTCACCTGGTCAGTCTATGTCATGGAAGGAGCAGGTGTTCATAATATTTTGGACACCCAGTGTGTATCAGGGTCATCACACCCAGTGTGTATCAGGGACAGTCGACTGTAATGTACTGCATGTAGGGTGGATGATGTATAAGTAGTGGTCAATCCTCCTCCTGGAAAGCTGCCGATGTGCCCTTGAGCAAGGCACTTAACCCGTAATTGCTCCTGTAAGTCGCTCTGGATAGGAGCGTCTGCTGAATGACTCAAACGCAAATATAAAAACGTACTGGGTATGCATGCAGGCTTTTGATCCAGCCCTGCAGTAACACACCTGATTCTACTAATGAGTTGTTTGTTAAGTGTTGTGGTGTGTTGTGCTACAGTGGGGTGCATGTCAATAGAACATAGGTCTGGGCTAAATATAGGAGAGAGAGAGCAGAGCAGAGCAGCTCATCACCTTAAATATTTAATCTCTCCTCTTCTGAGTTGGAGGGAGAGGGGTAGGGAGGGAAGGAGGAGAGGGAGGGATGGGGGAAAGGGAGGTGCAGGAGAGATGGAGGGGGGTAAGAGAATGACAGAGTGAGAGAGAGGAAGAGAAACAGATGGAGGAAGAGAAACAGAGAGAGAGAGAGGGAAGAGAAACAGAGGGAGAGAGACAAGAGAGAGGAAGAGAGAGCGAGAGCGAGAGAGGGAAGAGAAACAGAGGGAGAGAGAGGAAGAGAGAGCGAGAGCGAGAGAGGGAAGAGAAACAGATGGAGGAAGAGAAACAGAGAGAGAGACAGAGAGAGGGAAGAGAAACAGAGGGAGAGAGAGCAAGAGAGACAGGAAGAGAGAGAGAGAGAGAGAGGAAAGAGAAACAGAGGGAGAGAGAGCAAGAGAGAGAGGAAGAGAGAGCGAGAGAGGGAAGAGAAACAGAGGGAGAGAGAGCAAGAGAGAGGGGAAGAGAGAGCGAGAGAGGGAAGAGAAACAAAGAGAGGAAGAGAAACAGAGAGAGAGAGAGAGAGAGAGAGAGAGAGAGAGGAGAAACAAAGAGAGAGAGGGAAGAGAGCGAGAGAGAGAATACAGAGGGAGAGGGAAGAGAAACAGAGAGGAAAGAGAAACAGAGAGAGAGAGAGAGGGAGAGAGGGAGCGAGGGAAGAGAAACAGAGAGAGAGGAAGGGAAACAGAGAGAGAGAGAGAGAGGAAGAGAAACAGGGAGAGAGAGAGACGAAGGTACAAGGAAGAGGAATGAAAATAGGGGAACGACAAAAAAGGAAAAAGAGATGAGAAGAGAAAAGAGCGAGGGAGGAAGTGAGGACATGGGAATATAATCCGTTTTCATGCAGAAGCGGCTGGACTATTTGTGAGTTTCTAGACAACTGTTGTGCGTCACAGCCGATAAGAGGGTTATGTTCTTATTCACATGTGGAGCAGAATTCGCCGCGTCTGTTTTACTCTCAACAGATTTGGCCCCGATACATTCTGAGAGGGCGCCTATCTACTCGTAAAATATGACAGCTTTGACATTTCTTGAACAAACCCGTCAAGTCGCGAACTCAATCTGAAAAGTAGCCTTTTGCCCCCCCACCCCACCCCCACACCCCTCCCCTCCAGTGGAATAAGCCCCCATATTGAAAGTTGGAACTCTCATACACTAACTACACAGAGAAAGAACCAGTGTTATTTGGAGTGGGGCTTACACAGTGTCACTATCACTCTTCACTGCACATGCTGTACATTTGGGGAATTAAATAAGCCAGCCATTGACACTGGGTCCCTGTGTATGATGTAAGCTGCTATGGCGCTCTGCTCAGTATTGTGTGGGCTGTGCACCACGCTGAAGGACAGATAAAGGTTACATCTACAGGGATATGTAGGGCACATAACACATTATACACACATTATACACACATTATACACACATTATACACACATTATAGCTAAGGGATCTTAGCTATAATGTGCTACTAACAATTGGATACCACGAAATTGGGGAGAAAAAGGGGTAAAAAAAGGGGGTTAAAAAAAGAATGGTTCACCACCCAAAGGACATTCAACTAACTTCACACAACTGTGCATTGGAGTCAACAATGGCCAGCATCCCTGTGGAACGCTTTAGACACCTTGTAGAGTCCATGCTGAGAGTCCTGTTCTGCAACTCAATATTAGGAAGGTGTTCCTAATGTTTGGCGTACTCAGTGTACATGGAAACCCACACTGAGATGTCTCGCCGTGGCCTTTTGTTCTGGCCACGTTTCATTGTGATAGATGGGCCTCTATAGGAAGCACATGGAGACTAATTAAGAGGGACCCAATGGCAGAGGGCTTTCTCTCTCTCGGTCTCTCGCTGAGAGCGCGTATACAATGAGACATGATAGCATCGGAGCAGAGGCGTGTTCAGGCACATCCCCCCACAAAATAGACCCGTTTCAGACCAGAGCAAGGATATGATAAAGTGCCTTGGCTTAATTATAATGTAGGTATTCTACAGCAGGGAAAAGATGCTGCAATCATCTATCATACATTACTGAACTATCATACAAGGCCCAACTTCAAAACAACACGACATTAATGCTTGTTCTCTTGTCCGGGACAAGTAAAATAATAATAATAATAATAATAATAATAGTCGCACAAGAAGAATATAGTTTTAAGTTGTCTGAAAGTAAAAAAATAGGTAATGAAAATCACACAAATCACGACATCACAAGCATTGGAATAATATACAAGTAAATGTGTAGGTGCTACGCATGTTGGCTATAGCCTCGCATACAAACCGATGCTGACATGAGGAAGGCGCCAGAAAATGGAGCCAAATGAGACTTTTAATGACATAAATATAGGCTAAACGCCAGTCAGGTTTGACAGGTATAATGAAGGATAATTAACATTAACATCTGAAAGGCTCGATTTGGTTGACGTTCTGAAGGCACGGTCGGTTCAGATCAAATGGTCAGACGACCGGAGAGTGAAGGACAGTGCCTGACGGGCACCACACAACACCCACCTTGAATCGGAGCAAAGATGGTCAGTATTTTGAAACTACTTAAAGATATACTTGTTTAAAACCTGGATATTTGATGTCCTTTTATGAAGCAAGTCTAACCTGGTTTCAAAGTAGCCTAGTCAAAATACGACCAAATGTTGAGGGAATTTGCATCTGCCTCATAGCTTTTTAATTTTCTTTATGTTCAGCGGTATGAATTTTGGATCTGTCGTCCCAGAACCTTTGAACCGTATACATATTTTTAATCATCCAACGGACAACGGGACACCTTTAATTACCAGCCCTGGGGGGGAATTATTTTATAAAAGACAGAGAAAGTATTTGCTTGTAATTGTAATGTTGTAATATTTGATAGGCTACCTAGGGTGGCCAACCATCCTCCAGGAGAGCCTTAAAGGGGCAGTGTTGTATTTTGAGACAGCCTTGAATATGCAAAGAAGCCAACAGGCAGAGTGTAACGGACATTTTTGTCTGATTCTCTGTGGTAAAAAAAAGATAGTAATGCAACAAAAAAAAAAAAAATGGGGGGGAGACAAGTGACTTGAGCTTTTGGACAAGTAAAACAAATCTGTCCTCCTTGTCTTAAGGACAAGTGTCGAAACAAGTTCAAAGTCAAGCCCTGGTATATAATAGATGTACAGTACCATATCAGGTGGGACAGTAGAGCAGTTAAAATCTGCTGCGTGTGCAGTTTTTCCAGGGGTGACCGAAGGGACAGTAAGTAAGTAACACAGTAGGTGGGGGGTGACAGCTGGCCTGGACCACAATCTCCTTTCCTGTCTGCACATCTGAGAGAATGCACCATACAGAAGGTGCTGGACTTTGCTTACAGGAGAGCAAAGGAGGCTGCTGAAGGGAGGACGGCACATATTAACGGCTGGAACGGAGCGCATGGAAAGGCATCAAACACATGGAAACCATGTATTTGATTTAGTTCCACTGATTCCCCTCCAGCCATTACCACGAGCCCGTCCTCCCCAATTAAGGTGCCACCAACCTCCTGCGGAGGACAGGATCTGTATAGCTGTACTAGTTCTATGGCTCCCTGCAGACACACGTCACCAACATACGCAGACAGACAGAAAGACAGACAGAAAGACGAGTAGAAAGACAGACAGACTCACCCACTGACCAACCGACCAACAGACAGAAAGGCAGACACATGCACGGCACACATAAACACCCACTGGTTACCTTTTGAAGTGGCTGAGCAGGGTGCCCACCAGCTCTCCAATGCGGCTGTCCCCGGCAGGCATCATGCCCTTTAGACAAACCACCAGGTCCCGGCTGTCCTTAGTGTGGAACACCACCAATTGATCCTTACCAGGGGACACACTGATCCCAGTCACCTGGTAGGACAGAGAGAGAGAGGACACACACGTAAGTACGCACACACACACACACACACACACACACACACACACACACACACACACACACACACACACACACACACACACACACACACACACACACACACACACACACACACACACACACACACACACACACACCAGGGAAGTTTGAGTTAGCACAGCTCAAATGGACACAGCAATACACTAGCGGTTCTCAGACTGAATCAAAATTGCTATCCATCACCCCTCATTTGCTTAGTAAGGAAAGGGACCAGGGGTTATTCTGACATGGTCCTACACAGACTGCAATAGACAGGTAAAACCCCAAGGTTCTGTGTGTAACGTCTGGCTGTTTCAAGGGTTATTGTTACTGGTGTGATTTTTTAATTTAACGGAACATAACATATCTAAGGAACATAATGAAGATAATGAAAAGTAGACTGTATATTGTGCATTTGTTTGCTCTGGAATGAATCATATTTTGTTTTGTTGATGGATTTTTGCTGAGTGGATTATAGTGTTAAATAAATATGAACTGAACCGAGCAGAACTGTGTTTGTAAAAAAAATAATTTTTAAATGAAAAAGTGGTTGCTCAGAGAGGCTGAGAAGAATGTGGCCAAATATCTTCTTCAAGATAGAAATGTTTTCAGTTATTGGTCTTGATCCCACAGGACTAATCAATGACTGATCGAGGCTCATTGAACCAGCCAGTGTGGTCAGATGCCAACATTCTGCAGGTGTGTAGTTGGGCTTTACTGAGCTCTGCAAAACCCCACCAAATGTGTTAGACCTAGACCTAACCTCTATTTAATAGCATCACAGGTAAACACCTTTTAAAGATTAGAGCTATGCCTAAAGGTCATGGTGTGTCGAATTACCTCTCTCTTAGACACCCTCCTTCTCTGTCTCTGTCCCCCCCTATTGTTCTCTCTCTCCCACAGGTCAATACAGAGCAGAGGTTAGGGTCTAATGCTCATAGCTTATAGTTTCTTGCTTTCTTTCCCTCTCTCTTTCTATCCCTCCCTACCTCTCTTTTTTCTATCCCTTCCCCTTTCACTCCTTCACCCTGTCTCTGTGAGTCCAGGCCCCATTAAGCACAGTGTAGAGTAGACTATGGCAAGAGTCTTGCACATTACCGCTTTAGCCCAGCATCATACTGGGACACAATAATAATTATACCATCTCCATCAGATGAAGGAAATGTGACAGCTCCACCATGGCAACATGCATCAAGGGGTAAACAACCAATAGCTAGCTGCTTCACCAATAGCTAGCCGAATGAACGTGAATGGAGCCCAGGGGTTAGAAACGATTTCAACAGGTACAGTGCCTTGCGAAAGTATTCGGCCCCCTTGAACTTTGTGACCTTTTGCCACATTTCAGGCTTCAAACATAAAGATATAAAACTGTATTTTTTTGTGAAGAATCAACAACAAGTGGGACACAATCATGAAGTGGAACGACATTTATTGGATATTTCAAACTTTTTTAACAAATCAAAAACTGAAAAATTGGGCGTGCAAAATTATTCAGCCACTTTACTTTCAGTGCAGCAAACTCTCTCCAGAAGTTCAGTGAGGATCTCTGAATGATCCAATGTTGACCTAAATGACTAATGATGATAAATACAATCCACCTGTGTGTAATCAAGTCTCTGTATAAATGCACCTGCACTGTGATAGTCTCAGAGGTCCGTTAAAAGCGCAGAGAGCATCATGAAGAACAAGGAACACACCAGGCAGGTCCGAGATACTGTTGTGAAGAAGTTTAAAGCCGTATTTGGATACAAAAAGATTTCCCAAGCTTTAAACATCCCAAGGAGCACTGTGCAAGCGATAATATTGAAATGGAAGGAGTATCAGACCACTGCAAATCTACCAAGACCTGGCCGTCCCTCTAAACTTTCAGCTCATACAAGGAGAAGGCTGATCAGAGATGCAGCCAAGAGGCCCATGATCACTCTGGATGAACTGCAGAGATCTACAGCTGAGGTGGGAGACTCTGTCCATAGGACAACAATCAGTCGTATATTGCACAAATCTGGCCTTTATGGAAGAGTGGCAAGAAGAAAGACATTTCTTAAAGATATCCATAAAAAGTGTTGTTTAAAGTTTGCCACAAGCCACCTGGGAGACACACCAAACATGTGGAAGAAGGTGCTCTGGTCAGATGAAACCAAAATTGCACTTTTTGGCAACAATGCAAGACGTTATGTTTGGCGTAAAAGCAACACAGCTCATCACCCTGAACACACCATCCCCACTGTCAAACATGGTGGTGGCAGCATCATGGTTTGGGCCTGCTTTTCTTCAGCAGGGACAGGGAAGATGGTTAAAATTGATGGGAAGATGGATGGAGCCAAATACAGGACCATTCTGGAAGAAAACCTGATGGAGTCTGCAAAAGACCTGAGACTGGGACGGAGATTTGTCTTCCAACAAGACAATGATCCAAAACATAAAGCAAAATCTACAATGGAATGGTTCAAAAATAAACATATCCAGGTGTTAGAATGGCCAAGTCAAAGTCCAGACCTGAATCCAATCAAGAATCTGTGGAAAGAACTGAAAACTGCTGTTCACAAATGCTCTCCATCCAACCTCACTGAGCTCGAGCTGTTTTGCAAGGAGGAATGGGAAAAAATGTCAGTCTCTCGATGTGCAAAACTGATAGAGACATACCCCAAGCGACTTACAGCTGTAATCGCAGCAAAAGGTGGCGCTACAAAGTATTAACTTAAAGGGGCTGAATAATTTTGCACGCCCAATTTTTCAGTTTTTGATTTGTTAAAAAAGTTTGAAATATCCAATAAATGTCGTTCCACTTCATGATTGTGTCCCACTTGTTGTTGATTCTTCACAAAAAAATACAGTTTTATATCTTTATGTTTGAAGCCTGAAATGTGGCAAAAGTTCAAGGGGGCCGAATACTTTCGCAAGGCACTGTATACTCCCAACACCATATGCTCGTGTTCGTGACAGCATATTAAGAGGAACAGGTTACATTTATATTTAAATGAACAGGTCAATTGATTGGAACGAGCCTCATTTCTTTTTAATTAGTTGGGATAATGAAACAGTCAGACTGGCGTTTTTCGATTCGGCTTCTTTCATCGAAATCAAATAAAATATTATTAGTCACATGCGCCGTATACAACAGTGAAATGCTTACTTACAAGCCCCTAACCAACAATGCGGTTTAAAAAATATGAAAAATAAATAAAAGATGTTCAGGAGTCTTATGGCTTGGGGGGTAGAAGTTGTTTAGAAGCCTCTTGGACCTAGACTTGGCGCTTCGGTACATGGTAGCAGAGAGAACAGTCTATGACTAGGGTGGCTAGAGTCTGATAATTTTTAGGATCTTCCTCTGACACCGCCTGGTATAGAGGTCCTGGATAGCAGGAAGCTTGGCCCCAGTGATGTACTGGGCCGTACACAACATGCTCTCGATGGTGCAGCTGTAAAACATTTTGAGGACCTGAGGACCCGTGACATACTTTTTCAGTCTCCTGAGGAGGTTTTGTTTTGCCCTCTTCACGACTGTATTGGTGTGCTTGGACCATGTTAGTTTGTTGGTAATGTGGACACCAAGGAACTTGAAGCTCTCAATCTGCTCCACTACAGCCCCGTCGATGAGAATGTCCTCAGTCCTCCTTTTTCTGTAGTCCACAATCATCTCCTTTGTCTTGATCACGTTAAGGGAGAGGTTGTTGTCCTGGCACCACACGGCCATGTCTCTGACCTCCTCCCTATAGGCTGTCTTGTTGTTGTTGGTGATTAGGCTGTTGTGTCATCAGGAAAACTTAATGATGGTATTAGAGTTGTGCCTGGCCATGCAGTCATGAGTGAACTGGGAGTACAGGAGGGGACTGAGCACACACCCCTAAGTGGCCCCTGTGTTGAGGATCAGCGTGGCGGATGTGTTGTTACCTACCCTTACTGCCTGGGGGCGGCACGTCAGGAAGTCCAGGATCCAGTTGTAGAGGGAGGTGTTTAGTCCCAGGGTCCTTAGCTTATTGATGAGCTTGGAGGGCACTATGGTGTTGAACGCTGAGCTGTAGTCAATGAATAGCATTCTCACATAGGTGTTCCTTTTGTCCAGGTGGGAAAGGGCAGTGTGGAGTGCAATAGAGATCGCATCATCTGTGGATCTGTTAGGGCGGTATGCAAATTGGAGTGGGTCTCAGGTTTCTGGGATAATTGTGTTGATGTGAGACATGACCATCTTTTCAAATCACTTCATGGCTACAGACATGAGTGCTATGGTCGGTAGTCATTTAGGCAGATTACCTTAGTGTTCTTGGGCACAACATGTTTAAAACATGCTGGTATTACAGACTCGGACAAGGAGAGGTTGAAAATGTCAGTGAAGACACTTGCCAGTTGGTCCGCGCATGCTTGCAGTACAGTCCTGGTAATCCGCCTGGCCCTGTGGTCTTGTGAAGGTTGACCTGCTTAAAGGTCTTACTCACATCGGCTGCGGAGAGCGTGATCACACAGTCGTCCGGAACAGCTGGTGCTCTCATGCATGTTTCAGGGTTATTTGCCTCGAAGCGAGCATAGAAGTAGTTTAGCTCATCTGGTAGGCTCATGTCACTGGGCAGCTCTTGGCTGTGCTTCCCTTTGTCATCTGTAATGGTTTGCAAGCCCTGCCACATCCGACGAGCGTCGGAGCCGGTGTAGTACGATTCAATCTTAGTCCTGTATTGACACTTTGCCAGTTTGATGGTTCGTCGGAGGGCATAGCGGGATTTCTTATAAGCTTCCGGGTTAGATTCCCGCTCCTTGAAAGCGTCAGCTCTAGCTTTTAGCTCAGTGCGGATGTTGCCTGTAATCCATGGCTTCTGGTTGGAGTAGATGCACTTATTCTGGATGCACTTATTGATGAAGCCATTGACTGATGTGGTGTACTCCTGAATGCCATCGGAAGAATCCCGGAACATATTCCAGTCTCTGCTAGCAAAACAGTCCTGACCACTTTTTTATTGAGAATGCTGTTGTTGTTTTTTTTATTCAAGATGTTGTTTGATTTTGTAAATGTCATGTCGGTGGGTAGCAGGTTAGAGTGTTGGGCCAGTAACCGAAAGATTGCTGGATCGAATCCTCGAGCTGGCAAGGTAAAAATCTGCCGTTCTGCCCGAGCAAGGCAGTTAACCCACTGTTCCGCAGGCTCTGAAGAAGTGGATGTTGATTAGGGAAGCCCCCCTCTCTGATTCAGAGGGATTGGAGACACATTTCAAGACACATTTCAGTTGAATGCATTCAGATGTACAACTGACTAGAAAAAAGCAGGTCCGGGACAAGGTAGCACGTCCAGTGAACAGGTCAGGGTTCCATAGCCGCAGGGAGAACAGTTGAATCTGGAGCAGCAGCACGACCAGGTGGACTGGGGACAGCAAGGAGTCATCAGCCCAGGTAGTCCTGAGGCATGATCCCTTATTGATGTCACTGGTAAATCCACTTCAATCAGGGTGAATGGGCAAGACAAAAGATTTAAGTGCCTTTGACTGGGGTATGGTAGTAGGTGCCAGGTGACAGAACTGCAATGCTGCTGGGTTTTTCACGCTCAACAGTTTGGTCCACCACCCAAAGTTCATGCAGCCAAAATGACAACTGTGGGAAGCATTGTCAACATGGGCCAGCATTCCTTTTTTTACACCTTATAGAGTCTATGCTTCAATGAATTGATGCTGTTCTGAGGGCAAAAGGGGGGGGGGGTGCAACTCAATATTATCAAGGTGTTCTTAATGTTTTGTACACTCAGTACAGATCATCTTTGAAAACTAACAACCACCAAAATAAAAACTAGACAGTCAGGGAGAATAAAAAAATAAAAAAATGTTATGGCATGAGGAAACCATTGATTTAGTTATAATGTTGGAGTCACTCAATGTTGGAGATAACCTAAAAACATGTATAAGCCATGGCAAAATGTGTAAAATTGCAGGAAATTAGTTTAAAACAGCAACATTTTGTCTATGTGACCAAGAGGTCGGAGACCACTCTCCCCCCACCCATGCGAACTTTGCCACCGCTGATGAAAAGAATCCTAGGGGAAACAATGCATGTTTGGAGAGATGGAAAGATAGAGTGAAAGAGAGTGAAAGGAAAGACAAATAACCTCTATTGGAAAGCGGAGCACATGTAGCAGCCAGGCGATTTGTGCACATGCCTGAACGACACCAGACATCAGCTGATCTGCCCTCCCGCACGGTCGTCATGACAACCCCGTCTCCTGGGAAGTTGGCATGACAACGGCGGAGGGAGAGAGCAACGGCCGGAGAGGGAGAGGGAGGAAGATGGCAGGAAGCAAAGGGAATGTGTTGGGAAGAAGAGGGATGGAGGGAGGTAGAGAGGGATGTACAACGGATATTTGTTTTATTTTTACGACTTAGTTTTTTTTTTTTTACAACGGCACAACAGTTAACACACTAACGATCGCTGTATGCACCGCAAGGTGGTGGTTAATTGACCTATAAATCGGAGGTAGACAGCCATGACTCCTCAGTAGCATGGACGTATGGGGAGCTATCCATCTCCTAGTGGATGCGTCTCAAGTCGCACCCTATTCCCCACTTGGCGGACTACTTTCGTCCAGAGCCCGATGGACTACAGGGAATAGGGTGCCATTTGGGATGCACAAATTGCCTCTGGTTCCTGCAGGGGCAGGAAATAAACACAAGGGCAGCCAAGATTTAGCGTGGCAGCAACCCAGCTAGCTCGCTAATCTACAGGCCTTCCCCCTCCATCTGACCTTCAAGTAATCGACGGTTCCTCGTCATGCCTCGCTGGCTCCCCTAGCAACCATACGTCTCCATTCCAACCTACTCTCTCACCTTGACCAGCTCTCTAGCTCCTATAGATGACATTCAGAATAATGGAGTATTTCGTCATACACACAGTATGACCGCACTTGAAGAAACTTTCCGGATTGACTGACCTTCATGTCTTAAAGTAACGATTGACTGTCATTTCGCTTTGCTTATTTGAGCTGTTCTTGCCATAATATGGACTTGTTCTTTTACCAAATATTCTGTATACCACCCATACCTTGTCACAACACAACTGATTGGCTCAAACGCAGACTGGTACTGTACTGTAGCTGTACACAATGTTCTATACTGTAAGTATTGTGGGTACCGTCATTTTCTACCTCTCCGAGTAGTCTTCTTATGTCTCCCAGTCTGTTCCATTTAACAATACTGAAGCTTCAGCCTGTGTGTCCAGCACACACACTTTCTCTCTCCAGGATCTCGTGCATGCGTGTGTGTGTGTGTGTAAACAACAGCCGATAGCCCTTCAGCAAAACCCCATTCTCCTCCTAGCCCTGCTTTTCCATTACAGATGCAGCGATAGGACCGGGGTGTCCATCCTATAATTCTTTCCTGACAGTTTCTCCAGATTGAACACCGTGGTTCCTTGTCATAGTTGCTATCGGTCACCTCAGCTCATTTCCTCACTCATGACAACAGCACATGGAGGGAATATCTGGTCAGACGGATTACCTTTTTATACCTTTCTATCCCCCCCCCCCCACACACACACACTGTTAGTATCTGCCTGTACTGTAATACCAGAGATTATACTTTGCCGCGCACTTTGACTCGTCCATGGAACGAGGACAGAGGTTTAAATGCGGGTGTAGGTTACATAAACGGAGTTCTGATAAAAAGCCAGGGTGTTTTGGGTAAAAGCAGGGACGCACTGCTGTGAATCTAAAAAAACAACCATGAGGATTCTCACCATGGAAACAAGGCTCATAGTCTTTGTGTGCCTCATAGTCCACCAATCAGTGAGAATGTTTTTAACATAACATGAATGCAGCAGGGAGAAAGGATTGGGAGAGTTGCACATTTAAACGCTGTTGCCTTAGCTGCAAATAACATTCTCCGTATATAGCATAATAAGAGACGATTTAAAACGAAACTAAATCCCATCTAACCTTTTTTCAATGGAAGTCTACCAGGACATGGGAAAGACAATTATTCCATTATCTCAACATAGCGTTCAATTTTCTCCTCCTCCTCAAACCGTGCTGTTATTAATTATCAATTGAGAATAATTTAGAGAGATCCATTATGCTGTTTGGAACAGCAGCTAGTAAGATCCCCATCAACTCCACCACATTAAGAACACAGGGGAGATGATCCTACGTTGTAGAGGGGGATGCTCTTCATGGGTTTGTACTGCTTCAGGGGGTCCATCTTGTACAGGTGGCGGTCTGTGATGAGGACGGCTCGGTCCTCTGCCTTGTGGAAACGGTTGATCTGAGAAACACAAAGGTCCTCATCAGTTGCCCCCACAGGAGACACACAGCACTGGGAGTTGGCTAAACTCAGAGACAGTTAGGAGAGTGTGTGTGTGTGTGTGTGTGTGTGTGTGTGTGTGTGTGTGTGTGTGTGTGTGTGTGTGTGTGTGTGTGTGTGAGATGTGATCGGAATCTCTATTGTGTGTGTGTGGGTGCGGGTTCGCATCTGCATCTATGTACCTTGCGCACGTTGCAGGAGAAGAGAACTCTCATGAACTTGTCCTTACGCTGCAGCTCACTGGACACCAAGGTGAAGGAGGACGCTGTGTCAGGACTGTCTCGTTTCTGAACACACAGACAGACAGGCAGACAGGCAGGCAGGCAGGCAGGCAGACAGAAAGACAGGCAGGCAGGCAGACAGAGACACACAGACAAAGACTGTCATGAAGATCAACTCTACAAAGACAAACCTCTTTCCATTGTATTTTAGTTCCAACAATGCACGTATACACACGGCGCACACACACATTTAAAACTACATTCAAATAAAAAATTAAAATCACACACATCAGAACTAGTGTCAGAACCCCCCCCCCCCCCCCCAGCCAGTTCAACTCACCAGGTAGTTGCCCTCCCAGGTCCTCTGCAGCCCCAGGTCGGGTCTCTGGTCCTTGAGGGCCTCCAGGGTGGCCCCCTTGGCTCTGATCCGCAGCTTCTCCTCTGGAGTCATGTCTTTGATCAGCATCCACGCCCACCACCTAAAGCAGCATGGAAACACCCACAGGAATAGCCATGGAGCCAAGATATCGACTCTGATACAGTAGAATCTATAGCCTTGACAACAGGATGGGCTATTTCTGACGTGATGATATTCTTGGGGGGCTGCACTCTCTCTGACAAGAAACATCCTGCCTTGAAACTGTACTTTCGGGGATTTACGTGTGGAATTTCACTTTCTCCGGATGAAAGTATTGAATGAGGCTTTGATGGGGGAAAATCAATGTCCACCACAGAGCTGAGGCTGGAGGAAACATGGGTATGCACCTTCAAAGGAAACCAGTTGGAGTTTAAATCAGCACCCCTGGTTATGGCACTCCACAGAATTCTTACCACACTGATGATATACTGATGGAAGGGCTTACAGTGCATTGCGTTCAAGGGTTGATGTTCTGTCTGAACAGAGGTGAGACAAGTCACATTACAACCTTGGGTGTGTGTGTGTGCTGTTTGTTAACCTGTTGTAGAAGCTCCGCAGCGCCTCTTCAAACCTCCTCAAGACTTTGGGCGACGTGGGCCACTTGACGTGCTTGCCGTGGTCCTTCATGGAGCGCACGTTTTTGAATTTGCGGTTGACGTCTTTGATGTAAGACTTGACTTTGAAGCGCCGGTAGGCCCGTAGAATGATGACGGCGGCACGCATGCGCCGGTAACGCATCCTGGCTATGGTACCACGCCATACCTGGTGAACAGGACCGAAGAGAGAGAAGGGGGTGGAGAGGTTCATACAGTGGAAATGAATAAACTTTATTGATACCACCCAATAACTTTTACGTGAACAGGATGTAGGTCTAGAATATGAAACAAACTAAATATAATACCTGTAAAATGTATATAAAGGCAGACTTTTTTCTCTCTATATATTTTAGATACATAAACTAGATTTTGTGTATGTTTTAATGAACTCAAGCAAGAAAGCCAGAACAAAGATTCACATGATTAAAATGTCAAATTGAAGTTAGCTGTTGTAAATCTGAACAGCATGTATGTTGGAACCTTTATTGAAAAAAATGCAGACACTAACTTGAATGTACGTTTTTCATGAGCTCAAGCAAGAAAGCAAAAACAAAGATTAACATAATTCAATTTCACGTTCAAGTTAGTAGCTGTAAATCTGAACAGCTTGCATGTTGGACTATTACCGAAAAGAGCCGGCATAACCAAACACCAGTTAACCCCCCCACCCACCCCACCACCTCATCAAATCCCTCATAGCTATCCTTTGACAAATGACAGCAGTGGCAAAGAGTGGAATGTCAGATAAAAAGGCTGGTACCCAGGCTGCTCAAACATGAAAGAATGAACTTCATAGCCATTAGTTATTTCCGTGCATTACAGAGAAATAATGCACACTAGAATGTCAGAAACTACACTGAACAAAAACATAAACGCAACATGTAAAGTGTTGGTCCCATGTTTCATGAGCTGAAAGAAAAGATCCCAGAAATGTTCCATACGCACAAAAAAACAAAACAATTGTTAGCACATTTGTTCACATCCCTATTAGTGAGCATTTATCCTTTGCCAAGATAATCCATCCATCTGACAGGTGTGGCATATCAAGAAGCTGATTAAACAGCATGATCATTAAAATGTGCACCTTGTGCTGGGGACATTTTTTTTTTTTACTTTACAATTAGCAGTTGTGTCACACAACACAATGCCACAGATGTCTCAAGTTTTGAGGAAGTGTGCAATTGGCATGCTGACTGCAGGAATGTCCCCCAGAGCTGTTGCCAGAGAATTTAATGTTCATTTCTCTACCATAAGCCGCCTCCAACGCTCATTTAAATAAAATTGTCAGTACGTCCAACCAGCCTCACAACTGTCATATGGGTGAGCGATTTGCTGATGTTAACACTGTGAACAGAGTGCCCCATAGTGGTGGTGGGATTATGGTATGGGCAGGCATAAGCTACGGACAACGAACACAATTGCATTTTATTGATGGCAATTTGAATGCACAGATATACTATCACGAGATCCTGAGGCCCATTATTTGATATTATTTGGCCATTCATCCGCCGCCATCACCTCATGTTTCAGCATGATAATGCATGGCCCCATGTCGCAACGATCTGTGCAAAATTCCAGGAAGCTGAAAATGTTCAAGTTCATGCATGGTCTGCATACTCTGACATGTCACCCATTGAGCATGTTTGGGATGCATATCTGTATTCCCAGTCATGTGAAATCCCTAGATTATGGCCTCATTTATTTATTTCAATTGACTTTCCTTGTATGAACTTTTAACTCAGTAAAATCTTTGAAATTGTTGCATGTTGCGTTTATATTTTTGTTCAGATTAATTGAATACAGATCCACAAAAAATCATTACTTTTCTAAACTATTTGAATACAGATCTTGGAAAGTGACTACTTTTCAAAACTTTGTGAATACAGAATTCAGAAAGTAACTACCTTTTAAAACCGGACACATATCAGAGAAAGCAACTAATTTGTCATTATGGGGTATTGTGTGTAGATTGATGAGGATTTTTGATTTATTTAATCCATTATAGAATAAGGCTGGAACATAACAAAATGTGGAAAAGGGAAGGGGTCTGAATACTTTCCAAATGCACTGTACTCTAATGTTGAAGTAAATCCATGTCCTTCATCTATTTAATTATAGGCTATAGGCAATATTAAGATGAATATCCAAGAGCCCTCCAATGGTTTTCTGAGAGGTATTCAAAATACCTTCAAATATTATATGGTTTTCTGAGAGGTATTCAAAATACCTTCAAATATTATATGGTTTTCTGAGAGGTATTCAAAATACCTTCAAATATTACATGGTTTTCTGAGAGGTATTCAAAATACTTTCAAATATGACTTGGTTTTCTGAGACCTGTATTTGAAAATCAAAGAAAATAGTTGTTTTTATTTGAACAAAAAAATATATTCGACTACCTTGATATTTGAATGTTACTATTTACAAATAAACTACAAAATACAACTATTTTCTGCCCATATGCCTCACACTCCCCCCGCCCCCCACCTTGCTGCCCTAGGTGACTCAGAAATAAGGAGGGACGAGAGAGACCAGAGTGATCCATATTCATCGGTCCCATCTACCCATGGGCTGTATTTATTAGGCAGCAAACAGAAGAAAAAAAAAATACTGAAAACCGGGAGGGACTAACTGAACTTGTCCAATAAGAAACCCCCATTTTCGTTTTCCATTGCAAAATGTTTTACTACAGTGTGCAATAATGAATACAGACGGGCCTGTTACTTACTATCCTCCACGTGACAAAGATGATGATGAGGTGAATAAATGAATGGAATCCAACTCATAGATGGTCCCCACTAGCTAACAGTGTTAGAAAAAAACACATTGTAATTCAGATCTGATCAAATGTTTGGAGAAATTATGTCTGTTTAAGGCGAACAGCATTGAGATAAGATATTATAATACAAGATATTAAAATGGAGATGGAGAATTAAAGATATTTCTTAAGGGACCCGAGTGTATTATGGTCTCGGGTTGAGATTCACAGAATATGCTTAAAGGTGCAATATGCAGACATTTCTCCACCATTTCCTGGTTGCAAAAATTCTAATAGTTTGCCTAATTTCAGTTTATGTGAAACAATAAGCAATATTGTATAGCTTATAGTATAGTGTAGAGAATCATTGTGCCATCTAAACCGCTGTGAAATATATTTTCATTTAGCAAAAATATTGTATTTTCAGCTGATGTACAAAACCGAAAGTAAAAGACGCAAAAACTAAACTTAAGAACGGAAAGCATAGAAATAGTGCACATATATCAGATCTACCGCTTCTTAGACTTGCTTTCAATGAGAATGACAGATCTTTAACAAAACATTTCTACGTGAATTTGGCTAAATATTGCCACTTTAAACTGATTGTGAGCAATATACTGTAGGGCTATTGGACCCTCAATTACTTTCTTTACTGTGATTTTAAACAAAACTGGGATTGTGAGCAGAGAGATGGTGGGATGACTGCGTGTCAAAAGAAGCTCTCGAGTTCGAAGAACCTCGCAAGCTGATTTCATACAGTACATCCCTTCCTAAACATTCCATATGGGCAGACATGAGAAATGTTATCTAAGTGACAAAATACTGTAACCACAAAATACTGTAGTCACATATGATGATACAACTGTGGCAGTCGTGTCATAATATTGCTAATTGATGGTAGCTACTTAGCATCAATCAAGCCCTTTGTATAAACATACATTTCAATGCGAATGTCCTGAGCTAAAAGTAAGAAGCCCGGTTACAGGAAGAGCAACAGCTGCATTGGATAAGGCCTAACGTCATCTAAATCTATCTGAATTATCTTAAGCCGACTAAAATATACAACAGGTAAACGGAGGGATGTGTGTATTCACCATGGATTTAGGTGGACCGCCCGCCTGCCCAACACACACACTGCTTGGCTGTGCTTAAACAAAGGAGGGGCAGACAGTGTGGGATGATCATGAGTAGGAAGGTGGGGAGAGGAGAGGACGACACCCAGGGGAACGTGTGTAAATCAGGCCAATAACACGGCCGGACCTCCGTCTTCTCCAATAAAGCCATCTGATCAGCTTTTTACAGACTCCCTCCATCCTCCCTCTAACATTGGGTGGTACTAGTCACACGCTGCCCTGGCTTTGGGGCACCAGATTTACGAGCTCGTCAAAGCCAAATTGGGGGTGTCTTGGCCAGACAAAGTGGGACAGATTGGTAAGGCTTTATTGGGGCGCTTTGAAATGCATGCTGGGTAGAGAGAGGCCGGCCGGCACAAATCACGTACCATGACAATGGCTGGATGTGTAGGGGGTTTGAGAGATATATATCTTCATGTAAACGTAGAGATATATATGCTACACCAAGCGATGCAACAGCTTTAGGCTTACTGAATATCCATATACCATTCATAGTCTCTGACCAAACATGCTAAACAAAATATCCTTTTATGTCATCCACAAAACTAATCAAACATGGAAAGACGGATAACCTAGTCAATTTGGGCAGGCGGGGCGACACACTCGACTACAATCCAATGCTGAGCGCCACTATTTCCCTGTCCTCTGGGGACACCAGGCTAGTTTTCCAGTGACATGCTCGACACCAAGGTGGGTGGAGACGGCATCAAGCGGAGTGTGTGACACAATTTAACAAGGGCACCACACACACACACGCTCTGACCGCAGGCAATCACCAGGGACACTGGGTGAGACACTGGGCCAACGGGTATTAGCATAAATCAATCCAGCGCTCGGGTGAACAGCAACAGCATCGCCACATGCTCAAGGCAGCAGGCTTGCTCTGAAACCCTCATTAGACTGACATCCTCTATACATGATCACCATGTTCCATCATTGGGCTCATGTACTGTGTGACAAAGGATTTTTAACAATGGGAATACTGGAACTGAAGTGATGAGGAAACAGGCTAGCTACGGATACTGATACGAATTTTGATATAAATCATTTTTTGCCTCCAATGACCGACTGTCAGACGCTAAAATCACTAACTGAATCAAAGAAACCATCAGAAATGATCGCTTGTATCCGGTCCGTCTATTAGAAATCCAGACAAGTAGATCATACTGTATTGTACATGAACAGACATGCCAGAGGATAGAAAGCAAGGGGGGATTCTATGAGGAGTCGGGGAACATTTTAAATGAAGGTCATCTCAGAGGAAAGGCTGGGAGCCAAACCTTGGTTGCCATGGTGAGAGCCCCGTCTATCCATATCCTTTCACTGTCAGGGGGATGCGTCAGGTCAGTGGATTGTTTTGAATGTGGAACGCCTGGCAATACTGTATCTTGTTGCTAGTGCGGTGAATCCGAGCGTGAATAACTACACTCAAAATAGCCTACAACGAATCAATTACATGACCAACTCAAGGATTTTTTTGCAATAAAACATGAGCCGGTATTAATTCGGTTTGCATTGTAAAATATCAAATAAATATGTAATTATGAATTCAAAGGAAACAGCGGTGCCTTGATTGTTCAACAGTGGGAAGTGGGAAGTTGTCGGTGCAATGAGAAGTTGCAACAAAAGAGAATAATCAAACTGTCGCGGCGCTAGTTGACAGCACAGCCGCGAACAAACAGCATGAAAGAACACAAAAGGAGAACGCAGCTGAGCTCCGAGAGACAGGAGGGAAAAATACTCCGGTACAATCTAGACACACTTCTTCATCATCAAAGTCTTCCTTAATAACAGAGGATGCATGTGCAGTATCTCCCTAAGCGAAGCAAAAGTCACTGACAAAAGGAATGACAACAAGAGAAACAACATGGTTTCAACCTGACGAGGCATTGGGGGATAATTTACTAAACAACAGTTGCTGACTTCTTACAAGGCAAACACGTACGTTATCAAATGTCCTAGACTTTAGTCGCCAACATTTGCATCGATGTGAGGTTGTTCTAACTAAAATGTGTATGTATAAGGGGAGCTGACCCGCATAAGCCAAATTGTATCTTAAAAGGCATCGTTTCAGACTGATGGGTGCTGTAACTCTGTTAGGGTTTGCTGTTCTTAAGTCTGTCTGTGGCATGGCCTCAGGGAGAGAGTGGAGGGGTCAGAGACAAAGCTCAACAGGGTCACGGCGCAGGGAGAGAGAGCAGACTGAGCGAAGTTCCGACGAACACACAACCACACCTGACATCTGGAATGAGGTGAATGAGCTGAGAGACATGGTGGTGGAGCAGAGAGAGAAGCTGAGGTACACGGAGGCCAGAGTGGCAGCAAGTGAGGGCCTTACAGTGGAGCAGAGAATCACTACGAAAGAAGTAGATGAACTGAAGACAGACAATACGGCCTTGGAGGCCAGACTGACAGCCAGTGAGGGCCTTACAGTGGAGCAGAGAATCACTACGAAAGAAGTAGAAGAACTGAAGACAGACAATACAGCCTTGGAGGCCAGACTGACAGCCAGTGAGGGCCTTACAGTGGAGCAGAGAATCACTACGAAAGAAGTAGAAGAACTGAAGACAGACAATATGGCCTTGGAGGCCAGACTGACAGCCAGTGAGAGCCAGGTGGAGGAACTGAAGACAGACAATACGGCCTTGGAGGCCAGACTGACAGCCAGTGAGAGCCAGGTGGAGGAACTGAAGACAGACAATACGGCCTTGGAGGCCAGACTGACAGCCAGTGAGAGCCAGGTGGAGGAACTGAAGAACAAGAATGCAGGTAGGCCTAATACACCTGTGTACGAATTACGACGAACAACATTTTGTTCCTCGTCTGCTTTATATGAGCATTAATGGCTTATGTTTACATAATTTCAAGCCAAGAAGCTGAACTGTCAGGAGTGGAAGCCAAAGAGACTGCCAGTGAGACAGAGTGCAGCCAGCGAGAGAACAGAACAGCGCAAATCAGCTCTAACCAGAATAGAAAGAGGAGTGGCCCCGACGCACAACTGAGCAAGAGGACAAGTACATTAAAGTGTCTAGTTTGAGAAACAGACGCCTCACAAGTCCTAAACTGGCAGCTTCATTAAATAGTACCCGCAAAACACCAGTCTCAACGGCAACAGCGAAGAGGCGACTCCGGGATGCTGGCCTTTCTCAGGACAAGAATAGACTGATGAGTTTCAGAAGAAAGTTCTTTGTTTCTGGACATTTTGAGCCTGTAATCGAACCCACAAATGCTGATGCTCCAGATACTCAACTAGTCTAAAGAAGGCCAGTTTTATTTCTTTTTTAATCAGGACAACTGTTTTCAGCTGTGCTAGCATAATTGCAATGGGTCTTCTACTGATCAATTAGCCTTTTAAAATTATAAACTTGGATTAGCTAACACAATGTGCCATTGGAACACAGGAGTGTTGGTTGCTGATAATGAGCCTCTGTACGCTTATGTAGATATTCCATTAAAAATCTGTTGTTTCCAGCTACAATAGTCATTTACAACATTAATAATGTCTACACTGTATTTCTGATCAATTTGATGTTATTTTAAATGCAAAAACAAGGACATTTCTAAGTGACCTCAAACCTTTTGAACGGTAGTGTATGCCACTGAAAGGTGTAGGCTATATGATGATACTGACAATCACATGATCATTAGTAGCTTCCTGCTCTTCACGGTGCGAGAACATTGTGAATACTCAATGCTGTAATGGTCTGAGGTGAACCTATTTCTAGAGCCCCAAATGCATGATAAAAATCAATACTACTTGGTGTTGTTCATTAACAAAGACATTGTCGACAAACCTTGGGAGTAAAACAACCTCATATTGTGTTATAATGAGGTTAGACAGTTGTTCTCAGCTCATGAGGCATTTCAAAACTGCATTATTCATAAATCAAATGGGCCTATGTCACTAACTGAAATGATCATTGAAGAGTTGTTCATATTGCAGAATGTATGCTTACATCCTATTTTCATTTAAACGTGATCATGCGGAAAGGGTATTATCAAATCAAATGTTATTCGTCACATGCTTTGTAAACAACAGTGAAATGCTTACTTACGGGCCTTCCCAACAATGCAGAGAGAGAGAGAGAACATTTATAGATAATAGAAAAGTAATAACACGTAATAATAAAAACAACAATAATAATAAATACACAGTGAGTAACGATAACCTGGCGATATACACTGTACACAGGGTACCAGTACTGGGTCGATGTGCAGGGGGTACGAGGTATTATCTGTTCTGCTGTAACAGTTCTACGAACTTCTATCACATAAAAATACATTGACAGACTTGCATATATTTCTGTCAGATTGCCCATTTTGGAGGTAGCTAGGTGTTTTGCAGTCAGCAGGTGTAAATCTACCATAAGTAGTAGAACACCATACACGCCGCTGCAATAATGCCTACATCAGACCAATTAGGATCAGGTTACATAGTGCTGAGGCGTGTGGATGGAAGGGGATCAGTTCAGGCCCAGTAGGCAGACAGACAGCGTGCTAGGGCTTACGCTAGGCTAACGCTAGGCTAACGCTAGCCTAGCCTACAGCCTCACTGATAAAAACCTCAGCCGCTCAGATACATGTAACGCTTTCAATAGCGATTAATGCCCAGTTCCTTATACACAGGGGACTGACTCTCTGTCATCTCAGCTAAAAGAAAAGCCCTGACAGAAACTGATGTGGATGGCTGGGCTTAAATGTATGAAATATTCATAAAAAAAAAAAAAAGGGTAGAAGCTCATGAATCATTTATAAAGTCTCTGCATTTGTGTTGGATTGTAGTATTTAATCCCCTTTAGGTTGGTTCAGATTGGGACTAATCGGCCCTTTCTGAGGATAAGGTTCTGACTGCGGGTTGGATGGGGACTTGTGTGCTCAACTGCCCGCACAGTCCACACTAGGGAGTGGGCAGTGGAGCAGATACAGGCCATTGATAGTGGGATGTAGTGCACTCAGTCAGTCAGCGGGGAGGGCAGAGTTGATAGCCGTGACGGTGGATTCAGCGGGGCCAGGGTTCTATCCGCTGGCTTGGGAAGCAAGCCAGGAGAGCTGGAATGGAACGGCTTAGACGGGGGCTTGGGAGAACTGGGCGGAACCCGAGAAACGACGGAGCAAAAGGTAGCGTGAAATGAGACTGGGAGAGAGCTCTCTCTCTCTTCCCCCGCCCTCTTCAGGGGATGAGGCTCACGTAACGAGGCTGTAACGAGGGGATGACGGGGTGGTAAGGAGAAAGGTGCATTGTGTACTCCAGAACCAGGCATGGAGAAGGGCACCTCAAACCTAATTCTCAGGTTCTATATATAGGACCTCTCACTTCTTATGTGGAGTGCAGTCACTGACAAGCACTTGTGTTTGTCTGGGGAAGGAGGCTCGTATGGGGGGGGGGAGAGCGCTTGAGATACTGGCATGGGTTCTGCCACCCCTGGCATGGTGGGGCCCATTGGCATAAGGCACATTGGTGTGCCAGCTGCTGATAAGGGGATTGCGTCGCACAGAGGATGAGCTGAGTGTGTAGGGGGCAGGGAACAAATAGAGTAAAATAGCAGTCTATTTTGCTTATTTCTGGAGGGTGGTGCATGAGTGAGTGTGTGTGTGTGTGTGTGTGTGTGTGTGTGTGTGTGTGTGTGTGTGTGTGTGTGTGTGTGTGTACCTGCGTAGGTGTGAGCAATGTCCATTGACAAAGAACTTCTGTTCTTATTGTCTGGCAGAGCCCCGACACGATTCCTTCCACCCTAAACCTCTCTTTTGTGTGATGTTTGTTTTGGTAGAACACCGGGAATTCTCTCTGGTGTTTGTACTTGGTTATCAAAGTGACAACATACTTTGAGGTAGGAAAACAGGAGCACGAGGCGAGCTCGTCTGTTGGGCAGCCCAACCAGGTCCTTGTAGATCAATACAGAGGTCAAACAATCGATCCCAGATTGAAGCCATTTGGTTGGTTTAAGCCTTTGATGTCTGTGGGCAGTTAGATCGCAGCACAGTCCTCTGAGAGAGCTGACTGAATCAAAGTTTAGAACGTGAAGGAATGTACTCCTAGGGATTTGAGTAGCATTAACAGGCTAGGTAAATGTATAGCCGTCAATCTTTATTCTGCCAGAACACCAAACATATAGATGGCTCCCAAAATAGGCGTTCAAATCCCAAACTGGGAAAAGGAAACACGAAATAGAACAGATAGACAGGCGCTGAGAAATGGACGTTTTGGAGCTCTGTACAGAGAAGGCATTACCTTTAGAGATGCTCAGCTAGATTTAACAGCAAATTAAATCTATACAGAAGCCACAGTCCTAGGCTGTCTTAGTGGGTGTGTAGGGCACGTGGTATGACACACGCTATCATCACATCAGAGTTGCTACCGTTCTTACCTGAGGAGTACTCTCATGCACCACACAACCACATGACTTTCTTTACCAACCAATCAACGGAGGAAAGCATTTGGAAAATCCAACATCCATGTCCCCCAATCCAATCACATAACAGAGAACATTTATGGAGAATTGGCTGTAATAAAGCAATAACGGATTACGCTCCGGTTTGTATCAACGTCATAACAACTGTCAATATGATAAAAGGGTCTCGTACTAAATGGATTTCCACTACAGCTACAGTACATTAGCTAATGGTTTATATTGATACATGTGGGTTTCAGCATCTCAGGAGCTGTGGTGATATATTCCAACTAAGAGAGGGAGTCGCTGATAAAGGTTGAATAGGCGTATAGGGAACATTTAGATTCTGTTTTCACAGTTGGCTTGTTCTTTTAGTGTGCATGAGTTGCTAGCGGCGTCGCAGAAGTCTGCAGTGCGGATGTGTGGACCCCTCTTCTCTCCTCTAGATCATTTCCTGAGCTGGGTCGGCGTGGGCAGATGAAACCCAGAGAGGAAGAGAGAGAAAGCCAACGCTATAATAATACAACATTATTTTAGGCTCTGAAAATATCTCGGCGCCTAGCGGCAGTGGCATATCAAGTGCTGAGTCGTTCCAGTCTCGGGAGTTTGTTACTCACATGAGAAGGAAGGAGAGTGAATTTAAATGAGGACACAAGAGAACGAGGTCACTGGATTTTAGGTAGCTTTGACCAACAATCAGGCTCCCTGACAATGTGATATTGAATATTAAAGTGTCCGCTATTGAATTTGTAGCGTATTTTTGTCTTAAAACGTATTTCTATTCATTTATAATAATAAATGTACCTGTAGAGGTAACACCTATACAATGTTTACACTCGACCTAGGGCCATTGCGATGGAGACCAGGCCAAAGGTCAAATGTGACGAGATTGACACTGACCTTCTGAAGGAAGAGAACGATTCTCCCAACCATTTCGGTCCTCTGCTCCTCCAGGCAGAAGAGGGTGCGTGGCGTGCGGATGAACACCTTCGTCTTGCCGTACGCCACGTCCTGCTCGAAGCCGCAGCCCTGCAACAGCTTCTTTACCGCCTCTTTTTCCGATGGGAGGTCGTGATTGGGCCACGTGAACTCCGAGATCATCTTGTACCTGAAGGGGTGGAATGGAGGCCGAGGGGAAAGGAGTCCAATATCAGTGGACATCAAAATACTTAAGCACGATCGCAAACCAGAGTGGTTCTGATTGCTCAGTGGTCAGAGCACAATGCCATTTATTGGTTTAATTCCTGCATGGGTCATAAACACGGTATACAGTGTGTTAAATGTATGTCAAAAGCATCAGCTGAATGACTAGGACTTAAATTCCTAATGGCGTTTGCTTCTTTTATGAAACCTGAACAACAGAAAAACTGCCCAGCAAAATACAGAGCGATTTGTAACTACAGGACACTGTGATAAGATATTATTTGACTGCCAAGAGAGGTCAGCAGGCCTGACAAAAAAAATCATGAGTGAGTGGGATAGTTAGAGGAGAAGTGTGCAAAATAATCACTGTTAACTATCACAACTATTACCTAATCTATACTGAAAAAAAGTATAAACTCAACATGTAAAGTGTTGGTCCCATGTTTCATAAGCTGAAATAAAAGATCCCAGAAATGTTCCAAACGCACAAAAAAAGCTTATTTCTCTCAAATTGTGTGTACAAATTTGTTGACATCCCTGTTAGTGAGTATTTCTCATTTGCCAAGATAACCCATCCACCTGACAGGTGAAGAAGCTGATTAAACAGCATGATCATTACACAGGTGCACCTTGAGGCCACAAAAAATGTGCAGTTTTGTCACAGAACACAATGCCACAGATGTCTCAAGTTGAGGGAGCGTGCAATTGGCATGCTGACTGCGGGAATGTCCACCATAGCTGAAGCCAGAGAAATGAATGTACATTTCTCTACCATAAGCCGCCTCCAAAATTGTTTTAGAGAATTTGGTAGTACGCCCAACCGGCCTCACAACCGCAGACCACTTGTAACCACGCCAGCCCAGGACCTCCACATCAGGCTTCTTCACCTGCGGGATCATCTGAGACCAGCCACCCGGACAGCTGATGAAACTGTGTATTTCTGTCTGGAATAAAGCCCTTTTGTGGGGAAAAACTAATTCTGATTGGCTGGGCCTTGCTCCTAAGTGGGTGAGGCCCTCCCAGGCCTCATGGCTGCACCCCTGCCCAGTCATTTGAAATATATAGATTAGGGCCTAATTCATTTATTTGAATTGACTTATTTCCTAATATGAACTGTAACTCAGTAAAATCGTTGAAATTGTTTCATGTTGCATTTATATTTTTGTTTAGTATAATTTGACCGAGGAAGGGCAGGGGAGTGGGAGATCGAGACAGCTGTGAATTAATTAGGGAAAGGGATTAACAGTTAAGAGAGTGTGTGTGTGTTTGTGTGTGTGTTTGTGTTTTCATCATTTGGAGCTTGTGTGTGACAGTGCAGTTTGGACCAATTCCTAATTAAACATTTGGTCAGTCTTGACTGCCAAGAGTCCAAAATAAATCCTAGAAAAATCCTCATTTTGCACACAATATAAACCTGTTTCTGTTTCCCAGATAACACACTTTTAGAGAAAAGTGTCTGAATTTATTATGCAACATCTCATCTGATGTAAGAGACTTGCTGCCACCTCAGTGACATCACTGCTGTCGCTTAGCGCCCGCTCTAGCTCTGGAACAGAGACGCAAGGTGATGTGATGATGCAAAGCCCACCCTCCTCTCTCCTCTGCACAGATCTCTATGACCTAGTCCAGTACTGACTGGATTCTGCTTGATCAAACTCAAGCCCAGGCCTGGTTAATTCACGAGTTGGTGTTAGTAGGAGAACTGTTGTACACAAAATAATATCATAGCATCATGGTAGAGAAACATGGTTGGGAATGTTCAGTCTATACTGGTGAATGGATTGAAAACAGAGGCAGGAAGAAGGGAGGGTCACAGAGCTTGTTTTCCCCACTGAATTGCAGTGCGTCGACTGAATTCGATGAAAAGGAAATTCATTAAATAAATCCACTCTGTTACAAGGCTGTTCCTAGTCAAGGACACAGGAACATTGTGTTGGTGGGGAAGTATCAAATCAATTGTCTGGGACATTGGCTAAACAACACCTTAATATCGGACAGCAGGAAGTAACAAGATAAGGATGAGGTAGGTAGGGAGGATGACGTTGCCCCTAGCCAATGATCTTATGCAGGGGTGGGCATCTTGTTCCAGCCCAGTTATAACATGGATGTAAGAACATCTTGCAATGAAATCACACATATTATCATGTCTTTTTTAGCACTATGAAAATGTTGCTCTCACAGTAAGACTGCTGATCTAGGATCAGGATCACAACTTTTAGATCATAATGAATAAGATTACATGGACAGGAGAGACTTGATCGTAAAATCAGTACAACTCTGAGAAGCTTTTTGAATACAGCCCTGATTCTACTTCTACCTGGGAGATGGGGCTCATACCTCTGGAGGAAGCGGGGGTACTCCTGGCGGTTGGCGAATCCGGCGCGGCGCACACGGACGTTCTCCAGTAGGCCTAGGTACTCGACCTGGTGGCGACAACGCTCGTGCTCGAACAGCAGGGGCGACTTGACGTCGTTGGGCTTGATGCAGCGCACGTAGTACGGCTCCTACACACACACGCCACAGTAAGGTAACACATCATTGGCTACTATGGGGTTCGTCAGAAAGTGGCACTGAACACTGACAACAAGTCAATAGTCTGACATGGCTTTACCCACTGGTCTCCTATCTATTATCTACACTGTTGTGGAAGAACGGGAAACGGGAAAGCTAATTCGTGTAGGAAAGCCAACATGTTTTTTCACCTATCCTGTGAGTTCACATTTGTGTAATTTTGGAGGAGAGGAGCTGAGGAAAGAAAACCCCTTTAGACGTTGAAATACACACACACACACCAGCCAAGTCAGTAGTACAAACAAAAATTGGAAGTTGTTGGCCAATGAAATAGTTGCCCGGCGGTGGCCGCGCCCCTCACCTTGCAAGCAAGGTTCTCCACCAGTGCGATCATGGAGTTCTTAAAGAGGGTAGCGGCCGTTAGGGGTCGTTTGGTGACCTCAGTGATCTTCAGCTTGCCCTCCGGCCACATCACTTTCAGCACTGGGTTGGAACTACGGAATGAGAGGAACAGAGATTCAGCTTCAGAGATTCAGAACAGAGATTCAGCTAACCACGGTTTGTGGTCATCAGCTTTCCTTTAGCTCGAAAAGCTATCGGCAGTTTTGTACAACGCGACTCAGACCTGAACATACCGGACCTTTTTTTCTCTCCATATCCCCGAATTTCTACCACAAGCGCTGGACATTTACATCTGGATATCGCAGCTAGCTAGCTGCTATCCGTGTGACTATTGGCTTACGTCGATACTGGAGCAAACATCAATTACTCCAGAGCTAGCCAGCTGAAGAGTTCCATCAGCCACTCCTGGGCTACAATCACCTATCCGGACCCGTTTTACTGCCGATGCAGAGCCCCACAGGGCCTTCACAACTGGACTACCGACGTTATCTGCCCGAGGGAGTTATCCAACTGGCCCCTCCGTCGTGACGTTACCTGAACGCCCATCTGCGGCCCGCTAATCGTTAGCTGTCTTATCGGCTGCTATCTGAATAGGTCTATCGGACAATTTTTTCTTGAGTCACTATAACTACATCTATTTTGCCAATTGGATTGATCCCCTCTACCACACGGTACCCCGCTAATCTACTGACGGAAACGCACGAGGTGGCTAAAAACAGACCTCCCTCCTATGCCAGCTTGCTACCGATGGCCCGGCTAACCTCACTTCTCACTGGACCCTTATGATCACTAGACTAAGCATGCCTCTCCTTAATGTCAATATGCCTTGTCCATTGCTGTTCTGGTTAGTGTTTATTGGCTTATTTCACTGTAGAGCCTCTAGCCCTGCTCATTATACCTTATCCAACCTTTCAGTTCCACCACCCACACATGCGATGACATCACCTGGTTTCAATGATGTTTCTAGAGACAATATCTCTCTCATCATCACTCAATACCTAGGTTTACCTCCACTGTATTCACATTCTACCAAACCTTTATCTGTACATTATACCTTGAAGCTATTTTATCGCCCCCAGAAGTCTCCTTTTACTCTGTTCCGGACATTCTAGACGACCAATTCTCATAGCTTTTAGCCGTACCCTTATCCTACTCCTCCTCTGTTCCTCTGGTGATGTAGAGGTTAATCCAGGCCCTGCAGTGCCTAGCTCCACTCCTATTCCCCAGGGGCTCTCTTTTGATGACTTCTGTAACAGTAATAGCCTTGGTTTCATGCATGTTAACATTAGAAGCCTCTTCCCTAAGTTTTTTTTATTCACTGCTTTAGCACACTTTGCCAACCCCTTACTACAACATTTTCAGACAAGATAGAACGGCCAAAGGGGGCAGTGTTGCAATCTACTGCAAAGATAGCCTGCAGAGTTATGTCCTACTTTCCAGGTCTGTACCCAAACAATTTGAACTTCTACTCTTAAAAATCCACCTCTCTAAAAACAAGTCTCTCACCGTTGCCGCCTGCTATAGACCACCCTCTGCCCCCAGCTGTGGTCTGGACACCATATGTGAACTGATTGCCCCCCATCTATCTTCAGAGCTCGTGCTGCTAGGTGACCTAAACTGGGACATGCTTAACACCCCAGCCATCCTACAATCTAAGCTTGATGCCCTCAATCTCACAAAATTATCAATGAACCTACCAGGTACCACCCCAAAGCCGTAAACATGGTCACCCTCATAGATATCATCCTAACCAACCTGCCCTCTAAATACACATCTGCTGTTTTCAACCAAGATCTCAGCGATCACTGCCTCATTGCCTGCATCCGTAATGGGTCAGCGGTCAAACGACCTCCACTCATCACTATCAAACGCTCCCCGAAACACTTCAGCGAGCAGGCCTTTCTAATCGACCTGGCCGGGGTATTCTGGAAGGACATTGATCTCATCCCGTCAGTAGAGGATGTCTGTTTTTTAATTTTTTAAATGCCTTCCTCACCATCTTAAATAAGCAGACCCCAATCAAGAAATTTAGAACCAGAAACAGATATAGCCCTTGGTTCTCTCCAGACCTGACTCCCCTTAACCAACACAAAAACATCCTATGGCGTTCTGCATTAGCATCGAACCGCCCCCGTGATATGCAACTTTTCAGGGAAGCTAGAAACCAATATACATACACAGGCAGTTAGAAAAGCCAAGGCTAGCTTTTTCAAGCAGAAATTTGCTTCCTGCAACACAAACTCCAAAAAGTTCTGGGACACTGTAAAATCCATGGAGAATAAGAACACCTCCTCCCAGCTGCCCACTGCACTGAGGATAGGAAACACTGTCACCACCGATAAATCCACTATAATTGAGAATTTCAATAAGCATTTTTCTACGGCTGGCCATACTTTCCACCTGGCTACCCCTACCCCGGTCAACAGCACTGCTCCCCCCACAGCAACTCGCCCAAGCTTTCCCCATTTCTCCTTCTCCCAAATCCAGTTAGCTGATGTTCTGAAAGAGCTGAAAAATCTGGACCCCTACAAATCAGCCGGGCTAGACAATCTAGACCCTTTCTTTCTAAAATTATCTGCCGAAATTGTTGCTACCCCTATTACTAGCCTGTTCAACCTCTCTTTTATGTCGTCTGAGATTCTCAAAGATTGGAAAGCAGCTGCGGTCATCCCCCTCTTCAAAGGGGGGGACACTCTTGACCCAAACTGCTACAGACCTATTTCTATCCTACCCTGCCTTTCTAAGGTCTTCGAAAGCCAAGTCAACAAACAGATTACTGACCATTTCGAATCCCACCATACCTTCTCCGCTATGCAATCTGGTTTCAGAGCTGGTCATGGGTGCACCTCAGCCACGCTCAAGGTCCTAAACGATATCTTAACCGACATCGATAAGAAACAATACTGTGCAGCCGTATTCATTGACATGGCCAAGGCTTTCAACTCTGTCAATCACCACATCCTCATCGGCAGACTCGATAGCCTTGGTTTCTCAAATGATTGCCTCGCCTGGTTCATCAACTACTTCTTTGATAGAGTTCAGTGTGTCAAATCGGAGGGCCTGTTGTCCGGGCCTCTGGTAATCTCTATGGGGGTGCCACAGGGTTCAATTCTTGGACCGACTCTCTTCTCTGTATACAGCAATGATGTCGCTCTTGCTGCTTGGTGAGTCTCTGATCCACCTCTACACAGATGACACCATTCTGTATACTTCTGGCCCTTCTTTGGACACTGTGTTAACAACCCTCCAGACGAGCTTCAATGCCATACAACTCTCCTTCCGTGGCCTCCAATTGCTCTTAAATACAAGTAAAACTAAATGCATGCTCTTCAACCGATCGCTGCCTGCACCTGCCCGCCCGTCCAACATCACTACTCTGGACGGTTCTGACTTAGAATATGTGGACAACTACAAATACCTAGGTGTCTGGTTAGACTGTAAACTCTCCTTCCAGACTCACATCAAACATTTCCAATCCAAAGTTAAATCTAGAATTGGCTTCCTATTTTGCAACAAAGCATCCTTCACTCATGCTGCCAAACATACCCTTGTAAAACTGACCATCCTACCAATCCTTGACTTCGGCGATGTCATTTACAAAATAGCCTCCAATTCCCTACTCAACAAATTGGATGCAGTCTATCACAGTGCCATCCGTTTTGTCACCAAAGCCCCATATACTACCCACCACTGCTACCTGTATGCTCTCGTTGGCTGGCCCTCGCTTCATACTCGTCGCCAAACTCACTGGCTCCAGGTCATCTACAAGACCCTGCATGGTAATGTCCCCCCTTATCTCAGCTCGCTGGTCACCATAGCAGCACCCACCTGTAGCACGCGCTCCAGCAGATATATCTCTCTGGTCACCCCCAAAACCAATTCTTCCTTTGGCCGCCTCTCCTTCCAGTTCTCTGCTGCCAATGACTGGAAAGAACTACAAAAATCTCTGAAACTGGAAACACTTATCTCCCTCACTAGCTTTAAGCACCAGCTGTCAGAGCAGCTCACAGATTACTGCACCTGTACATAGCCCATCTATAATTTAGCCCAAACAAATACCTCTCCCCCTACTGAATTTATTTATTTATTTTGCTCCTTTGCACCCCATTATTTCTATCTCTACTTTGCACATTATTCCACTGCAAATCTACCATTCCAATGTTTTACTTGCTATATTGTATTTACTTTGCCACCATGGTCTTTGTTTTGCCTTTACCTCCCTTATCTCAACTCATTTGCTCACATTGTATATAGACTTATTTTTCTACTGTATTATTGACTGTATGTTTGTTTTTACTCCATGTGTAACTCTGTGTTGTTGTATGTGCCGAACTGCTTTGCTTTATCTTGGCCAGGTTGCAATTGTAAATGAGAACTTGTTCTCAACTTGCCTACCTGGTTAAATAAAGGTGAAATAAAATAAATAAATCAAAAGATAGAGAACGAGAGGAAAAGAGACAGGAGAAGATTGTTTATCAGTTCACCATTGTAGGTGCTGTTGTTCTGTTAATTGAAGGCTACTGAGGTGTCATGTGAGGGGAATAGGAGGAGAGGAGAGGGAAAAGCAGGTGTGTGTTGAGTCTCACCTGTTGTACAGTAGCCTTTTGAAGTCCTGGAAGAGAGTGTCCTTGTTCTTGTCGATGAAGCCAACCACAGAGTACCTGTGTAAATACAAAAGTACACACACACACACACACACACACACACACACACACACACACACACACACACACACACACACACACACACACACACACACACACACACACACACACACACACACACACACACACACACACACACACACACACAAACCTCTTGATCATCTTTTTCTGACACTAAGACCGTCTTAAAACTTGCATCACCGAAGACGGTGCTTACAAATGACAACAGCGTCTCCTAAACCCTACTCAGAAACGATTAAAATGGATGAATCACAGAAGAATTAGAGAACAAATCCTCTGTTTCCAGTCTGAGACAGTGGAAGAGTAGGAGCCATCTGTGTTACTCAGTAAGACCCAGGGGAAACTGGCCCATTACACCCCTTACTCTACAGTATCAGCCTGCATCTCAAATAGCACCCTATTCCCTATATAGTGCACTCCTTTTGGCCAGAACCCATTGACCAGAGACCTACAGTATGGGCCCTGGTCAAAGGTAGTGCACTATCTAGGGAATAGGGTGCCATTTGGGATGCAAAGAGTCTGAAGTTTGAGTGCTCCCTGAACCAATTAGGCTACGCTGCAGGAGGCAGAGTCCATGGTTATTATAATGGTCTCATCTTTAAAGCCATATAATATGTTAACTATGGGGAGTTAGCTAGAGCTGCTGGGCTGGACAGGCAAGCAGGCACTGAGGATGGTTGGCACACTGTAGCATACAAAGCTTGTGATTTGGTTGATAGTGTTGGATGATCTCACGCTGTTGTTCTGATTAGGGTATTAAGAGAACATAGTGAAGTGCAATGAACTCCCTACTGCCGCCACAGTGACTTTTAGCCGAGAGTGGTTCCATACAGTACACCACCGCAGCGGTTACTTACACGACATTCCCTGCATAGTGCCGGACACGGAAATCTCTGTCAAACTCCAAACTCTTGTCTGTCGGGGAGAGCTGAGGATGGAGAGAGATAAATAAAGAGAGAGAGACAGAGAAAGAGAGAGAGGGAGAAAGAAAGAGAAATTGAGTAACACAACCCGGGGGAAGTGGGGACATGTAACCTAATAGCTCCCATGCAGAGGAGCTAAAAAGATGGGGCAATATACTCTGTAATATCAAGGATACCTGTTTTCATATGTGCTATGCTCAGTATTTCCTTACGGGAAAGTTGCTTCCCCAGATATAACATAGTGTACACCATTAGAGAGCGACAGAAGCAGCATCCCCAGATGAGAGAGAGAGGAAATCTGTGCACATGAAATATGAATGAGCTGTGTGTGGTGCCGCAGGAACTCATGTGGATGACTGTATGTAGGCCAGTGGTGCCGCAGGAACTCATGTGGATGGCTGTATGTAGGCCAGTGGTGCCGCAGGAACTCATGTGGATGGCTGTATGTAGGCCAGTGGTGCCGCAGGAACTCATGTGGAATGGCTGTATGTAGGCCAGTGGTGCTACAGGAACTCATGTGGATGGTTGTATGTAGGCCAGTGGTGCTGCAGGAACTCATGTGGATGGTTGTATGTAGGCCAGTGGTGCTACAGGAACATGTGGATGGCTGTATGTAGGCCAGTGGTGCTACAGGAACTCATGTGGATGGCTATATGTAGGCCAGTGGTGCTGCAAGAACTCATGTGGATGGCTGTATGTAGGCCAGTGGTGCTGCAGGAACTCATGTGGATGGCTGTATGTAGGCCAGTGGTGCTACAGGAACATGTGGATGGCTGTATGTAGGCCAGTGGTGCTACAGGAACTCATGTGGATGGCTATATGTAGGCCAGTGGTGCCGCAGGAACTCATGTGGATGGCTGTATGTAGGCCAGTGGTGCCGCAGGAACTCATGTGGAATGGCTGTATGTAGGCCAGTGGTGCTACAGGAACTCATGTGGATGGTTGTATGTAGGCCAGTGGTGCTGCAGGAACTCATGTGGATGGCTGTATGTAGGCCAGTGGTGCTACAGGAACATGTGGATGGCTGTATGTAGGCCAGTGGTGCTACAGGAACTCATGTGGATGGCTATATGTAGGCCAGTGGTGCTGCAAGAACTCATGTGGATGGCTGTATGTAGGCCAGTGGTGCTGCAGGAACTCATGTGGGTGGCTGTTTGTAGGCCAGTGGTGCTACAGGAACTCATGTGGATGGCTGTTTGTAGGCCAGTGGTGCTACAGGAACTCATGTGGGTGGCTGTTTGTAGGCCAGTGGTGCTACAGGAACTCATGTGGATGGCTGTTTGTAGGCCAGTGGTGGAGTGCAGTGAGGAGAGAAACGTAGTGTGACAGGAAAGGCAGAGAGGTCTGCCGCAGTCCTCTGCAAACTCTGTAATGAGCCTGTGTGTGTATACCTGACTGTATGTGTGTGTATACCTGACTGTATGTGTGTGTGTATACCTGACTGTATGTGTGTGTGTATACCTGACTGTATGTGTGTGCGTACCTGTTTGTGTCTATATATACATCCATCCATCCATGTTTGTACATCTGTGTGTTGATGTGTGTGACTGCATCAGTGGTATATTGGTGTGCTACTGTAGAGTAGCTAGTGTGTCTGGTGACAGGGAGAGGACGCCCTAGGCAGCCCTGTGGCATGGTGGGAGTAGCATTATACAGTGGGTTTCATAAGTATTCACCCCCCTTGGATTTCTTCACATTTGTATTGTGTTACATGGTGGGATTAAAATGGATTTCATTGTCATTTTTTATCAACGATCTACACAAAATACTCTGATATGTTTTGTATTGAAAAATAAAACACTAATATATCTTGAATAGATAAGTGTTTAACACCCTGAGTCAATACATATTAGGAACAGCTTTGGCAGCAATTAAGAGCTGGGAGTCTTCTTGGGTGAGTCTCTAAGATTTGCACACCTGGATTGTGAAATATATTTCCATTATTATTATTTTCAAAAGTCTTCAAGCTCTGTCAAAGTGTTGGGGATCATAGCCAAACAGCCATTTTCATGTCTTGCCATAGATTTTCAAGCAGATTTAATTCAAAACGGTAACTTGGCCACTCAGGAACATTCACTGTCTTCTTAGTAAGCAACTAGTGTAGATTTGGCTTTTTGTTGGAGGTTATTGTCCTGCTGAAAGGTGATTTCCTCTCCCTCTCCTGTTTCTATGTTGTGTCTGGGTGGTTTAATACATCATCCACAGCATAACTATTAACGTGACCATGCTTAAAAGAGATATTCAATGTCTGATTTGTTATTGCTACCCATCTACAAATCACTGCCCTTCTTCATGAGGCTTTTGAAAAGCTCCCTGGTGTTTGTAGTTTAATCTGTGATTGAATTCAATACTTGACTGAGGGACCTTATATATGTTGTATGTATGGAGGACAGAGGAAGTGGTGGTCATTCAAAAATAATATCAACCCCTATGTAACATATTATCTCACACAGAGAGAGAGAGAGTGTGCCTGAGTCATCAAGCGCAGAGAGAATAGAGAGCCTGAGACAGGGAGAGAAAGGCATCTAGTCCCATTAAAACAGAAGGCAGAAATGATTTGCACACAGCAATAGATTAGAGAACCTCCAATAAGCCATTGGGACAGACACTGCTATATAAAACAGGGACAGCCAGGACGTTTGGAGGAGCAGAGAGAGAAGAGAGCCTGAGTGCCTGAGTCATCAAACAGAGAGAGAATAGAGAGCCTGAGTTATCGAGAGGAGAGAGAATAGAGAGCCTGAGTCATCGAGCAGAGAGAGAATAGAGAGCCTGAGTTATCGAGAGGAGAGAGAATAGAGAGCCTGAGTGCCTGAGTCATTGAACAGAGAGAGAATAGAGAGCCTGAGTGCCTGAGTCATCGAACAGAGAGAGAATAGAGAGCCTGAGTCATCGAGCGGAGAGAGAATATAGAGCCTGAGTCATCGAGCGGAGAGAGAATAAAGAGCCTGAGTCATCAAGCGTAGAGAGAATAGAGAGCCTGAGTGCCTGAGTCATTGAGCAGAGAGAGAATAAAGAGCCTGAGTGCCTGAATCATCAAGCGGAGAGAGAACAGAGCCTGAGTCACCGAGCAGAGAGAGAATATAGAGCCTGAGTCATCGAGCGGAGAGAGAATAAAGAGCCTGAGTCATCAAGCGTAGAGAGAATAGAGAGCCTGAGTGCCTGAGTCATTGAGCAGAGAGAGAATAAAGAGCCTGAGTGCCTGAATCATCAAGCGGAGAGAGAACAGAGCCTGAGTCACCGAGCAGAGAGAGAAGAGAGAGCCTGAGTCATCGAGGGGAGAGAGAATAAAGAGCCTGAGTCATCGAGCGGAGAGAGAATAGAGAGCCTGAGTCATCGAGCAGAGAGAGAATAGAGAGCCTGAGTGCCTGTGTCAATGAGCAGAGAGAGAATAGAGAGCCTTAGTCATCGAGCGGAGAGAGAACAAAGAGCCTGAGTGCCTGAGTCATCGAACAGAGAGAGAATAAAGAGCCTTATTCTCTCGCCGCTCGATGACTAGAGAGCCTGAGTGCCTGTCATCGAACAGAGAGAGAATATAGAGCCTGAGTGATTGAGTGGAGAGAGAATAGAAAGCCTGAGTCATCGAGCGGAGAGAGAATAGAGAGCCTGAGTTATCGAGAGGAGAGAGAATAGAGAGCCTGAGTGCCTGAGTCATTGAACAGAGAGAGAATAGAGAGCCTGAGTGCCTGAGTCATCGAACAGAGAGAGAATAGAGAGCCTGAGTCATCGAGCGGAGAGAGAATATAGAGCCTGAGTCATCGAGCGGAGAGAGAATAAAGAGCCTGAGTCATCAAGCGTAGAGAGAATAGAGAGCCTGAGTGCCTGAGTCATTGAGCAGAGAGAGAATAAAGAGCCTGAGTGCCTGAATCATCAAGCGGAGAGAGAACAGAGCCTGAGTCACCGAGCAGAGAGAGAATATAGAGCCTGAGTCATCGAGCGGAGAGAGAATAAAGAGCCTGAGTCATCAAGCGTAGAGAGAATAGAGAGCCTGAGTGCCTGAGTCATTGAGCAGAGAGAGAATAAAGAGCCTGAGTGCCTGAATCATCAAGCGGAGAGAGAACAGAGCCTGAGTCACCGAGCAGAGAGAGAAGAGAGAGCCTGAGTCATCGAGGGGAGAGAGAATAAAGAGCCTGAGTCATCGAGCGGAGAGAGAATAGAGAGCCTGAGTCATCGAGCAGAGAGAGAATAGAGAGCCTGAGTGCCTGTGTCAATGAGCAGAGAGAGAATAGAGAGCCTTAGTCATCGAGCGGAGAGAGAACAAAGAGCCTGAGTGCCTGAGTCATCGAACAGAGAGAGAATAAAGAGCCTTATTCTCTCGCCGCTCGATGACTAGAGAGCCTGAGTGCCTGTCATCGAACAGAGAGAGAATATAGAGCCTGAGTGATTGAGTGGAGAGAGAATAGAAAGCCTGAGTCATCGAGCGGAGAGAGAATAGAGAGCCTGAGTGCCTGAGTCATCGAGCAGAAAGAGAATAGAGAGCCTGAGTCATCGAGCGGAGAGAGAACAGAGAGCCGGAGTCATCAAGCAGAGAGAGAACAGAGAGCCTGAGTCATCGAGCGGAGAGAGAATAGAGAGCCTGAGTCATCGAGCGGAGAGAGAATAGAGAGCCTGAGTCATCGAGCGGAGAGAGAATAGAGAGCCTGAGTCATCGAGCGGAGAGAGAATAGAGAGCCAGAGTGCCTGAGTCATCGAGCGCAGAGAAAATAAAGTGCCTGAGTCATCGAGTGGAGAGAGAATAGAGAACCTGAGTCATCGAGCGTAGAGAGAATAAAGAGCCTGAGTCATCAAGCGTAGAGAGAATAAAGAGCCTGAGTCATCAAGCGTAGAGAGAATAGAGAGCCTGAGTCATCGAGCGTAGAGAGAATAAAGAGCCTGAGTCATCGAGCGTAGAGAGAATAAAGAGCCTGAGTCATCAAGCGTAGAGAGAATAGAGAGCCTGAGTCATCGAGCATAGAGAGAATAGAGAGCCTGAGTGCCTGAGTCATCGAGCAGAAAGAGAATAGAGAGCCTGAGTCATCGAGCGGAGAGAGAACAGAGAGCCGGAGTCATCAAGCAGAGAGAGAACAGAGAGCCTGAGTCATCGAGCGGAGAGAGAATAGAGAGCCTGAGTCATCGAGCGGAGAGAGAATAGAGAGCCTGAGTCATCGAGCGGAGAGAGAATAGAGAGCCTGAGTCATCGAGCGGAGAGAGAATAAAGAGCCTGAGTCATCGAGCGTAGAGAGAATAAAGAGCCTGAGTCATCAAGCGTAGAGAGAATAGAGAGCCTGAGTCATCGAGCATAGAGAGAATAGAGAGCCTGAGTCAACAAGAGGAGAGAGAATAGAGAGCCAGAGTGCCTGAGTCATCGAGCGCAGAGAAAATAAAGTGCCTGAGTCATCGAGTGGAGAGAGAATAGAGAACCTGAGTCATCGAGCGTAGAGAGAATAAAGAGCCTGAGTCATCAAGCGTAGAGAGAATAAAGAGCCTGAGTCATCAAGCGTAGAGAGAATAGAGAGCCTGAGTCATCGAGCGTAGAGAGAATAAAGAGCCTGAGTCATCGAGCGTAGAGAGAATAAAGAGCCTGAGTCATCAAGCGTAGAGAGAATAGAGAGCCTGAGTCATCGAGCATAGAGAGAATAGAGAGCCTGAGTCAACAAGAGGAGAGAGAATAGAGAGCCCGAGTACCTGAATCATCGAGCAGAGAGAGAATAGAGAACCTGAGTCATCGAGCAGAGAGAAAATAAAGTGCCTGAGTCATCGAGCAGAGAGAAAATAAAGAGCCTGAGTGCCTGAGTCATCGAACAGAGAGAGAATAGAGAGCCTGAGTGCCTGTGTCAATGAGCAGAGAGAGAATAGAGAGCCTTAGTCATCGAGCGGAGAGAGAACAAAGAGCCTGAGTGCCTGAGTCATCGAGCAGAGAGAGAATAGAGAGCCTGAGTGCCTGTGTCAATGAGCAGAGAGAGAATAGAGAGCCTTAGTCATCGAACAGAGAGAGAATAAAGAGCCTTATTCTCTCGCCGCTCGATGACTAGAGAGCCTGAGTAATCGAGCGGAGAGAAAATAGAGAGCCTGAGTCATCGAGCGGAGAGACAATAGAGCCTGAGTGCCTGAGTCATCGAGCAGAGAGAGAATAGAGAGCCTGAGTGCCTGTCATCGAACAGAGAGAGAATATAGAGCCTGAGTGATTGAGTGGAGAGAGAATAGAAAGCCTGAGTCATCGAGCGGAGAGAGAATAGAGAGCCTGAGTGCCTGAGTCATCGAGCAGAAAGAGAATAGAGAGCCTGAGTCATCGAGCGGAGAGAGAATAGAGAGCCGGAGTCATCAAGCAGAGAGAGAACAGAGAGCCTGAGTCATCGAGCGGAGAGAGAATAGAGAGCCTGAGTCATCGAGCGGAGAGAGAATAGAGAGCCTGAGTGCCTGAGTCATCGAGAACAGAGAGAATAGAGAGCCTGAGACATCGAGCGAAGAGAGAATAGAGAGACTGAGTCATCTATCGGAGAGACAATAGAGCCTGAGTGCCTGAGTCATTGAGCAGAGAGAGAATAGGGAGCCTGAGTGCCTGAGTCATCGAGCAGAGAGAGAATAGAGAGCCTGAGTCATCGAACGGAGAGAGAATAGAGAGCCTGAGTGCCTGAGGCATCGAGCAGAGAGAGAATAGAGAACCTTAGTCATCGAGCGGAGAGAGAACAGAGAGTCTGAGTGATCGAGCGGAGAGAGAATAGAGAGCCTGAGTGCCTGAGTCATCGAGGGGAGAGAGAATAGAGAGCCTGAGTGCCTGAGTCATCGAGGGGAGAGAGAATAGAGAGCCTGAGTGCCTGAGTCATCGAGCGGAGAGAGAATAGAGATCCTGAGTCATCGAGCAGATAGAGAATAGAGAGCCTGAGTGCCTTAGTCATCGAGCGGCGAAAGAATAGAGATCCTGAGTCATCGAGTAGAGAGAGAATAAAGAGCCTGAGTTATCAAGCAGAGAGAGTATAGAGAGCCTGAGTCATCGAGCGGAGAGCTCACACACACCAAAGGAAGAAGAGAAAGTCCCTGTAGATGGGAGTGAGGATGTTGTTAACGAGAGAACAACTCACAGGCAGCAAACTGTGGAGGAAAGTATACACATCTCTGTGTGACCGCATTCAAGTTCCTATTCAAAGCATTGAAAATGTAACATGTTTTCCATAGCAGAAATACTTCAGTGGAGCTGTGATAGGGAATTGATCCATGAAGGGCCCCGTGCTCTTTACAGGCCAGTACCGCCAGCCAGCCAACCTGGCAGCTGGACATACAGCCATCTAGCCAGACAGACAGACGGAGGCTGCTGGAAGCCACCTTGTCCTCATCTATCACAATAAGTCCCCCTCCACGCACACTGCCAGCTATACTATTACCACCTCTCTCTCTCTCGCTCTCTCTCTCTCTCTCTCTTTCTCTTTCTCTGTGTCTGTCACTCTTTATCCAGCCTAACGCCTACTGTATATCAGATGAGAAAGAGGGGGGGATGCCGTGCAAGGGAGATACAACAGAAGGTTTCGAGAGAGGTAGAAAATAAAGAGAGAGGGGGACAAAACAATGGAAAGTAAAGGGGGTGAGAAAAGGACAGAGATACGCGAGGTGGAACAAAGAGGGTATGAGGGGAGACAGAGCGAGAAAGAAATAAGCCTGAAGCGAGAGGGGATACAGCAGAACACCTTCGACTGGAACAGAAAGGAGAGAGAAGACGGAGGTAGTGTTATGGGCAGGGGGGGGATATTGGGTTCTTCACAGGTAGATATAGGACACATAGAACATATAACACATCAGGTGGATCCAAAACAGGTTTTGAACAAGTATATTGTGCCTATTCACACAGTCATGTGTCCACAGACTGTAATCATTGGCATAAGTTCCCTTGCCTTTTGCATCTTTTAGTTCCACATTCATTCCTTGGAGAACGACGCTGCACCTGTACACAAAAGCAACAAACTTTCTCGTATTGAAATAGTACGTGAGCATGTAGGCCATTTATATCTGTACAACTCAGAGAAACTGGCCTCATGCATTTATAATCACAGTAAGGCGATAGCCTGGTGTGTAAATGGGTGAACAGCTTTATGGCAGAGACTCCTTCTGATCACCCCAACACCTGCTGTCCCTCGTCCTCCTGCCCGAATCTCGCCCTCCCTCCAGCATCTCTCCTCTCCTCTGCCACCTCCACCGCCATCCTGTTCACCCCCCCCCCCCGCTGACTAAGCTGGCACCTGTCGGGTAAGCACGCCAGGCGGGCCGACTGACTGGCTCCAAACCGGTCAATCACTCACCACAGGAGCCAATCAGGACACAGGGAGATGGACGGTGCAGCTGTCATGGTATTTACTCTCTCACTACATAACCTCTCTAGACTCCAAACCGGCAGATGATTACTTCATAAAAACAGAGTCAGGGAACACCTTCCTAATATTGAGTAGCAATACCATTTTGCCCTCAGAACAGCCTCCATTTGTCAGGACATGGACTCTGCAAGGTGTTGAAAGTGTTCCACAGGGATACTGGCCCATGTTCACTTCAATGCTTCCCACAGTTGTGTCAAGTTGGCTGGATGTCCTTTGGGTGGTGGACCATTCTTGATACACACGGGAAACTGTTGAGCGTGAAAAACCCAGCAGCGTTGAAGTTCTTGACACAAGCCGGTGCAACTGGCACCTACTACCATACCCCGTTCAAAGACATTTAAATCTTCTATCTTGACCGTTCACCCTCTGAATGACACACATACACAATCCATACTCAATTGTCTCAAGGCTTAAAAATCCATCTCCTCCCCTGATTGAAGTGGATTTAACAGGTGACATCTATAAGGGATCATAGCTTTCACCTGGATTCACCTGGTCAGTCTATGTCATGGAAAGAGCAGGTGTTCTTAATGTTTTGGCCTCTCCGTGGATAAACTAGGCACCCACTTCTAGGACTAGTTCAAACGTGATATCAAGAGTATGATGCATTGAGAGGTAAAAAAGACATTGCGTTGGAACCGGAGAACTTGCAAAGCTTTCTCGCTTTCTCCCAGACGTGAAGGAGAGCACTCTAGACATCCTTCCTTCCTGCCTCTCCAGTGCTTGTGTTGTAAACACCCTACAGCCTTGAACAGCAGGCCCATGCTATTAGCATCACATGGTGTATGCTAGGGTAATCACTTAACGACGGCCTGCCGCTGCCTCTGACACACACACACACACACACACACACACACACACACACACACACACACACACACACACACACAGCATCCTATGCTGCATCTGAAAAGAGACAGCAAAGAGCAGAATCAGAGGGTGGATAGAAGAGAGAGGGGGGGGGGGGGTGAGGGGGAGGTAGTGTGTGTGTCAAATAAAATAGTATTTGTCACATGCTTCGTAAAAAACATGTGTAGACAAACAGTGAAATGCTTATTTACACCCCTTCCCAACAATGCAGAGAGAAACATAGAAAAATAATAAATAGAGAATTTGTAACGATAACGTGGCTATATACACAGGGTACCAGTACCGAGTCGATGTGCAGGGGTACAAGGTAATTGAGGTAGATATGTAGAATCAGAATAGTTAGCGCAAAATGGGGTCAAATGCAGGTAGTCGGAGTAGCTACTTGTTTAACTATTTAGCCGTCTTATGGCAGAAGTTGCTCAGGGTCCTGTTGGTTCCAGACTGCGGCAAGCTGAGAGAACAGTCTATGACGTGGGTGGTTTGAGACTGACAATTTTCTAGGGCCTCAAACACCGCCAGTTGCCATACCAAGCGGCGATGCAGCCAGTGAAGATGCTCTCAATGGTGCCGCTGTGTAACTTTTTGAGGATCATTTCAAATCTTTTCATCCTCACGAGAGAGGAAGAGGTGTTGTCGTGCGACTGTGTTGGACTGTGTGGACCATGTTAATTCCCTTAGTGATGTAGAAAAGTAGCCCCTAAAAATAATGAATTCCTAGCATATACAAAGACAGGGTATTACAGGGGTACGACCTCACAAAGTGTACAAGAGAAGGCGGAGAGCAAACTTGTAACGGTAGTCTTCGGTGGAAGGAGAGGAGGACCAAAGCGCAGCGTGGTTTGTGTTCATGATATATATTTGAATGAAATATCACTGGACACAGAAAACAAAAGGAACAAGAGAAATAAATGAGAACCGACACAGTCCCGTGTGGAACAAACACTGACACGGAAAAATAATCACCCACCAAACACAGGTGGGAAAAGGCTACCTAAGTATGATTCTCAATCAGAGACAACGAACGACACCTGCCTCTGATTGAGAATCATACCAGGCCAAACACAAAACCACAACATAGACTACACACCCCAACTCATGCCCTGACCAAACTAAAACAAAGACATAACAAAGGAACTAAGGTCAGAACGTGACAAAATTGGGAGATTCGAAATTTGAGGATGGTATCAATTAGTCTGGCTGACACCTAACTTGAAGCCCTCGTTACTTCAGAGTCTGGAAAGGCTATTTTGACGTTGTCGGCACGGTGTGTTCATAATCAAGGGGTAGTGCTTTTTACTGATTGGGTCTCCACTGTGTCTTTCTCACTCAAACAGCCACATGGACAGCTAAACACAGCCCCCAGAGCGCCGCCCCCTTCCAATACAACTGTTGGAATTATTTCAACCCCCTTCTTCGCGAATACTGCACTAACAACAGACTCCTGTCCAGACCAGCGTGTCACAGCTATCCCTCGCTGTGTACCACATCAGCTAAGCTAAGTATCGACATCAGCAAGTACGAGGAGAAGCAGGGAAACGTTTCCCAAAACTTTATATAGCTAGAACAACTAGTTCTAAAGTTCTAAACTAAAGTTCTATTATACAGTTGGCAGTAAGTAACCACTCCTGGAACACCACAAAGAGGAAGTAACCACTCCTGGAACACCACAAAGAGGAAGTAACCACTCCTGGAACACCACAAAGAGGAAGTAACCACTCCTGGAACACCACAAAGAGGAAGTAACCACTCCTGGAACACCACAAAGAGGAAGTAACCACTCCTGGAACAACACAAAGAGGAAGTAACCACTCCTGGCACACCACAAAGAGGAAGTAACCACTCCTGGAACACCACAAAGAGGAAGTAACCACTCCTGGAACACAACAAAGAGGAAGTAACCACTCCTGGCACACCACAAAGAGGAAGTAACCACTCCTGGAACACCACAAAGAGGAAGTAACCACTCCTGGAACACCACAAAGAGGAAGTAACCACTCCTGGAACACCACAAAGAGGAAGTAACCACTCCTGGAACACCACAAAGAAGAAGTAATAACTCCTGGAACACCACAAAGAGGAAGTAATCACTCCTGGAACACCACAAAGAGGAAGTAACCAATCCTGGAACACCACAAAGAGGAAGTAACCACTCCTGGCACACCACAAAGAGGAAGTAACCACTCCTGGAACACCACAAAGAGGAAGTAACCACTCCTGGAACACCACAAAGAGGAAGCAACCACTCCTGGAACACCACAAAGAGGAAGTAACCACTCCTGGAACACCACAAAGAGGAAGTAACCATTCCTGGAACACCACAAAGAGGAAGTAACCACTCCTGGAAAACCACAAAGAGGAAGTAACCACTCCTGGAACACCACAAAGAGGAAGTAACCACTCCTGGAACACCACAAAGAGGAAGTAACCACTCCTGGCACACCACAAAGAGGAAGTAACCACTCCTGGAACACCACAAAGAGGAAGTAACCACTCCTGGAGCACCACAAAGAGGAAGTAACCACTCCTGGAACACCACAAAGAGGAAGTAACCACTCCTGGCACACCACAAAGAGGAAGTAACCACTCCTGGAACACCACAAAGAGGAAGTAACCACTCCTGGAGCACCACAAAGAGGAAGTAACCACTCCTGGAACACCACAAAGAGGAAGTAACCACTCCTGGCACACCACAAAGAGGAAGTAACCACTCCTGGAACACCACAAAGAGGAAGTAACCACTCCTGGCACACCACAAAGAGGAAGTAACCACTCCTGGAACACCACAAAGAGGAAGTAACCACTCCTGGAACACCACAAAGAGGAAGTAACCACCCCTGGCACACCACAAAGAGGAAGTAACCACTCCTGGCACACCACAAAGAGGAAGTAACCACTCCTGGCACACCACAAAGAGGAAGTAACCACTCCTGGAACACCACAAAGAGGAAGTAACCACTCCTGGCACACCACAAAGAGGAAGTAACCACTCCTGGAACACCACAAAAGAGGAAGTAACCCCCACTGCCACACATCCCCCCACTCCCTCTGCCACACATCCCCCCACACCCTCTGTCACACATCCCCCACTCCCTCTGTCACACATCCCCCAGTCCCTCTGTAACATATCCCCCCACTCCCTCTGTAACATATCCCCCCACTCCCTCTGCCACACATCCCCCCACTCCCTCTGCCACACATCCCCCCACACCCTCTGTCACACATCCCCCCACACCCTCTGTCACACATCCCCCCACACCCTCTGTCACACATCCACCACTCCCTCTGTCACACATCCCCCCCACTCCCTCTGTCACACATCCCCCACTCCCTCTGTCACACATCCCCCCCACTCCCTCTGTCACACATCCCCCACTCCCTCTGTCACACATCCCCCCACTCCCTCTGTCACACATCCCCCCCACACCCTCTGTCACACATCCCCCACTCCCTCTGTCACACATCCCCCACTCCCTCTGTCACACATCACCCCACTCCCTCTGTCACACATCACCCCACTCCCTCTGTCACACATCACCCCACTCCCTCTGTCACACATCACCCCACTCCCTCTGTCACACATCACCCCACTCCCTCTGTCACACATCACCCCACTCCCTCTCTCACACATCACCCCATTCCGTCTGTCACACATCACCCCACTCCCTCTGCCACACATCACCCCACTCCCTCTGCCACACATCCCCCACTCCCTCTGTAACACATCCCCCCACTCCGTCCGTCTGGTGCGGCTGGCTTCCGGGTTGGATGCGCGCTGTGTTAAGAAGCAGTACGGCTGGTTGGGTTGTGTATCGGAGGACGCATGACATTCAGCCTTCGTCTCTCCCGAGCCCGTACGGGAGTTGTAGCAATGAGACAAGATAGTAGCTACTACAACAATTGGATACCACGAAATTGGGGAGAAAAGGGGTAAAAATTAAACAACAAAAAATAATAATAAATAAATATAAATAAGAATAAGAAAAAGAAGGAACAAATAATTAAAGAGCAGCAGTAAAATAACAATAGCGAGACTATATACAGGGAGTACAGGTACAGAGTCAATGTGTAGGAGCACCAGATAGCCAAGGTAATTGAGGTAATATGGACAGTTGAAGTTTACATACGCCAAATACATTTAAACTCAGTTTTTCACAATTCCTGCCATTTAATGTTAATACAAATTCCCTGTCTTAGGTCAGGATCAGCACTTTATTTTAAGAATGTGAAATGTCAGAATAATAGTAGAGAGAATGATTTATTTCAAACTTTATTTCTTTCATCACATTCTCAGTGGGTCAGAAGTTTCCATACACTTAATAAGTATATGGTAGCATTGCCTTTAAATTGTTTAACTTGGGTCAAACGTTTCAGGTAGCCTTCCACAAGCTTCCCACAATAAGTTGGGTGAATTTTGGCCCATTCCTCCTGACAAAGCTGGTGTAACTGAGTCAGGTTTGTAGGCTCCTTGCTCGCACACGCTTTTTCAGTTCTGCCCACAAATTTTCTATCGGATTGAGGCCAGGGCTTTGTGATGGCTACTCCAATACCTTGACTTTGTTGTCCTTAAGCCATTTTGCCACAACTTTGAAAGTATGCTTGGGGTTATTGTCCATTTGGAAGACCCATTTGCAACCAAGCCTTAACTTCCTGACTGATGTCTTGAGATGTTGCTTAAAAATATCCACATAATTTTCCTTCGTCACAATGCCATCTATTTTGTGAAGTGCACCAGTCCCTCCTGAAGCAAAGCACCCCCATAACATGATGCTGCCACCCCCGTAATTCACGGTTGGGATGGTGTTCTTCAGCTTGCAAGCCACGCCTTTTTCCTCCAAACATAATGATGGACATTATGGCCAAACAGTTCTATTTTTGTTTCATCAGACCAGAGGACATTTCTCCAAAAAGTATGATCTTTGTCCCCATGTGCAGTTGCAAACCGTAGTCTGGCTTTTTATTGCGGTTTTGCAGCCGTGGCTTCTTCCTTGCTGAACGGCCTTTCAGGTTATGTCAATATAGGACTCGTTTTACTGTGGATATAGATGCTTTTGTACCTGTTTCCTCCAGCATCTTCACAGGGTCCTTTGCTGTTGTTCTGGGATTGATTTGCACTTTTCGCACCAAAGTACGTTAATCTCTAGGAGACAGAACGCATCTCCTTCCTGAGCAGTATGACGCCTATGTGGTCCCATGGTGTTGCGTACTATTGTTTGTACAGATGAACGTGGTACTTTCAGGCGTTTGGAAATCCCAAGGATGAACCAGACTTGTGGAGGTCTACAATATTTTGGCTGATTTCTTTTGATATTCCCATGATGTCAAGCAAAGAGGCACTGGGTTTGAAGGCAGGCCTTGAAATACATCCACAGATTCACCTCCAATTTACTCAAATGATGTCAATTAGCCTATCAGAAGCTTCTAAAGCAATAACATCATTTTCTGGAATTTTCCAAGATGTTTAAAGGCACAGTCAACTTAGTGTATGTTAACTTCTGACGCACTGGAATTGTGATACAGTGAATTATAAGTGAAAACATGTTGGTATTACAGACTTGGACAGGGAGAGGTTGAACATGTCAGTAAAGACACTTGCCAGTTGGTCAGTGAATGCTCGCAATACACGTCCTGGTAATCCGTCTGTCCCTGTGGCCTTGTGAATGTTCACCTGTTAAAAGGTCTTACTCACATCAACTGCGATGAGCGTGATCACACAGTCGTCCGGAACAGCTGGTGCTCTCATGCATGTTTCAGTGTTATTTGCCTCGATTCAAGCTCGTCTGGTAAGCTTGTCACTGGGCAGCTCTCGGCTGTGCTTCCCTTTGTAGTCTGTAATGGTTTGCAAGCCCTGCCACATCCGACGAGCGTCGGAGCCGGTGTAGTTCGATTTGATCTTAGTCCTTTATTGACGCTTTGCCTGTTTGATCATTCGTCGGGGGGCATAGCGGGATTTCTTATAAGCTTCCGGTTTAGAGTCCCACTCCTTGAAAGCGGCAGCTCTAGCCTTTAGCTCAGTGCGAATGTTGTCTGTATCCATGGCTTCTGGTTGGGGTATGTACGTACGGTCACTGTGGGGATGGCGTCATCTATGCACTTATTGATGAAGCCAATGACTGATGTGGTGTACTCCTCAATGCCATAGGAAGAATCACGGAACATATTCCAGTCTGTGCTAGCAAAACAGTCCTATAGCTTAGCATCTGCTACATCTCACCACTTTTTTATTGACCAAGTCACTGGTGCTTCCTGCTTTAATTTTTGCTTGTAATCAGGAATCAGGAGGATAGAATTATGGTCAGATTTGCCAAATGGAGGGCAAGGGAGAGCTTTGTATGAGTCTCTGTGTGTGGAGTAAAGGTGGTCTAGAGTTTTTTCCCCCTCTGGTTGCACATTTAACATGCTGATAGAAATTTGGTAAAATTGATTTAAGTTTCCCTGCATTAAAGTCCCTGGCCACTAGGAGCGCCACCTCTGGACGAGTGTTTTCCTGTTAGCTTATGGTGGAATACATCTCATTGAGTGCGGTCTTAGTGCCAGCATCGGTCTGAGGTGGTATGTAGAAAGCTCCGAAACATACAGATGAAAACTGTAGATTGTGTGGTCCACAGCTTATCATGAGATACTCTACCTCACAGGCTGGCTGACTACACCGCTCGCATCACGTACGCGAGCATTGCAGAATACATTTAGAAATCTATATTATTAAATTATTGCACCCACACTGCTCTCGAGCGCCTCAGAATTCTCAGAAGGCAGCCCGACCTCCGTCTTCTTTTTCTTTGTTTTCTCTTCACGCAAATGACGGGGATTTGGGCCTGTTCCCGGGAAAGCAGTATGTCCTTCATGTCAGGCTCTTCGGACTCGTTAAAGGAGAAAAAAAAACAGAAGAACTTGCTTCTGCAAGTTCGTGGTGAGTAATCGCTGTTCTGAAGTTCTTTTCGGCCATTAGAAGCGGTAGGAGCAACATTATGTGCAGAATAAGCAAAAAAATAAGTTACAAACAACGCAAAAAAAAACACATTCGGTTAGGAGCACGTAAAATGTCAGCCATCTTCTCCGGCGCCATGATTTTAGCCTAGCACTAGGTGTGTTATCTCTGCAGAGGGCTGTGTGCGTGCGCACACACACGCACACACACACACACACACACACACACACACAGGAACACATGTACACCAACACACATTCCTCAACAGGATCGGTGTGTCCCCCGCGGGACGGTTGAGCTAACATGCGCTAATGTGATTAGCATGACGTTGTAAGTAACCAAATATTTTCCCAGGACATAGACATGTCTTATATGTGCAGAAAGTTTACATTCTTGTTAATCTAACTGCACTGTTCAATTTACAGTAGCTATTACAGTGAAATAATAACAAGCTATTGTTTGAGAAGAGTGCACAGTTATGTACTTGAAAATGTATCAATAAACCAATTAGGCACATTTGGGCAGACTTGATACAACATTTTGAACAGTAATGTCACGTTCTGACCTTTATTTTGTCTTTATTTAGTATGGTCAGGGCGTGAGTTGGGGTAGGCAGTCTATGTTTTGTGTTTCTATGTTTTTCTATTTCTGTGTTCGGCCTAGTATGTTTCTCAATCAGAGGCAGGTGTCGTTAGTTGTCTCTGATTGAGAATCATACTTAGGTAGCCTGAGTTTCACTGTTGGTTTGTGGGTGTTTGTTTCCGTGTCTGTGTTTTTCACCACATGGTACTGTTTCGGTTTTGTTATTTTACGTATTCGTTTATTGTTTTTGTATTTCATAGTGTTCAGTGGTTTGTTATTAAAATCGTCATGAACACTTACCACACCGCATCTTGGTCCGATCCTTACTCTTCTTCAGACGAAGAGGAGGAAATCTGCAGTTACAAGTAATGCAATTTTTGGATCAGTCTAAAATGTTGCAGATACACTGCCGCCATCTTTTGGTCAAAATCGAAAATGAGCCTAGACTCGTAAGTCATATAACAGCCATTCTCTTGCATTTCAAAGATGAACAAATTTTAAAATTAAAATAAACATGTTTTTTTCTTTGTATTATCTAACGAATTCTTCGGGGCATGGATTTTACAATGTGTCGGAAACGTTCGTTGCTCAATTGGTATCAAAGGACCTTAACGAGTGCCAGGAAAACATTCCCGACACCCGTACACCACCGCCACCAACCTGTACCAGGCAGGATGGGTCCATGGACTCATGTTGCTTACGCCAAATCCTGACTGTCATCAGCATAACGCAACAGTAACCGGGATTCTTCGGTCCAGGCAATGTTTTCCCACTCCTCAATTGTGTTTCCCACTCCCCAGTGTTGGTGATTGCGTGCCCACTGGAGCCACTTCTTCTTGTTTTTAGCTGATAGGAGTGGAACCCGTTGTGGTCGTTCTACTGCAATAGCCCATCTGTTACAAGGATTGACGAGTTGTGCGTTCCGAGATTCCGTTTTGCGCCATTATTTGTATTTTCGTGGCCCGCCTGTTAGCTTGCACGATTCTTGCCATTCTACTTCGACCTCTTTCAGCAATGAGCTGTTTTCACCCACAGGACTGCCGCCGGCTGGATGTTTTTTTTGTTTGTCGCACCATTCTCTGTAAACCCTAGCCTAGACACTGTGATGCATGAAAAGCCCAGGAGGGCAGCTATTTCTGAGAAACTGGATCCGGTGTGCTTTGCACTGACGATCATACCACACTCAAAGTAGCTTAAGTCACTTGTTTTGCCCATTCTAATGTTAAATCGAACAGTAACTGAATGCCTCGATGCCTGTCTGTCTGCTTTATATAGCAAGCCACAGCCACGTTACTCACTGTCTGAAGGAGCAATCAATCTTCATGAACAGGGTGGGTGTACCTAATAAACTGGCTGTTGTGTGTATGTGTCTCTATTATGCGTAGGAATACTTTGGAACAGATTTCCAGCTGATTTGCTGGTGTATTTACAGTCTTTTATGACAAACAAGAAAACTAAATAAAATCAACTGGCTGCCAATTGGGGAACCCTGCCATAGAGAAACAGCTAAGGTGATGACACATAACACAGTCTAGGAAGTTGAGAGTAAAACAACCTGGCCGTTAGTGATAGGTCCTCTATCTTTACCTTGTGCCTCCCCTCCTCTCCATCTGTTCCTCTTGTTATGATTCTGTCTCTTCTCCCTCCCTCCCTCCCTCTAACACCCATGCCAGCGCAGCGAGACACCAACTCCATTGACTCCCATTGGCTGCCAGTGACATCACTGGGGGCAGAGTGTTGAGTCAGATAGAGAAACGAGTGCTGGGCTGACGCTTGTCTCCCTCTTGTGGTCCACTGAGTGAAATACAACCCTGTAAAATGCAGCCTTCTGAGCCACTGGGGAACAGATGTGCAGGTCAATTAGTTCATCTTAGTCTGGTGACTTTAATGCCAATTAGACTTTAAACAGGATTTGATGGAGCTGATAATTGAAACGTACCAAATTATACAGTATATGTCTCGTCTTATGTTTTAAAATACTACTCCTCCTCTGTTCCTCTGGTGATGTAGAGGTTAACCCAGGCCCCCAGTACCACACCTATTCCACAGGAGTTCTAATTTGTTGACTTTTGTAACCGTAACAGCCTTGGTTTCATGCATGTTAACATCAGAAGCCTAACTCCCTAAGTATGTTTTATTCACTGCTTTAGCACACTCCACCAACCCCGATGTCCTAGTCGTGTCTGAATCCTGGCTTAGGAAAGCCACCAAAAATGCCGAAATGTTCATCTCCAACTACAACATTTTCCATCAAGATAGAACCGCCAAAGGGGGTGGAGTTGCAATCTACTCCAGAGATAGTCTGCAGAGTTCTGTCATGCTATCCAGCTTCTACTTTTAAAAATCCACCTTTCCAGAATTAAGTCTCTCACTGTTGCCGCTTGTTATAGTACCCCCTCGGCCCCCAGCTGTGCCCTGGACACCAAATGTTAATTGATTGCCCCCATTTATCTTCAGAGTTTGTACTGTTAGGTGACCTAAACTGGGGTATTCTTAACACCCCAGCCATCCTACAATCTAAGCTAGATGCCCTCCATCTCACACATATTATCAAGGAACCTACCAGGTACAACCCTAAATCCGTAAACACGGTCACCCTCATACATATCATCCTGACCAACCTGCCCTCTAAATACAACTCTGCTCTCTTCAACCAGGATCTCAGCGATCACTGCCTCATTGCCTGCGTCCGTAATGGGTCCGCGGTCAAACGATCACCCCTCATCACTGTCAAACACTCCCAAAAACACTTCAGTGAGCAGGCCTTTCTAATAGACCTGGCCTGGGTATCCTGGAAGGATATTGACCTCATCCCGTCAGCAGAGGATGGCTGGTTATTCTTTAAAAGTGCTTTCCTCACCATCTTAAATAACCATGCCCAATTCAAAAAATGTAGAACTAAGAACAGATATAGCCTTTGGTTCACTCCAGACTTGACTGCCCTTGACCAGCACAAATACATCCTGTGGCATACTGCATTAGCATCGAATAGCCCCCGTGATATGCAACTTTTCAGGGAAGTTAGGAACCAATATACACAGTCAATTAGGAAAGCAAAGGCTAGCTTTTTCAAGCAGAAATTTGCATCCTGAAGCACAAATTCCCAAAAGTTTTTGGACACTGTAAAGTCCATAGAGAATAAGAGCACCTCCTCCCAGCTGCCCACTGCACTGAGGGCAGGAAACACAGTCACCACCGATAGATGTACAATAATTGAGAATTTCAATAAGCATTTTTCTACGGCTGGCCATGCTTTCCACATGGCTACCCCTACCCCGGTCAACAGCACTGCACCCCCCATTGCAACTTGCCCAAGCCACCCCCCCACTTCTCCTTCACCCAAATCCAGATAGCTGATGTTCAGAAAGAGCTGCAAAATATTGACCCCTACAAATCAGCTGGGCTAGACAATCTGGACCCGCTCTTTCTAAAATGATCCGCTGTAATTGTTGCAACCCCTATTACTAGCCTGTTCAACTTCTCTTTCGTATCGCCTGAGATCCTTAAAGATTGGAAATCTGCCACGGTCATCCCCCTCTTCAAAGGGGGAGACATTCTAGACCCAAACTGCTACAGATCTATATCTATCCTGCCCTGCCTTTCTAAAGTCTTCAAAAGCCAAGTTAACAAACAGATCCCCGATCATTTCGAATCCCACCGTACCTTCTCCGCTATGCAATCTGGTTTCAGAGCTGGTCATGGGTGCACCTCATCCACGCTCAATGTCCCTAAACGATATCATAACCACTATCGAAAAAATACGTATTCATCGACCTGGCCAAGGCTTTCAACTCTGTCAATCACCTCATTCTTGTCGGCAGACTCAATAGCCTTGGCTTCTCAAATGACTGCCTCGCCTGGTTCACCAACTACTTCTCAGACAGAGTTCAGTGTGTCAAATCGGAGGGCCTGTTGTCTGGACCTCTGGCAGTCTCTATGGGGTGCCACAGGGTTCAATTCTCAAGCCGACTCTTTTCTCTGTATATATCAATGATGTCGCTCTTGCTGCGGGTGATTCTCTGATTCGCCTCTACACAGACGGCACCATTCTATATACATCTGACCCTTCTTTGGACACTGTGTTAACAAACCTCCAGACGAGCTTCAATACCATACAACACTCCTTCTGTGGCCTCCAGCTGCTCTTAAATGCTAGTAAAACTAAATGCATGCTCTTCAACCAATCGCTGCCCGCACCCGCTCGCCTAGCATCACTACTCTGGACGGTTCTGGCTTATGTGGACAACTACAAATACCTAGGTCTTTGGTTAGACTGTCCTCTCCTTCCAGACTCACATTAAACATCTCCAATCCAAAATTAAATATAGAATCGGCTTCCTATTTCGCAACAAAGCCTCCTTCACTCATGCTGCTAAACATACCCTCGTAAAACTGACCATCCTACCGATCCTTGACATTCCGCGATGTCATTTACAAATAGCTTCTAACACTCTACTCAGCAAATTGGATGTAGTCTATCACAGTGCCAACAGTTTTGTCACCAAAGCCCCATATACTACCCACCACTGGGTAGTATATGCTCTCGTTGGCTGGCCCTCGCTTCATATTCGTTGCCAAACCCACTGGCTCTAGGTCATCTATAAGTCTTTGCTAGGAAAAGCCCCGCCTTATCTCAGCTCACTGGTCACCATAGCAACACCCACCCGTAGCACGCGCGCCAGCAGATATATTTCACTGGTCATCCCCAAAGCCAACTCCTCCTTTGGCTGCCTTTCCTTCCAGTTCTCTGCTGCCAATGACTGGAACGAATTGCAAAAAAATAAATCACTGAAGCCAACTTTAAGCATCAGCTGTCAGAGCCGCTTACTGATCACTGCACCTGTACACAGCCCATCTGTAAATAGCCCACCCAACTACCTCATATTGTTATTTATTTTTGCTCTTTTGCACCCTGTATCTCTACTTGGACATCATCATCTGCACATCTATCACTCCAGTGTTAATGCTAAATTGCAATTATTTTGCCACTATGGCCTATTTATTTCCTTACCACCCTAATCTTACTACATTTGCACACACTGTATATACATTTTTCTATTGTGTTATTGACTGTACGTTTGTTTATCCCATGTGTAACTCGCCGTTGTTGTTTTTGTCGCACTGCCTTGCTTTATCTTGGCCAGGTCGCAGTTGTAAATGAGAACTTGTTCTCAACTGGCCTATCTAGTTAAATAAAGGTGGAAAATAAATAAATCACTGGGCTTGGTTGATGCATTACTTTAGCATTACTTTATAATTGCCGGGAGCAAGCCTTTAAAATCACAAATGTTTTATAATCGCTAATGTTGTCCTAAAGTTAACACCACGCTATGTGGTAAGAAGAAACCCATTGGTGCATCATGCCTAGGGTGATAAATTCCATGTGTCCACATTGTTGGTGTGAATTCCACTTTCAATTCAGTCAATACTGGAAATTAATAACAAATTAAATTAATGAATTGCCAAAGATTTCCTATTGTTTCCAACGTACCTTGCGGCTGGTGTAGTGGGCGTGATTGGCCAGCTTGCTGTTGAGTCCCTGTAAGAAGACCTTGTCGGTGACTTTGCCCACGTTCATACAGGCCTCGTCCAGCACAGAGAAGATGCCCTTGTGTTGCAGCTCCACCAGGTCCACAATGATCTGGTTGTTGAAGAAGTCAATCTACGCCCAGGTACAGAGAGAAAACGGAGGATCAGTATATCATTACAACTAAAACCAGTACAGGGAGGAAGACGCTCCTAGTAGTCATATTCAATGGGAAGGAGAATGACTTGAGGCAAAGTGACAATGCTGCCGTAGGCAATACAAGACATGAGTGGTGTGGAACCAAGATGCGGCCTTACATGTTTCCAGGGGATTCCCTCGCGCTGGTACTCTTCCTGTTCCTGCCTCAGCACCAGCTGAATGAAGAGCTGCTGCAGCTTCTCATTACAGTAGTTAATACAGAACTGTTCAAAGCTGACAGACAGACAGACAAGGAGAGGGTGAGTGAATGACTGTGACCCTGGTTTAAATTGAACTAGACCATACATGTTTTATGCTGTGTTACATACAAATCAACTAAGTGTCATGACAGAGAGATTGACACTAAATCTGTATAAATCCAGTACATTTCATATTGATGTATAAGAAAAGAGACCAACTCAAGTAGACGTTCTATGCTGAAGTACATTCTATGTTGACGTATTTCTAGCGGACACGGCTCATAACCTGTTGTTCTGAAAGATCTCAAAGCCGTAGATGTCCAGCACGCCGATGACCGTGTTCTTCCCGTGGACTTTGGCATCATAGTTTTTTACTTCGATGACATCATTGATCCTTCCCACGATCCAACAGAACATTCTTTCGTACATAGCCTGTTGGTCACAAGCCCCAACACCAAGGCAGACAACAGTAGACCAAAATCAATTGACAGAAAGCAGAGTGAAATGCATCCATTGTCAGCCTACCTACATTGGTTCCTCTTTTACGCAGAAGCATTCATAAGATGTTACACTGGTTACTTAAAAAAATGGGTAGCCCTACCACGTCTAAATCAACATTGGGCCCATTTCACAAACCCTTTTTGAGAGTTGGCATTATCATTGAGAGTTGGCATTATCGTTGAGAGTTGGCAATAGCTGCTGTTAACGAAGTGGCTAATGTAGTGTAGCGTGCTAGATAGCTACCTTAGCGAAGAGTCAGCATGTTGACAGTTAACTGTGCATCGGTTAATATAGCGTACCTTAGCCAAGGCGTCCCGGCCGTAGCTGGCCTCCTGGGCTGTGTGCTGCTTGTCAATGACATCACGGCCGGTGGCCACAGTGCGGTAGAGCAGGGCCTTCTCAACATTCTCCTCCTTAGTGGCCAGCAGGTCCCCGATCACCGCCACCACCTTGGAGTTCTCAATCAGTGTTGTGTCACCATCCACACCAAACGTCAGGTTGCCCTGAGAGAGGTCACATGGAGGTAAATAAAGGAATAAAACTGTAAACTAAAGAGACTATGTGGAGTAATAGCATTGGAGAGAAGGGGAGGAGAATAGCACAAACAAAGGGCTGGACAGTTTCCATTCAAATGATGACGACATATTGCTGAGTATACAGTGCCTAGTGAAAGTCTACAAACCCTTTACACAGTCGTCACATTTTGCTGCCTTAAAAATACATCTAAAAAGGATAACATTCATTTATTTTCCTACAGATCTACACAACCTACTCGACATTCACAAAGTGAAAGACATTTAGAACATTTTCCAAATGAATACATAAAAAACACTTGGTGGACGCTCCTTCGGCAGCCATTACAGCTGTGAATGATTTTCAAATAATATTCTACCAACTTTGCTCAACTCTTTAGGGCAACATATGTTTTTCTTCAAATTTCTCAGTCATGCTCATGAAATTTGGTTGAGAGTCATTAATGGACAGCAATATTCAAACGTCGTCTCTGATTTTCATGCAAATTTAGGTCAGGAATGAGGCTAGACCACACAGGAACACTTAACACCTCTTGGAAAGCCATTCTGGTGTGTCTTTAGATAAAAAGGTGTGTAATTGGTGTGTAAAACTACATCCCAGGGTTAGGTTTTCCTTTAACTAACAAACTCCCCAGTCCCTGCCGATGACAAGCATACCCATAACATGATGCTGCCACCACAATACAGAGGGTTTCACTTCTGCGTTGTGTTGTATTGGATTTTACCCAAATCTGTAGTTTTTAATTTAGGCCAAAAATTGTGTCGTTGCGGAGTTGTCTTGCAGTATTATTTAACAACCTGTTTGCAAATAGTCCAGTCGGAATGGCATCTTTCATGACTTAATACATCTGAGACAAGGTTTGAATATTGCTGTCAATCAACGATTCCCAACCAAATGTTCTGAGCTTGAGCAACTTTGACAAAAACAATGCATATACAGCATGTTGTGCAAGGTTGGTAGAATCTTATTCAAAATGATTCACTGCTGTAATGTGTGTAATGTATTACCTGCTTCCACCAGGTAGTAACTCTTGGTTGTGGGGACATACGCAATCCTCATTTTGTATTTCTTCAAAAAAAAAATGTTTTATTTATTTTACCTTTATTTAACCAGGTAGGCAAGTTGAGAACAAGTTCTCATTTACAATTGCGACCTGGCCAAGATAAAGCAAAGCAGTTCGACAGATACAACAACACAGAGTTACACATGGAGTAAAACAAACATACAGTCAATAATAAAGTATAAACAAGTCTATATACAATGTGAGCAAATGTGGTGAGAAGGGAGGTAAAGGCAAAAAAGGCCATGGTGGCAAAGTAAATACAATATAGCAAGTAAAACACTGGAATGGTAGTTTTGCAATGGAAGAATGTGTAAAGTAGAAATAAAAATAATGGGGTGCAAAGGAGCAAAATAAATAAATAAATTAAATACAGTTGGGAAAGAGGTAGTTGATAGGGCTAAATTATAGGTGGGCAATGTTCAGGTGCAGTAATCTGTGAGCTGCTCTGACAGTTGGTGCTTAAAGCTAGTGAGGGAGATAAGTGTTTCCAGTTTCAGAGATTTTTGTAGTTCGTTCCAGTCATTGGCAGCAGAGAACTGGAAAGAGAGGCGGCCAAAGAAATAATTGGTTTTGGGGGTGACTAGAGAGATATACCTGCTGGAGCGTGTGCTACAGGTGGGAGATTCTATGGTGACCAGCGAGCTGAGATAAGGGGGGACTTTACCTAGCAGGGTCTTGTAGTTGACATGGAGCCAGTGGGTTTGGCGACGAGTATGAAGCGAGGGCCAGCCAACGAGAGCGTACAGGTCGCAATGGTGGGTAGTATATGGGGCTTTGGTGACAAAACGGATTGCACTGTGATAGACTGCATCCAATTTGTTGAGTAGGGTATTGGAGGCTATTTTGTAAATTACATCGCCAAAGTCGAGGATTGGTAGGATGGTCAGTTTTACAAGGGTATGTTTGGCAGCATGAGTGAAGGATGCTTTGTTGCGAAATAGGAAGCCAATTCTAGATTTAACTTTGGATTGGAGATGTTTGATATGGGTCTGGAAGGAGAGTTTACAGTCTAACCAGACACCTAAGTATTTGTAGTTGTCCACGTATTCTAAGTCAGAGCCGTCCAGAGTAGTGATGTTGGACAGGCAGGTAGGTGCAGGTAGCGATCGGTTGAAGAGCATGCATTTAGTTTTACTTGTATTTAAGAGCAATTGGAGGCCACGGAAGGAGAGTTGTATGGCATTGAAGCTTGCCTGGAGGGTTGTTAACACAGTGTCCAAAGAAGGGCCGGAAGTATACAGAATGGTGTCGTCTGCGTAGAGGTGGATCAGAGACTCACCAGCAGCAAGAGCGACCTCATTGATGTATACAGAGAAGAGAGTCGGTCCAAGAATTGAACCCTGTGGCACCCCCATAGAGACTGCCAGAGGTCCGGACAACAGACCCTCCGATTTGACACACTGAACTCTATCAGAGAAGTAGTTGGTGAACCAGGCGAGGCAATCATTTGAGAAACCAAGGCTGTTGAGTCTGCCGATGAGGATGTGGTGATTGACAGAGTCGAAAGCCTTGGCCAGATCAATGAATACGGCTGCACAGTAATGTTTCTTATCGATGGCGGTTAAGATATCGTTTAGGACCTTGAGCGTGGCTGAGGTGCACCCATGACCAGCTCTGAAACCAGATTGCATATTAGAGAAGGTATGGTGAGATTCAAAATGGTCGGTAATCTGTTTATTGACTTGGCTTTCGAAGACTTTAGAAAGGCATGGTAGGATAGATATAGGTCTGTAGCAGTTTGGGTCAAGAGTGTCCCCCCCTTTGAAGAGGGGGATGACCGCAGCTGCTTTCCAATCTTTGGGAATCTCAGACGACACGAAAGAGAGGTTGAACAGGCTAGTAATAGGGGTGGCAACAATTTCGGCAGATAATTTTAGAAAGAAAGGGTCCAGATTGTCTAGCCCGGCTGATTTGTAGGGGTCCAGATTTTGCAGCTCTTTCAGAACATCAGCTGAATGGATTTGGGAGAAGGAGAAATGGGGAAGGCTTGGGCGAGTTGCTGTTGGGGGTGCAGTGCTGTTGACAGGGGTAGGAGTAGCCAGGTGGAAAGCATGGCCAGCAGTAGAAAAATGCTTATTGAAATTTTCAATTATGGTGGATTTATCAGTGGTGACAGTGTTTCCTATCTTCAGTGCAGTGGGCAGCTGGGAGGAGGTGTTCTTATTCTCCATGGACTTTACAGTGTCCCAGAACTTTTTTGAGTTAGTGTTGCAAGAAGCAAATTTCTGCTTGAAAAAGCTAGCCTTGGCTTTTCTAACTGCCTGTGTATAATGGTTTCTAGCTTCCCTGAACAGCTGCATATCACAGGGACTGTTCGATGCTAATGCAGAACGCCATAGGATGTTTTTGTGTTGGTTAAGGGCAGTCAGGTCTGGGGAGAACCAAGGGCTATATCTGTTCCTGGTTCTAAATTTCTTGAATGGGGCATGTTTATTTAAGATGGTTAGGAAGGCATTTTTAAAAAATATCCAGGCATCCTCTACTGACGGGATGAGGTCAATATCCTTCCAGGATACCCCGGCCAGGTCGATTAGAAAGGCCTGCTCGCTGAAGTGTTTCAGGGAGCGTTTTACAGTGATGAGAGGAGGTCGTTTGACCGCTGACCCATTACGGATGCAGGCAATGAGGCAGTGATCGCTGAGATCTTGGTTGAAGACAGCAGAGGTGTATTTAAAATGTGTAATATATTTTTAGAATGTGGAGTAGGTTGTATAGATCGATAGGAAAACAACCTAATGTAGTCAGTCCCTTTTAGCAAAATGTGAAGACTGTACAAGGGGTGTGTAGGTTTTCACAAGGCACTGCACATTTAACCCTGTTCCAATGGAACCTATGCTAACCCTGCTGGCAGGCCAATAGGGTTAGGAGTTAGTATGGGGTATTACCAGGTGCAGGATAGTGGCCAGGACCTTGTAAACCGTCTGGAGCTCATCTGCTGTGAAGCCGATCACCTTCATGGCGTCTGCCACTGCTTTGAAATCGCCACCATCGTCGATGGACGACTGTGACAGGGAGAGAGAAAGGAGGGAGATGGAGGAGTAAAACAATTGGAAAGTATTTGTCACCTCGTTTCACACAAATCACGTTACATTTGGTCAGTTTTGAAGGAAAACTTCCAGCTAGTGTCGTGAATTTAGTCAAGATATTTACTTGGCATCTACTTTGGGTCCGTCTGTAACACTGGCCAAGTACACCACTTCCTCACTTTGGCAAGGACGAGTTCATTCCTAACATGTTTCCTCTCCCAGCAGCCAAAGTCATACAGTAGGAATCACTAGATGACCACAAATGTCTTCAAGACAGAACACTGAGTGTCAGTCGGGGACTATTCCTATAAAAATGGGACCATGTACAAACCCCCTCAGCAGTGTGGACCCTAGCTCTGTTCTGTTCCATGACGTCACGTTGTTTGTTGCTATAAAATATTGTTTTGTTCCTACTCGTTTAGCTTAAAGTGCAGAGACAGCAGAACGGATATGCCTGCTTTAATTAAACAATGTTTTAATAGCTGGGCTTGTGTATCTTTATTCCTGGGAAAATAAACAGTGTGACCAAATAAACACAGCATGATAGTGACATTCTCTGTCTAGAACTTGTTTTTGTGACCGTTTATACAAAATTAGGGTTCAAAGTAGATATAGTTCTGTAGTAACCTACAGTACCTTGATGTGGCCTCCCACTTTGATGTAGTTGAAGGCTGTGGGGTCCTTCGAGACGTGGAGGGACCGCAAGAGAGACTCAGGACCTCCTTTAACCATCTGAAGAGAACGGATGGAGAATGAGAGAGATAGAGACTGAGTCAGTACTGACACATGCCAATGACTGTTCAGTATTTACATTCTAAACCACTTACATTTAGCGACTTACAGGAGTAATTAGGGTTAATTGCCTTGCTCAAGGGCACAGACATATTTTTCACCTAGTCGGCTCAGGGATTCGAACCAGCGACCTTTTGGTTACTGGCTCAATGCTTTTAAGAGCTAAGCTACCTGCCGCCCCCTATTTAATTTGAATGTTGCCGTTAGTCATATGTAACTCCCCAGTAAAATGGAGCAAAGGAAAATAATAATCTAGATAGCGAGACTGGACCAATGGAGGGTGAAGTCCCTTGAGAATCGGGAGTTTATGGAGTGAGAAAGATGGAGGTTTATTAGTGGAGATAATGGGGTGAGAAGATGGATATATATTTTCAACTGACAGCACGGGCTGTAACAGCTATGACATCACCATGCCTTTATGATTAACACAGCCACAGACCCACGGCCCATCTGGTCTGGATACCAGCTTATGGTGGCATCAGTCTGGCGTGTAACACACACGTAAACGCTCACACACACCTGGTAGAAAGAGTGGAAGCTTCTCTCCCCCTCCTGCTGGAAGATGACTCTGGACTGTAAGAGAAACAGATTTAGTTTGTTGATTCAGAGAGAAATATATTTGATCTTTATTTATACAGGTGATCTCATCGGGAATAAAACATGTATTTTCTAGCGCCCCCTACCTTCTCCAGCAGGTAGTTGTTGATGTGGCCCCCGATGGGATCTCCCTTGAAGTCGAAGTTGATGTCCATGTACTTGCCGAAGCGGCTGGAGTTGTCGTTGCGGTTGGTCTTGGCGTTGCCGAAGGCCTCTAGTACACAGTTGGATTTCAGCAGCATGTTTTTCACCCTGGAGAGAGAGGCGACACATGTTCTCAGTGATACTAACGGCTCGCCGGGCTCCTATCAACTGATACTAACCCACGGAGATAAACAATAAGGTGGCCTATGGAGGACGACGGGGATGAATATAGTAGTGTGAGGTAGATACACGAGTGTTAAGACTTAAAGGGATAGTACGACATTCTGGCATTGTTCTACTTACTCCGAGTCAGATGAACTCGTGGATACCATTTCTCCGCGTGCAGTATGAATGAAATTAAAGGCAGCTTCGCGAGCCATTGCTAACATGCGTTAGCACAACGACTGGAAGTCTACAGGTACACTGGCCAGAATCTTACACTATCCCTGTAAGTTCTCCATTTTACACCGATTTAGGTAGAACTGTCATTACTCGGTCAGATCCTACAGTTGCCTGTCCCTTACGGGGCCCATCTGTGTTAGGACAAGGTTATAGATGGTTGGAGTGTCTTATCAACATGTTGTTCATGTGCAGTATACGACAACTCCATTTAGCACAGAGACTACGTTGGCCCTGGATATTTATGCTGTGTATTTATGCTGTGTAGTGCTGGGTCAGACCACAGGCTCCTCACAACATACTCTGTGCTGGGGTGCACGCCTCCTCCCATGGCCCATACAAACACGAGCACCGCAGCGCACATATACCACCCGCTCTGGCTATCCCATTAGTCGGAGCTCCATACAGCCTGTAGCATTTCCTTACAGGCAGGGCAGAACTGGGAGAGTTGTGGGCTTATAAACGTGACTTGTACTCTGTCTTAAAATAACACAAAACGACAGTTTTACTCCTTTAAAATGGCTACAGGGAAGATGTAGTGGGTCAAGGGCAATATATTCAGCACTAAAAGGCCATAAACAGCCCTATTTCTGGGTTTTTATTACGAGTGGTGTGTGCCAATCATGTGTGTGTCATAAGAAAGGTTATAAAGCATTTATACAGCTGAGCTTTTATCCTTGGGCCAATGTAGAAATGATAACAGGGGTAATAACTAGTAATGACCTGATAGGCAGGGGTGTAGTGCTGCATGGAGTGATACTCTCTCACTTTTGGTAAAACAAATTCTGTAAAATTAATTCAGATACATTTTAAATAAATTATATTTAATTACCACTGAAATTCAATGAAAAACGATAGAAAGACAAACCAAATCAATATGTATAGCAGCCTAGAGGTAAATGGTGGTTTCTTCCCTGTCTTCTCTGGTGTTGTCAAGGACGATGAAGAACTGTAGGCTTCGCAATAATGCATTTAGGTTATAGTTTTTAACAACGGGTCAAACAAGCTGTAGCTAGCTACAAACTAAACTGAAAAAACACGCTGCCGTGAAGCTACATTTTCAGATATTATATGTTTCTTAAAAATAAAAATAAATTCTCCCCAATTTCATGATATCCAATTGGTAGTTACAGTCTTGTCCCATCACTGCAACTCCTGTACGGACTCGGGACAGGCGACAGTCGAGAGCCATGCGTCCCCTGCCAAGCCTCACTGTTTCTTGACACACTGCTCGCTTAAACCCGGAAGCCAGCCGCACCATTGTGTCGGAGGAAACACTGTACAGCTGGCGACCGAAGTCAGAGTGCATATGCCTGGCCACCACAAGGAGTCGCTAGAGAGCGATGGGACAAGGACATCCCGGCTGGTCAAACCCTCCCTTAACCCGGACATCGCTGGGCCAATTGTGCGCCGCCTCATGGGTCTCCCGGTCGCAACACAGCCCGGGATCGAACCAGGATCTGTAGTGACCACTGCGCCACTCGGGAAGCACATTTAGTTTATAGTTTAGGATGAGTTAATAAACTACACTAAAAGATTGATTTTATGGCTATTTGAAAATAAAATTCCTGCAATTCTAGGTAGTAATGATTTATGTACACTACTTGGTCAATTGATTTGATAGCCTGTTTAATCTATGCAAATCAATTATGTGAATTGATAGTTGATCTCTGTTTTCTTTAATTCTGTAATAGGGTATATTAGGGTAGGCCGTCATTGTAAATAAGAATTTGTTCTTAACTGACTTGCCCAATTAAATAAAAGGTTACATTTAGAAGAAAAAATATATAAAAAACAAAAACAAAAAATATTGTAACCATGTGTTCAAGCTAATCAAATCAAAGTTGATTTATGATACAGTGTAGTGTAGGCTACAAAATACAATCAAATGCCTACTCGCAACTAAAGCTCTCCTCGCAAACAGTGCAATGATATCAAGCTAAATGTATTTGTATTTACATTAGGCTGTAGTGTACAAATAGCTATACCACGTGGGTGTAGGTCTATTAGGCAATACTGAAAATTATTCCTGAACTGACCGAATGGCTAAGTTGGTTCAACTTCTTTATCACTGAGCGATCCTGACGCTGTCCTTTCATCACCAGGAAGGGCGCTCCAATCGTTTAAAGTAACACTCATCAAGATATGTTACCTACGGCTAATAGTCCTTCTCATCACTTAGGCCTAGTGTTATTATTACAAATAGAAGATTATCAATTCTCACAATGGTGCTTGTTTAGTAAAGTTAGATCAAAGCTAAATCAATGTCTCGCAAGATCACATAATGATTCATTTGAGTTTTACAAAACATAACTAAATATAATAGCATAGAATAGTAGGCCTATAATGTTACACCAAAAACACCTAACTTCTAACGAGATTTTAGGAAGGTTAGCTTAGGCTGACGAGTCCCCAAAAAATGATCATGCTCCAAATCTCAACAAAGCGCGATATGCTTTTATTGAAACAAAATACAAGAAAAGGCTAATAGTTTGTTGACACCATCTGGTCTAATTAGCTCAAAATGCATATTCCCATGAAACTAATTAAGATCAATCAAATTATTGGCATGCAGATGCAGTTTTGGATTTTTTCACCGGAAAAAACGTAAAGAATTCACGATGGACAGTGATTTTGAATTGAGGAATGTTTGAGGGTATGAAAAATGTTGCATTTCCTTGAGACAATATGTGTGGGCATAGGCAGACATTGCAATTTTTTATATTTAAAAGAAATGTAACCTTTATTAACTAGGCAAGTCAGTTAATAACAAATTCTTATTTTACAATGATGGCCTAGGAACAGTGTGTTAACTGCCTTGATCAGGGACAGAACGACAGATGTTTACCTTGTCAGCTCGGGGATTTGATCTAGCAGCCTTTCGGTTACTGGCCCAATGGCTACCTGCCACCCCAAATTGGAGGATGTATTGGAGAATGTATTTTATGCATAGGCCTGTTCTACAATGATATTTTATACTTTAGAAGATAAGGCCTATAAGGATATATACAACGGGTGGGTCTAATCCTGGATGCTGATTGGCTAAATTCGCATTCCAGCCGGTGTCTACTCCACAAGTTACCACCAGCTAAAAGCTATGAGGTTGAAATGCCTATTTACTCTGTTCCATCTCACTGCGCAATCCACTGTCTCATCAGCCCAGCCAGGCAATGTATAAACTTGTTATCCATTATAAAAGCATCTAGACATTATCTCCAATTTCTTTTAGACTAGCAGTGGAGATTTGCATAAACCTCTCTGACATTTGCAGCATTGTTTCCATATTGAAATTCAATCTCCAGCTGTCCCATAGTAATGAATGTGTCGGGACACGACAGACAGGCAGGGAGCTTTTATCAGCCAGTCGAAATCAAGAATCAGCTGGCATAATTTTTAAGGATATATACAAATAATGTCAACAGAAAACAGGTAAAACTAAACGAAATGCAGCTATGCAGCTGTCTTTCCAGCTTCAGTTTGAAGTGATTGTGTTAGCTGTGTTGTTGGCTAGCTCATCTGAACAATAGTGTCCTGACAAGAGAGCACATTTTATATGCCAGGCGAAATCATGCATCATTAGCTCACTGTTATGGATGTATCCAAATAAATGTCACTAGAAAACAGGTTAAACAAACGCAAATGTAGCTAATTTGCTGTTATTCTGGCTGCACTATTTGACTTGACTAAGTTAGCTGTAGTTGGCCAGCTAGCAAGCAAGGGTTAAGAACGCCAGCCAGTATGGCAATGGAACATTTAGAATGAACGAATGGGTCGCATCCATAGATATAGAACAAAAATACAACAAAAGACCAGCTGGCTGGCAAACCTTAGATTTGTGTCGGGACTATATTTCGTTGAAGGATGAAATAGTATGAATAAATTAATACAATGGTTTGTGTCAAACATTATTTGAATATTTTTCTAACCCATATAAAATGATAAAGCCCTGAAAGCTGGTGTTTGGAGGGTATATTGGCATGGATTGCAGGCCCTCGACTTTGGTTAAAAGCCTGGGTGAAAGACTTGCTGGCACGAAAATAGGCATGAATGATCAATTCCCGAAAGAAATTGGAGAATGGTGCAAAGTTCTGTACCCAATCTTCAAGGTGAATAGATTATAAGGGAAAGGTGTAGCTCCTGTAGTCGATAAACTGCATATTGATAACCAAATGTTCCGAGACACAAAGACTTATCCATGGCTATTCTAAATATTACAACGATCCCATAGAGGAGTCGAATAATGGTAAGAAAGACCCAATACTAGCCATGGTAGGGATTGTAACAAAATATATACAGTTGAAGTCGGAAGTTTACATACACCTTAGCCAAATACTTTTAAACTCAGTTTTTCACAATTCCTGACATTTAATCCTAGTAACAATTCCCTGTCTTAGGTCAGTTAGGATCACCACTTAATTTTAAGAATGTGAAATGTCAGAATAATAGTAGAGAGAATTATTTATTTCAGCTTTTTTTTTCTTTCATCACATTCCCAGTGGGTCAGAAGTTTAAATACACTCAATTAGTATTGGGTAGCATTGCCTTTCAATTGTTTAACTTGGGTCAAATGTTTCAGGTAGCCTTCCACAAGCTTCCCACAAACCTTTGGGTGAATCTTGGCCCATTCCTCCTGACAGAGCTGGTGTAACTGAGTCAGGTTTGTAGGCCTCCTTGCTCGCACACGCTTTTTCAGTTCTGCCCACACATATTCTATAGGATTGAGGTCAGGGCTTTGTGATGGCTACTCCAATATTTTGACTTTGTTGTCCTTAAGCTATTTTGCCACAACTTTGGAAGTATGCTTGGGGTCATTGTCCATTTGGAAGACCCATTTGCGACCAAGCTTTAACTTCCTGACTGATGTCTTGAGATGTTGCTTCAATATATCTACATAATTTTCCATCCTCATGATGCCATCGATTTTGTAAAGTCCACCAGTCCCTCCTGCAGCAAAGCACCCCCATAACATGATGCTGCCACCCCTGCGCTTCATGGTTGGGATGGTGTTCTTCAGCTTGCAAGCATCCCCATTTTTCCTCCAAACGATGGTCATTATGGCCAAACAGTTCTATTTTGTTTCATCAGACCAGAGAACATTTCTCCAAAAAGTTCCATCTTTGTCTCCATGTGCAGTTGCAAACCATAGTCTGGATTTTTTATGGCAGTTTTGGAGCAGTGGCTTTTTCCTTGCTGAACAGCCTTTCAGGTTATGTCGATATAGGACTCGTTTTACTGTGGATATACAGTGCCTTGCGAAAGTATTCGGCCCCCTTGAACTTTGCAACCTTTTGCCACATTTCAGGCTTCAAACGTAAAGATATAAAACTGTATTTTTTTGTGAAGAATCAACAACAAGTGGGACACAATCATGAAGTGGAACGACATTTATTGGATATTTCAAACTTTTTTAACAATTCAAAAACTGAAAAATTGAGTGTGCAAAATTATTCAGCCCCCTTAAGTTAATACTTTGTAGCGCCACCTTTTGCTGCGATTACAGCTGTAAGTCGCTTGGGGTATGTCTCTATCAGTTTTGCACATCGAGAGACATTTTTTTCCCCTTCCTCCTTGCAAAACAGCTCGAGCTCAGTGAGGTTGGATGGAGAGCATTTGTGAACAGCAGTTTTCAAAAATACAGTTTTACATCTTTATGTTTGAAGCCTGAAATGTGGCAAAAGGTCGCAAAGTTCAAGGGGGCCGAATACTTTCGCAAGGCACTGTAGATACTTTTGTACCTGTTTCCTCCAGAATATTCACAAGGTCCTTTGCTGTTGTTCTGGGATTGATTTGCACTTTTCGCACCAAAGTACATTAATCTCTAGGAGACAGAATGCATCTCCTTCCTGAGCGGTGTGATGGCTGCGTGGTCCCATGGTGTTTACACTTGCGTACTATTGTTTATACAGATGAACGTGGTACTTTCAGGCGTTTGCAAATTGCTCCCAAATATGAACCAGACTTGTGGAGGTCTACAATATTTTTTCTGAGGTCTTGGCTGATTTCTTTTGAAATTTTGAAGGTAGGCCTTGAAATACATCCACAAGTACACCTCCAATAGGCGTCAATTAGCGTCAATTAGCCTATCAGAAGCTTCTGAAGCCATGGCATCATTTGATGGAATTTTCCAAGCTGTTTAAAGGCACAGTAAACTTAGTGTATGTAAACTTCTGACCCACTGGAATTGTGATACAGTGAATTCTAAGTGAAATTATCTGTCTGTAAATAATTGTTGGAAAAAGTAATTGTGTCATGCACAAAGTAGATGTCCTAACCGACTTGCCAAAACTATAGGAATTTGTGGAGTGGTTGAAAAACAAGTTGTAATGACCTAAGGGTACATAACAAAGTATTGAGATAAACGTTTGTTATTGACCAAATACTTATTTTCCACCATAATTTGCAAATAAATGCATTAAAAATGCTACAATGTGATTTTCTGGATTTTTTCCTCATTTTGTCTGTCATAGTTGAAGTGTACCTATGATGAAAATTACAGGCCTCTCTCATCTTTTGAAGTGGCAGAACTTGCACAATTGGTGGCTGACTAAATACTTTTTTGCCCCACTGTACATTTTAAAATAAATGATAAATCTAGTTTATTTATTTATTGTCCTATCATAATTGAACGTTCCCCAATCTCATACCCTAGACACCCACCAGAGCGACCCATAAACTAAACTAAAAAAGCAGCACTTTCCCCTCAAGATTCTGAGCCTGCCTGGCAGGGTTGGTCCTACAAAGCCAAAGCCCCCTGAAGGGATAGCATAACATACAAGAAAAAGCTGAAAAAGCTGAATATCCAAAGCTGCTAATGAGAACCTTGACGACCTTGTACCTAGCCAATGGGGATTCCGGTGGGGTGCCCCCACCCAGGTCATGGCAGTGCTGGAAACACTAGATGCAGTAACCCATTGGGAGGGGGTCACCCTCGGACAATCAGGGGGGGTATATTATTGTGGCCCCAAAGTCTGACGGAACAGAGATGCTTGGGAAAATGGTCACAACGGGGGACCAGCGTGTGTGTGTTTCAGGGGAAGGGGGTGTATCTGATCTCCATCACCCAGGACTTGAAAATGGTTAATCAAATCTCCCCATTTTTGCCAGCATTAGCTCAATTTTGCATGCGTTCTCAAACAGCTGCAACTGTATATGAATTTGTAAATAAAGTCCTTTCTTGAATTGGGCTCAGGGATGGAAAGACTTGAGCATCTGAGCTTATGGTTGTTTGTGGTAGAAAGGGGTTGAGGGTGTGTGTATGTGTGTATGTATCCCACATCTGTTGCTAGAGGGTAATGATGTTAGGATGAATAACAACAAATGTGTCTGTTAATCTACCATTTATATAGGAGTGGTTAAAACATGCTAATAACGGTCCTCTGAGAATATCAAAAAATACTTGGTATACAGTACCAGTCAAAGGTTTGGACACACCTACTCATTCCTGGGTTTTTCTTTATTTCTACTATTTTATTCATTGTAGAATAATAGTGAAGACATCAAAACTATGAAATAACACATATGGAATCATGTAGTAACCAAAAAAGTGTTAAACAAATCAAAATATATTTTAAATTTGAGATGAAACTGGCTCTCATGAGGACCGCCACAGGAAACGAACACCCAAAGTTATCTCTGCTGCAGAGGATAAGTTCATTAGCACCTCAGATTGCAGCCCAAATAAATGCTTCACTGAGTTCAAGTAACAGACACGTCAACATCAACTGTTCAGAGGAGACTGCGTGAATCAGGCCTTCATGGTTGAATTTCTGTAAAGAAACCACTATTAAAGGACACAAATAAGAACAAGAGACTTGCTTGGGCCAAGAAACACGAGCAATGAACATTAGATCGGTGGAAATCTGTCCTTTGGTGTGATGAGTCCAAATTTTGGATTTTAGGTTCCAACCGCCGTGTCTTTGTGAGACGCAGAGTAGGTGAATGGATGATCTCCGCATGTGTGGTTCCCACCCTGAAGCATGGAGGAGGAGGTGTGATGGTGCTTTGCTGGTGACACTGTCTGTGATTTATTTAGAATGCACGGCACACTAAACCAGCAAGGCTACCACAGCATTCTGCAGCAATACGCTATCCCATCTGGTTTGTGCTTAGTGGGACTATCATTTGTTTTCAACAGGACAATGACCCAAAACACACCTCCAGGCTGTGTAAGAGCTAATTGACCAAGGAGTGATGGAGTGCTGCATCAGATGACCTGGCCTCCACAATCACCCGACCTCAACCCAAATGAGATAGTTTGGGATGAGTTGGACCGCAGAGTGAAGGAAAAGCAGTCAACAAGTGCTCAGCATATGTGGGAACTCCTTCAAAACTGTTGGAAAAGCATTCCTCATTAAGCTGGCTGAGAGAATGTCAAGAGTGTGCAAAGCTGTCATCAAGGCAAAGGGTGGCTGCTTTGAAGAATAAAAAATCTAAAATATATCTTTACTTGTTTCACACTTTTTTGGTTACTACATGATTCCATGTGTGTAATTTCATCGTTTTGATGTCTTCACTGTATAGCCATTGATTCTTGAGGAATATAACTTAGAAATGCCTCATGACCTTCAGTTGAACTGGAGTGTGACAGATTATTGATTACAATTTTGGACAGGTAACTAGTAACTGTAACAGATTACATTTAGAAAGTAACCTGCCCAACCCTGGTTATAAGCAGTGCTGTAGTATGCACCTCCGTGAGGCGGTATTTTGTATACAATATTGAACATTTAGAAATAACACCGTATATGGTGTGACGGTATATCACCCAAGCCTACCTTCAACCAATATTAATCTTGCATGGCAAGCAACGCACTTTTACTCAAGACTGTGTCCCAAATCATCACATTCTCTACGGCGATAGAGAGGCATTTCTGCTCCATCTAACAGAAACCCTCCCAGTGCATACCACAGGTGAAATGGTGACAACTATCTCAAACTTTCGTTTATCATACTGTACTCCTGGGAATGCAAACAATTTCTGATTACTTCTGCATTCCCAGGTCATTTAGTATGGACATTCTGAGAATGTTCAAATGGAAACCTCTCACAGAAGAACGGCAGAACGTCTCACCTTTCCACCTCCGCTCTTTGCCCGGGGTTTGTGATAGCAGCAATGTATTGCATTATATATTTGCTGGCTTCAGTCTTCCCGGCGCCACTCTCCCCTGCAATGAAAAAAAGAAACGAAAATGTGTTAGAAAGTGCCAGGGAATCCAATGAGAAGGTCTAAAATGTAATCTATATTAACACAGGCTTCTTCAGGGTGAGTTTTGGGATTGATGCCTTTTGATACAGAATATTCCTCTCTTCACCACTAAGTGGCACTCTGTCAACCAAATAGATTCACCACGCTGTCACAGCTTGTGGCCACTTTCAATGTTTTCTTAGAAATAAGGTGAAGAATTGGTCCTGCTATTTTCAACTATATTGTGTCATATTGAGTTCCCCAAAAGGCTTTCCACTGAAATGACAAACTCACATTACTCCAGACAGACAACTTTAGAGCAAAAGTCAGACATGACTTCAATATTTTGAGAAAATATTTTACACTTTAAAAAGGTACGTTTTCAAACGAAAACTAAAGTTGGCATCAAGGAAGATGCAATTTGACCTGAACCAGTGTTATGTACGTGTATTACTTCTTATAAGCATTTATGAGCCCTTATAATATCCTATAATGTTGGGTATTTCTATGCTGCAATTAATTCACTAGACAGATACGAATTCATCAATCAAAACTGATTTGGTTGGCCGTTTCAGAGGGCTTCCCCCGTTACCTGAGATGACAATACAGGTGTCCTTGTTCCTCCTCTTCATGGCTTTGTAGGCTGCGTCTGCGATGGCGAAGAGATGTGGCGGTCGCTCGTACAGCTCCCGGCCCTTGTACTGCTCGATGGTGTCTCGACCGTAGATGTTCATGGCACGGTAAGGGTTAACCGACACCACCACCTCGCCGATGTAGGTGTAGATACGACCCTTCTCAAACCTGCAGCCACATGAGACAACGAGCATGGTCAACTCCTCCTCATGTCACCTGACAACGTACCGGTACCCCCTCAGTATATAGCCTCGCTATTGTTATTTTACTGCTGCTCTTTAATTAGTTGTTAATTTTTTAATATATTTTTTTGTAGGTATTTAAAATAAAAATGCATTGTTGGTTAAGGGCTTGTAAGTAAGCATTTCACTGTAAGGTCTACACCTGTGGTATTCGGTGCATGTGACAAATAAACATTTGATTTGAACGTGTGATGCTACATTGCTGATAAGATTATTAGAGGAAAAGGACCGTTTTTGGAGTAGAATGTATACATTTTCAAAAAGGCATATATTTAAAACATTTGTGGATAAAACATATCCACAAATGCTGGTCAGAAGTACAGGTATTCCAGTCAAATCTAACATTTTAGCATACCCACAACAACAAAAAAGCTCAAGACTATACGAGGTCATGTTTGGACAACCAAGCAATCTGCTCTCGCTCTCATCATAACGCTTGATTAGCCTTTATGATGTTCTATCACCAACCTTATCATCCCAACATCGACAGTAATCCACTGACTCTGTGCAGAGGTAACAGCATCTAGCACTGAGAAACATTACATTAGTGTCCTGCTCTCTATGGAAGACTATAAAAAAAAAATGTTTTATTGTCACATACACCAGATAGGTGCAGTGAAATGTGTTGTTTTACAGGGCCAGCCATGTTCAAGGGCACGTCAGATGTTTCACCTTGTCTGCCCTTTTGGTTGGGGGGAGGGGGGGGGGGTGCAAAGTACAGTCCGCCGGACATTTCAATGAGTATGTACAGTCTTGTCTCATCGCTGCAACTCCCGTACGGACTCGGGGAGAGGCGTAGGTCGAGACCCGTGCGTCCCACGAAACACGACCCAGCCAAGCCGCACTGCTTCTTGACACAATGCCCGCCTAACCCGGAAGCCAGCCGCACCAACGTGTCGGAGGAAATACCGTACACCTGGCGACAGTGTCAGCATGCATGCGCCCGGCCTGCCACAGGAGTCGCTAGAGCGCGATGGGACAAGACAGCTGTGCCACTCCGGAGGCCCCCGCCAATTGATTTTATTAAACAATTGGTCACCCAAAAAATGCGGCCCTCCGTTGGATTTCAAAATCCCGATGTGGCCCTCGAGCCAAAAAAGTTTACCCACCCCTGCTCTAACCGCTTGGCTACCTGCCGTCCTATCTAAACAAAGAGGTCCTCCATCACTATAGAATGAAGCATCCCTCTCTATATCTCAACCCTCCCTTCAACACAACAATGCGTCAGACAATGATAGCTGTCTATACTGATCTGCAGCCTAGAGCGATGCATGTATGCAGGCATGGATGCTACCAGGAACATGGTCTTGGTAGGTCCAACTCCAATGGCTACAAAAATTATGCAGTTGAAGACACTGATCCTACAGCTGTGTAGAATGTAGAGAGAGGAGCTGACTGGGGCTGATCTTGGCCTTCTCACTCTCTCTCTCTCGCTCTCTTTTTCTCTGCCCTCCGGCAGCCTGCCTGCCTGTCTCACTTCCTTCCTCTGCTGGACCAGGGTCTTTTCCCCCTACTCAGAAGAATAGAGCCTTTCTTCTCAGCTGCACCCCGGGCCAAGCCTACCTCTGCTCTGGCCTCTGGGTTCCTCCTTGGCAGCCCTGGGTTCCAGAGGCCTACAGTGGAATACAGCTTCAGGATCACTGCTTTTCCTGACTGTGTACCTCTGTATTGATGTACTTATGTGATATAGCCAGGTAAGTTACTAAGAAAATATCCTATTTTACAGTATTTCAAAGACCCGGTTATCGTAATTACGATCTTAAGACCTTTGCTACAGCACTGCCCTTGCACAGAGTCCCTGGAAAGAAACCTTGGCTTCTGATTGTTGTGTCTTTACCATCATTATCTGAAGACTTAGATAGTTTTTATCAAAGATTCTCTGTAATTAGTTATTACGCGATCAACTGATTAATCACGTAACTAATTAACTAAGAAGTCGGGGCACCAAGGAAAAATATTCAGATTACAAAGTTATCATTTCCTAAAATAACTTTTCAGATATTTTATCTGATCAATTAGTCTTCGAATTAATGAATTATTTACTGTACCTCACGTTAGTCTCATTCCAAACATCGTAAATGGTTGGTTATCTGCACGAACCCAGTCTTCACTATGAGTCATCCATACATCAATTGTCTTAAATCATTTATTTATTACTAACTAAGTAATTCACAGAAATGCATAAACAAACAAACAAAGGTAAATGTAATGATAGGAGGATGTGCCCTAGTGGGCTAAACCAGCATGGCGGCTTGTTAGACAAAAGGGGAAGTGGGGGTCGACTAAGAAGTCACTACAGAGTGATAATTCTAACAATTGAAATGCTAATCCTTTACACATGAATGCTCACTCATTCGGGAACAATTGCAATCAATATATATATTTACGCTCAGTGTGTCGTCTTGATCGCTGGTGAAAAGTTTGTGTCTTTTGTAGATTTGTCCGTCTCTCTCCCGGTTGTGGTTAGAGGGGATTGTTCAGGATTGTTCGTTATAGAATGGATGTTTCGGCGGTTGTCGTTCTTCGCGTTCAATGATACCGAATTTCTAGCTGCAGACTAGTAATTCATATCAAAGACTTGTTCTCATTCTGTCGGTATCGATAGTCTAAGAGTATAACCTTGTGGTATGGTTAAAAGATTCAGCAATGGTCCACAACCTTTGTCCCTCCTAATGGAGAAAACATGGTCTGCAACCTTTAGCCATCTCGTAATTGAGGTAAGTTCGGTCTGCTGATCGAAAAACCCGAATGGGGTTTTATTCAGATAAAGCAAGCAATCTTGTGTTGTTAGATATAGGCCTATTGATAGTCATGATGTGTTGTGCATTGGACATGCTTAAATGATGAACACTGAACGGAGCAACATACAAACATTGACAGAGCAATTGAGGTAAGCCACAACATACACACAATGGTTGTTGAAGAACTGGCCAAAACACACAGAGCTGACTGTAATCGAACCAGCGTTTCAGCTGAAACGCCCAGACAGACAAACAGAAGAGAAAGATGGCTTTAGATATTAAATGAGAACTGAGAGAACAAATGAAAAGAGACCGAGAGCTTAATTAAAGTACACTACAGTACACTACCCAAACAACCACGGCTAATTCTCTGACAGGTCAACACAGGTGGTGACTGGCTCATTCTCCTGCAGCCAGTCATGTGTGAGCCCTCTCATGTCGTCATGCCACGCGCCACTGGGCATGGCTGACACAGAGACGCCATGTTCGTGTGCCCAGGTTGGCATCGTGTGCCCAGGCTGGCATGGTTGCCCATGCCGAGGGCCTATGGAAGTGGTGGGCAGGCTGCTAAGCCTGGCAGGTTGGCCGGTGGCACCTACCCTGGCACTAGAGAAGGAGCCATTGTGCCATCCTACAGGGCAGAATGCTGCTGTGTGCACTGCCCGCTCCATTGTTCACACGTCAATTGGGGGTCTTTGTATGAGAAGTACAGATAGGCCTCCTTTCCACTACATACCCTGGGCCAACACAGTGAGCTGCCCACTTAAAGTGCACGTGTACAATGTGATCTGGGGGAATGTAAACAATGAACTACCAGTTGGGAGTATTCCATCTATGGCTGTGATCTCTGCTGGTTAGGAGTTGACAGCAACAAAAATAAAAATTGCTGAATGCGAATCTACGTAACACTATATAGGCTACTGTAGACCTAACAGGTTTCAGACGGGACGTGGGAAAATATAAGTCCAAAATCGAGAACATCACTAGGGAGTGTAATTTTGCCATTGTGGTTTGGTTTCCATCCACACTCAGAAACGTCATATATGGTAGAGAAGAAACACAATGGCAGACAAGGAAACAATCTGTTTGCGCTATATTACCGTTCCACCCAAACAGTCCGTCAGGCCGTTTCAACAATACAGACAGTGTCCTGGTGTTTTCCGAACCTCTGGGGTTTTAATAAATAGACATTATGATTCATGTCCTATTCCATCCTCATCTCTTCAGGATCAGAACCTCTGGGGTTTTAATAAATATACATTATGATTCATGTCCTATTCCATCCTCATCTCTTCAGGATCAGAGGGCATCTGTCCAAAAACAGAATCAATTGTGCGCGTATTATGATGAGAGACACATCTGTGGGAGAGTATGTGTGACACCACTGGATGGTTCAGTGAGTCTCATTCCAGGGGATTTCAATAACGCAGAGAGATTATTACAAAGATAAACAAACAGACTGGAGTGTGAGTCTAGACTAAACGTTGGGTGGCTGTTTCTGGGAAGGTTGAGAAACGTTCTAGGGTCTTTAGAAAAACTGGAGGTGGGTGGGAGGGTACTATGGCAACTCTAGCGTCAGAGCGTGAGGGTGTTGATGTCAGCATGTCTCAGCGCTCCTCCCCTCTCTCCCTCCCTCCTTCTCTCCCTTCTCCTCCGGTTTCCCGGCAGCTCAAGGGAGGGGTACTGCTGGAAGGACATGAATGCTGTGGGTCATGCCAGTCAGACACTCTTCAACTCACAGCTGGGCCCAGAGCAGAAAGAGGGAGAGGGAGGATGAGAGGTAGACGGCGAGAGAGTACAAAAAAAGGACAAAAATGTATGAGCTTACCAGGATTGAGGGCAATTACATGTACATATTACCTCAGCACCGGTGCCCCCGCACATTGACTCTGTACCAGTAGCCCCTGTATATAGCCCCACTATTGTTATTTACTGCTGTTCTTTAATTATTTGTTATTCTTACCTCTTACTATATTGGGGAGTATTTTCTTAAAACAGCATTGCTGGTTAAGGGCTTGTAAGTAAGCATTTCACTGTAAGGTCTACCTACACCTGTCGTACTCAGCGCATGTGACAAATACAAGTGCACTAAAATTGCAATTCTCTTCAAAGCTTTTCAATGAGGAAAACATTTCATTGTAATTGGAGTTTGGTTCACTTTTTGAGTTGACTGCACTCTGGATAAGAGCATCTGCTAAATTAATAAAATGTCAAATGAGAGAGAGAGAGAGAGACTAGGGAGAGAGACCAGGGAGAGAGACAGGCAGAGACCAGGGAGAGAGACGACCAGAGAGAGAGACAGGCAGAGACCAGAGAGAGAGAGACCAGAGAGAGAGAGACCAGCCAGAGAGACCAGAGAGAGAGCGGGAGAGACCAGAGAGAGAGCGGGAGAGACCAGAGAGAGAGCGGGAGAGACCAGAGAGAGAGCGGGAGAGACCAGAGAGAGAGCGGGAGAGACCAGAGAGAGAGCGAGAGAGACCAGAGAGAGAACGAGAGAGACCAGAGAGAGAGCGGGAGAGACCAGAGAGAGAGACCAGAGAGAGGGAAAGGTTGGATAGGGAAAGTGTGTGTATTTTGGACTCAAGATTAAGGTGTGGCCAACATTTTGGGACTGTCGTTTTCACTCCATTTTCCTTGACCTCTTCTGCTCTCTTCTTTTTACACCACATTTCCCAGTTTCCAGTGACTTGTGCCTGAGGTAGTTGATTGGGACTGGGCCTCCTTACACAGTACAAAAAGCGGAGAAGCGATACCCTTTGAGCTACACCACAAGCTAGACCACAAACAATCAATCTCAAGAGCTACCTTGGGCTTGGAGCTTGTTGAGTAGACTGTAATGTCTACTTCTCTATGACTGTCTGTCCCTACCGTTCGTATAAAGATTCCAATGCCAGCCCATGCGCACACACCCCTCAGAAGTGAATTACAAGCCAAAGCAAAGTATATAACCGATGGCCCCAATCTTGTTTGGGTGGGTCTTTTATGGTTCTTTGTCAGTGGTTAACTAGGGTGGGGAGTAATTTTCTCACTCAAGTTTAGTTTAAAGTTGTATTAGTCGTATGTAGAGGATACCCATGGTATACATCGACCAATGAAATGCTTACTTGCAGGTTCCTTCTCGACAATGCAACAATAAGAAATAAGAAAATGTGAATACGAACATAAAATAAATGGCAGTAGAATAGATCAATACATTTCAGCATAAGCATAATACAGGAACAATTTATAGTCCAATATTTACACGTGTTTTGGGAAATGGGGATGGGGGCAAGTGACTAAATTGAGCAGAGCAAGAGTCTGGTAGTAGGCTTGGGTGGTATACCGTATATACCGTATACTAGGGTATTTGAAAATAGCCACGGGATGTTTTTTCAATACCATCAATACCGTTGAAACAAATTCTTTGAAGTCTTTCTATACATTTTAATATTTGCAGCTACTTTTTAAGTACCTGCAGTCACCTTGTGCAATACGTTACGAGATCAATCAGATCAAGTTCTTCATTTCGCCTGTCACATTATGAAGATTACCGTAGTTCCCCTGAACAGGTGAGCCTGTCACATTATGAAGATTACCGTAGTTCCCCTGAACAGGTGAGCCTGTCACATTATGAAGATTACCGTAGTTCCCCTGAACAGGTGAGCCAGTCACGTGCTTGTTTGTAAATAGCACAACGGGAGGAAATGGGAGCAGGTGGGTCCTATTGACAGGGGTCGCGTTTTCTATTAATATATGTCATTTAGAAGACACTTTTATCCAAAACGACTTAGCCATGCATGCATACATTTTTACTTATGGGTGGCCCCGAGAAAAGTCTGTGTTTTTCTGCTTCAATAGAGTGATCAGGGACGCGCAACGATAGTTTTCCTTCACAGATAATGCATTAGTGCCACACATTTGGCAGAAAATAGCTTCAATTTCATCAGATGACAACAGAAGTGCAAAGCTATTTTCTGCCTGCAGCCACACAAGTAAATTAGCTTACGATGGAAAAGCAAGGTCTTTTTGAAAGAACAACGCATGCCTATCATATTTCAAATGTTTTGCTTAAAGTTAATCTTGCATTTTACCAGAGAAAATTAGATACACATCAGTCATAACACTGTCTGCAGATAGATAAGAATTCACAATCAGCCATTCTGAGTGGAGAAGTGCAACTGAACCACAAAAAAATGCGTCCCTCTAGCAGAGATGACAATAAGAAGCATTTTAAATCTGCATTTACAAAAAAGTAAGTGGCTGAATTAATAAGGTGGCGGGACATCTTATTGTGTTAGCTTTCTGCCGTGTCTCCCCCGAGCAGAGCAGGCAGGCCCGTTGCCCTAGCGACTCCAGTCTCCACATAGACACAGTGGATACATGCAGCTCCAAAGCCAGTACTGTTCTTCCTTCATACAAGCAAGTGTGGGGCCTCCCGAGTGGCGCAGAGGTCTAAGGCACTGCATCGCAGTGCTAGAGGGGTCACTACAGACCTACGTTCGATCCCGGGATGTATCACAACCGGCCATGATCGGGATTCCCATGCGCACAATTGGCCCAGCGTCGTCCGGGTTAAGGGAGCGTTTGGCCGGGGGTGCTTTACTTGGCTCATCGCGCTCTAGTGACTCCTTGTGGCAGGCCGGGTGCCTGCAGGCTGATCTCGGTTGTCAGGTGAACGGTATTTCCTCCGACACATTGGTGCGGCTCGCTTCCGGGTTAAGCTAGCGAGTGTTAAGAAGCACGTCATGTTTCGGAGAACACATGACTTGACCTTCACCTCCCGAGCCCGTTGGGGAGTTACAGCAATGAAACAAGATCAAACATTTGGGAGAAAAAGGGGTTAAAATATTAAAAAAACTGACAGAAGTTTTGTTGTCGGAAGAGAAAGCCTTGAATTGTACATCTTGTCTCATACAATCATTGGTTCCTGTAGGTGCTGGGTAGAGATATGACAGAGAGACAGACGGTCATAGCCCCCTCCTCAGACTTTTTGGCAGAACGCCCAGAATATGTTCTATAAGTTAAGATAGGAGACGGTGCCAGTCACATGCAGGAGCCAAACGTTAATTATGAATTCATTATGATCCATGAATAATGTAAATCATGCAAATATAACTTGTATATGTAAGCAGTATATAACAGAACTAACGGGACTGCCCCGGAAGAGCTCCCGACCGACGTGTACTATGGTGCATTAGGTTTGTTGGAACCTCTCCAGAACCTCTTAAGTTTGACTTTGAGTCCCTGGTGGTAATTTCCACAACACAAACATGCCTCAAAACTTTGTTCATTTGCACATTTTCATATTCGCTTGTAAAATGTCCAAACTCACCAAAAATGGCATTCGGTAGCTCCTACTGATATACTGTATGTATAACTTTATGAGCTGCATAGCCTGTCTTTGCAATTAGTTTATGTTCTTTTGCACTCTTTAGCATATGTAGCAGCAGGCTCCATGGAAATTCACATTTTTTTGTGCTAATTATGTTAGCATTCTGGTAATAGATGCACAATGGCTGTTTTAGCGTTTTTCTGGCGCCCACTTGTGTATTTAGCCGGTAATACCATAAATCCCAGAATGAGAGAAACGGTGTGACGACATGAAAATCTGGATACCGCCCAACCCTATCTGGTAGCAGCAGTTGTGATGTGTGAATGCATGAATGTATATGTATATGTGTGTGTGTGTGTCTGTGTGGGCGTGTGCATGAGTCAGTGCATGTGTGCTAAGGTGTGGAGAATCAGAGCAGGTGGTCAGTCCAGTTCAATTGTTCAGCAGTCTGATGGCTTGTAGATAGGAACTGAATGACAATTCTTAAAAATACAGATAAAGAGAAGAATGCAACCTCACGAACGTACATATATATAACATAGCATGGTGGTCCTAAGAGACCTCTTTAAACCAAATAGCCTCTAGAGCCTATCCCCTAGACCAAGGGGGGGCAATGTACCAGGCACGTCAATCCGGCCCACAAGACATTTTTTTACCCCTTTTTCTCCCTAATTTTGTGGGATCCAATTGGTAGTTACAGTCTTGTCCCATCGCTGCAGCTCCCCTACGGATTCGGGAGAGGTGAAGGTCGAGAGCCGTGTGTCCTCCGAAACATGACCCAGCCAAGCCGCACTGCTTCTTGACACAATGCCGCTTAACCCGTCCGCACCAATGTGTCAGAGGAAACACGGTACACCTGGCGAACGTGTCAGCATGCATGCGCGCGGCCCGCCACGCCATAGGAGTCACTAGAGCGTGATGGGACAAGGACATTCTGGCCGGCCAAACCCTCTCTTAACTCGGACAACGCTGGGCCAATTGTGCGCCGCCTCATGGGTCTCCCAGTCCCGGCCAGCTGTGACACAGCCTGGGATCGAACCCGGGTCTGTAGTGACGCCTCAAGCACAGTGCCTTAGGCCGCTGCGCCACTCGGGAGGCCCACGCATATTGATTTTAACAAACAATTGGTCCCCCAAAAAATGCATCCCTCTGTTGAATTCCCAACAGGTTTGCACACCACTGCCCTAGACACTTGTGTACAGCTGAAAGGATTGGAATGGCATATAAATAAAAAACAGCGCAAGGTGGAATTGTTACCATATTACTTCATCATTCCAAACCTTCAAAAGATGCCTAGGGGTAAAAGGAATAGGACACAGCCAGTGTTATCGCCAAGGATCCAGTATAATAGACAACACAACAAGTGCTGGCTGGCTGTTATCAGTGACTGTGACCTTGTTGGGGATTTCCAGTAATCAAGACAGGGATAATCTCTGGCTGTTCCAATTTTCTCTCTCCCCATGAATTTACCACCAAGCAGTGTTCTGCTGTCCCTGTTTAGACTGATTGAATGATTTACAGCTTATCTGGCCCAGTGCATGATGGGTACGACCTCTCAGGGATTACGATTTTTTTTCACACTTTTATGGAGCTGTTTCATAGAGAGAAATGGAAACTGGTGATTCTGGCATAAATTAAGTTTGTCTACTGGAAGTTAAGGGTCATTTGAGGACATTTTGGGTCATTTCAGCCAGTGCTATTTCAAAGGAAAGCATAGTTCTGGAAAAGTGTTTGAATCCATTGAAGAGATATTCACTTAAAAAACTCCCATTACTGGTCAATATATGTACATATTCTTATTCATTACTTTGCACTTGTGTGTATAAGGTAGTTGTTGTGAAATGGTTAGGTTAGATTACTTGTTAGATATTCCTGCATGGTCGGAACTTTAAGCACAAGCATTTCGCTACACTCGCATTAACACCTGCTAACCATGAGTATGTGACAAATAACATTTGATTTGATTTCATAGATATAAAACATATTTAGTCACAGGCATCAACAGACAAATCTCCGAAATGTAGATATCTCTGAAGACTTTGATCAGCTGAACGACAACTATGAGTCAAAGTACATACTATATCTGATCCGATACAAAATGTTATCTTATGGCCAACTGGCCATTACACCTGAATGAAGCAATCCTAACATCGATCACGCCCACTCTCTTCACAGCCATCTATGGGCCTCCTTCAGCTCTTGTCAAACATCTGAGAACTGCATTGGGAGATTTTCCATTGCTTTGTAAACTGTTCCTTAGTGCTAAAGAGAAGCTCCTGGCTCCCACTCCAGCCTGTCTGCCTGGGGCCTTAAACACAACACTCCCAGCCCTTGGCCCACAGACAAATCAATTTTCACAAGCACATACTGTAGGAGTGGATCTGGACTCCCCCTCAGTACCATAGTGCAGCTTCTGCAGCACAGCTGGCGCAGAGCTGACTGGGTGAGATCACTACAGTACCTCCCCTTCCCTCTACTCTAATGACAGCACGTCTGCAGATTTATGATAGCAATCAGATGGGTTAGCAACTAGTGTTAGCAGCTCTTCTGGCTCTATAGGGGAGAGGATGCAGCTGAGAGTCCTTTACTTTTCAATGGTTTGGGACAGATGTTAGGATGTGACAGGGAAACTACAGGACATGACACACCCAGTATTGAAAGGGTGAGACAGAGAAACAAACAAGGTAACCTTCCCACCATTTTGAAATGAACCATTATTTACGAAATGAACCATTATTATGAACCAATCATATGATTAGTGACTGGAGTTTCTCCTGACCACGTGACTAGAAAAACCTCTGGGTCATAGGTCGTACATTGTAGGCCCTATATATGATGACAATTACTAGAGGTGCCCATCTTGTCATCTTACACATTCAGTCATAAGAACACTGAATGAAATGTAGAATAAAGCAGCGGGGCATATTTCGTGTTGACGCGTGAGATATAGACTAGCATGTGTTCCCATGAACTCCATTTTCATTGGCTCGCGTCTGAATACTTAGGAAATGGGAGCCAGGTGTAAACAGCTTGGCTGGAGATCTGGTGGCTGACAGACAGTAGCGTTTCTTTGGGCCTCGGCCCTTTACTGTTTACTACTCTGACGGAAGAGATCACAGCTACTTCCCAGGCCGATCCTGAGCTAGGGGAGCTCAGCGAGAGAACAAAAGATTCATTTTAGTCAGATTAAGTTTCAAGAATTCAATAAAGAGACTTCAGAGAAGGGAGGGAAGGCTGGCTGGCTGTTGGGCCTGGCTGCCGGTCCGATGCGGAACCTGCTTGCACTTTAACATGTTGGCCAGTCCATTTACCTATGTAAATTCACAGCCAACCAGCCGATGGGAGGATGACGACAGGCCGCTGGAGAGAGAGAAAGACAAGTCCATCCAAATTGACTCAGACGTTACTCAGCAGGCTATTTCAGGAACGCGCTGAGATTTCTGTCAGGGGTAAAAAGAGGGCAGGAAAAAGCACCAAAACAGACAGAGGGAGTGAGGGAGACAAAGAGAGAGGGAAGGGAGAAGTTAGGGTAGAAATATGAGAGCATACTTAGCTACCGTATAGGGATAGAGGGAGCATAGGAGAGATATAAAGAGAAAGAAAGGAAAAGAGAGAGTGTCTAGGTGGGCATTCAAAACGTATGTGAAGTGAGTCATGCTGGGGCTGTGATCTGATCTCAGACCTGGCTGTGAACGCCAGATCCCCCACAGTGCCTTAGGGCATTGAGCCAACAGGTAGACAAGGGAACAAAAATCTAGAGAATGACATCGCCCAGCCACTACACCCACACAGTTTGACACACACGCACAAAAAGGTCCAAAGCAGCCATTTTCATCTAAATATCAAATGTAACCCATTTCAAGAAGCTAGGCTTATGTCGCAAGTCACTATTTCACAGGAGAGGCATTTGATTTGTTTCATTTTTTACATTTATTTATCAAAATGCATTTTTTGGGCAGAAATGCCTCCTGGAACATATGAACTTCCATGACCCCTTAATAACAGACTTGTATGCCATCTGCAAATACGAATGGAATTGTTAAATTACGAGCCTAGTTGGTTTAGAACCTTCTCGCTAGCTGTGATTGGCTGAGATAATGGATGGGCTAGACATCTGTAACATGTCTACAACATGAGCTGCTCGGTATGTGTAGATAATCCTTGCTACAGCGGCTTTTATAAAATGTATAATGTTAGCCATGTAGAACTGCAAAAGTGTTGCTACTGCACTCAACAACATTGCTGCCCAGAATTTAGCAGGCGCTATCGACAAAGATCAATGGGAAACAGTTGTGACGGACTACTTTCTGCACACGGTCAGTGTGAACCGGAGTGACTTGATACAACAACGGGTCAAACAAGCTGTAACTAGCTACAGACTAAACTGAAAAAACACGCTGCCGTGAAGCGTTCATCCATGTACTTTTATTTGATTTTTTTTTATGTATACGCCTTTTTCTCAGAAATTATATATATTTATTTTAAATTATTTTTCTCCCCAATTTCGTGGTAATTGGTAATTATAATTGGTAATTATAATCTTGTCCATTGCTGCAACTCCTGTACGGACTCGGGAGAGGCGAAGGTCAAGAGCCGTGTGTCCTCCGAAACACAACCCAGCCAAGCCGCACTGCTTCTTGACACAATGCCCGCTTAACCCGGAAGCCAGCCACACCAATGTGTCAGAAGAAACACTGTGCACCTGGCGATCTGGGAGTGGTCTGAGTGGGGAGGGGGAAGCTAAAAACTAGCTGTTATTGGCAGAGAGTTTAGGAACTCTTTTTCTTATTGGTCTATTAACTAATTTACCACCTTGTGATGGCACCAGGTAGGCTAAAACGCCATCCCACTAAAACAGGCTGAAATTTCAGGCAGTCTTTTCAAACAGCTTATCACCATTTTCAACATTTCCCAGTATTATTCCAACCTCATAGTGTGGAGATACTTTTGTATATATAGTGTACAGTGGGGCAAAAAAGTATTTAGTCAGCCACCAATTGTGCATGTTCTCCCACTTAAAAAGATGAGAGAGGCCTGTAATTTTCATCATCGGTACACTTCAACTATGACAGACAAAATGAGAAGAAAAATCCAGAAAATCACATTGTAGGATTTTTAATGAATTTATTTGCAAATTATGGTGGAAAATAAGTATTTGGTCAATAACAAAAGTTTATCTCAATACTTTGTTATATACCCTTTGCTGGCAATGACAGAGGTCAAACGTTTTCTGTAAGTCTTCACAAGGTTTTCACACACTGTTGCTGGTATTTTGGCCCATTCCTCCATGCAGATCTCCTCTAGAGCAGTGATATTTTGGGGCTGTTGCTGGGCAACGCGGACTTTCAACTCCCTCCAAAGATTTTCTATGGGGTTGAGATCTGGAGACTGGCTAGACCACTCCAGGACCTTGAAATGCTTCTTACAAAGCCACTCCTTCGTTGCCCGGGCGGTGTGTTTGGGATCATTGTCATGCTGAAAGACCCAGCCACGTTTCATCTTCAATGCCCTTGCTGATGGAAGGAGGTTTTCACTCAAAATCTCATGATACAGGGCCCCATTCATTCTTTCCTTTACACAGATCAGTCATCCTGGTCCCTTTGCAGAAAAACAGCCCCAAAGCATGATGTTTCCACCCCCATGCTTCACAGTAGGTATGGTGTTCTTTGGATGCAACTCAGCATTCTTTGTCCTCCAAACACGACGAGTTGAGTTTTTACCAAACAATTCTATTTTGGTTTCATCTGACCATATGACATTCTCCCAATCTTCTTCTGGATCATCCAAATGCTCTCTAGCAAACTTCAGACGGGCCTGGACATGTACTGGCTTAAGCAGGGGGACACGTCTGGCACTGCAGGATTTGAGTCCCTGGCGGCGTAGTGTGTTACTAATGGTAGGCTTTGTTACTTTGGTCCCAGCTCTCTGCAGGTCATTCACTAGGTCCCCCCGTGTGGTTCTGGGATTTTTGCTCACCGTTCTTGTGATCATTTTGACCGCACGGGGTGAGATCTTGCGTGGACCCCCAGATCGAGGGAGATTATCAGTGGTATTTTATGTCTTCCATTTCCTAATAATTGCTCCCACAGTTGATTTATTCAAACCAAACTGCGTACCTATTGCAGATTCAGTCTTTCCAGCCTGGTGCAGGTCTACAATTTTGTTTCTGTGACTGTTTGAGGTTGTGGACTGGTGTCTTTTATACTGATAACAAGTTCAAACGGGTGCCATTAATACAGGTAACGAGTAGAGGACAGAGGAGCCTCTTAAAGAAGAAGTTACAGGTCTGTGAGAGCCAGAAATCTTGCTTGTTTGTAGGTGACCAAATACTTATTTTCCACCATAATTTGCAAATAAATTGATTAAAAATCCTACAATGTGATTTTCTGGATTTTTTTTCTCATTTTGTCTGTCATAGTTGAAGTCTACCTATGATGAAAATTGCCGCTCTCATCTTTTTAAGTGGGAGAACTTGCACAATTGGTGGCTGACTAAATACTTTTTTGCCCCACTGTATGTGGACACCCCTTCAAATGAGTGGATTTGGCTATTTCAGCCACACCAGTTGCTGACAGGTGTATACAATTGAGCACACAAACATTGGCAACATGACACCTTCACAGGATTCCACCTTTCCAACAAGTCAGTTCGTAACATTTCTGCCCTGCTAGAGCTGCCCCGGTCAATTGTCTGCGCTGTTATTGTGAAGTGGAAACATCTAGGAACAACAACAGCTCAGCCTCGGTGTGGTAGGTAACACAAGCTCACAGAACGGGGCGAGGGCTGAAGCACATACAAATCATCTGTCCTTGTTTGCAACACTCACTACGTGCGTAGCACGCGCTCCAGCAGGTATATCTCACTGTTCACCCCCAAAGCCAATTCCTCCTTTGGTCATCTTTCCTTCCAGTTCTCTGCTGCCCATGACTGGAACGAATTGCAAAAATATCTGAAGCTGGAGACTCACATTTACCTCACTAGCTTTAAGCACCAGCTGTCAGAGCAGTTTCCAGATCACTGCACCTGTACTTAGCCTATCTGTAAACAGCCCATCTATCCACCTACCTCATCCCCATACTGGTATTTATTTATTTATTTGGCTCCTTTGCACCCCAGTATCTCTACCTGCACATTAATCTTCTGCCGATCTACCATTCCAGTGTTTCATTGCTATATTGTAATTACTTTGCCACCATGGCCTATTTATTTCCTTAACTTACCTCATTTGCACTCACTGTATATAAACTTTTTGTTTTCTTTTGTTCTACTGTATTATTGACTGTTTTGTTCTCAACTAGCCTACCTGGTTAAATAAAGGTGAAATTAAATAAAACTACCGAGTTCCAAACTGCGTCTGGAAGCAACATCAGCACAATTTATATTTAACTAGGCAAGTCAATTAAGAACAAACTCTTATTTACGATGATGGCCTAGGCAAGTCAATTAAGAACAAACTCTTATTTACGATGATGGCCTAGGAACTTGCCTAGTTAAATATAAATTGTCTAGTGGAAAGCCTTCCAAGAAGTGTAGAGGCTGTTATAGCAGCAAAGGGGGGACCAACTCCATATTAATGCCCATGATTTTGTTATGAAATGTTCAACGAGCACGTGTCCACATACTTTTTGGTCAGTGTGTGTGTGTATATGTATGTATGTATGTATATGTATATGTATATATATATAAAAAACACACGGAAAAATCAAGTTTTTGACTGCACTGGACCTTTAAGGGATTCTTGGATGACATGACAAGGGATTCATGACAAACACCTTACTCATTCATTACAGAAACGGATCGTTAATCACATGAATGCAACATGCGTCATGTCTGTAAGTAAATTGGTTTCTGGGAAATTACAGCAGAAAGTTCATGTAGTGGAGGATGTGCTTCACCTCGTTAAAGCCAGACAGCCTTAATTGGGAAACCTAATCTCATTGAATCTATCAAGATTGAATCAAGGTCTTCCCAGAGCTAGGATAGATTGCCCTGTGCAGTGAGCATATGCCAGACAGAACTGTCTACTGAATGAGTAGCACACATTCCATACATAAGATGGGTAACTTACTGTATGACCCTACCGTACATATTTTGATTTGTTAAACAGTTTTTTTGTTATTCATTTTTTTTTAATTTAACCTTTAATTATTTAACTAGTCAAGTCAGTTAAGAACAAATTCTTATTTTTAATGACGGCCTAGGAATAGTGGGTTAACTGCCTTGATCAGAGGCAGAATGACAGATTTGTTTACTTTGTCAGCTCGGGGATTCGATCTTGCAAACTTTCAGTTACTAGTCCAATGCTCTAACCACTAAACTACCTGCCGCCCCATGATTACCAATAACACATGATTACATATGTGTTATTTCATAGTTTTGATGTCTTCACTATTATTCTACAATGTAGAAAATAGTGAAAAGAAAAACCCTTGAAGGTTGACTGGTATTGTATATAAATGCAACATGTAAAGTGTTGGTCCCATGTTTCATGAGCTGAAATAAAAGATCCCAGAAATCATCCACACCATTTGTCCTTTGCCAAGATAATCCATCCACCTGATGGGTGTGGCATATCAAGAAGCTGATTAAACAGCATGACCATTACAGGTGCACCTTGTGCTGGGGACAATAAAAGGCCACTCTAGAATGTGCAGTTTTGTCCCACAATGCAATGTCACAGATGTCTCAAGTTGAGGTAGCATGCAATTGGCATGCTGACCACAGGAATGTCCATCAGAGCTGTTGCCAGAGAATTGAATGAATTAAACTGCCTCCGTCGTTTTAGAGAATTTGTCAGGCATAAACTACGGACAATGAACACAATTGCATTTTATCGTTGGCAATTGGAATGCAGAGATACTGTGATGAGATCCTGAGGCCCATTATCGTGCCATTTATCTGCCACCAGCACGTTTCAGCATGATAATGCACGGCCCCATGTCGCAAGGATCTGCACACAATTCCTGGAAGCTGAAAATGGCCCAGTTCTTCCATGGTCTGCATACTCACCAGACATGTCACCCGTTGAGCATGTTCAGGATGCTCTGGTTCGATGTGAACAACAGCCAGTTCCCGCCAATGTCCAGAAACTTCGCAGTCATTGAAGAGGAGTGGGACAACACTCCACAGGCCACAATCAACAGCCTGATCAACTCTATTGGAAGGAGATGTCGCGCTGCATGAGGCAAATGGTGATCACACCAGATACGGACTGGTTTTCTGATCCACACCCCTACTTTTTTTTTTAAGGTATCTGTGACCAACAACTGCATATCTGAATTCCAAATCATGTGAAATCCATAGATTAGGGACTTATTTCAATTGACTGATTTCCTTCTATGAACTTTAACTCAGTAAAATCTTTTGAAATTGTTGCAGGTTGAGTTTATATTTTTGTTCAGTGTATATTAGACCGATAGTGTACAACAGGAAGAGGAAGTAGAACTTTCGACCTCTCTCGTCTGCTTCTGCCCACTGCACCTGAACTGTGGAGAGACTTTGATCCCTGTGTTTGCTCTGCAGGGAGGGAGTCGGGTTGCTATGTTTGGTGTGTCGCACCTATTCCACGATTAAATCTGCTGTTACGGCAACAAATTAACGTTAACAAGCCTGAAATGGGAGAAGTTGCCAGGCCCTATTTGTTCAGCACTTTCATAGTGGTTAAAGAATTAGTTCGTTTTTTTTTTTACAACCAAATCTAAATGTTTATGTAAATAGCATGTTATAGAAGGGTCCAGACACTTGCGAGTTTACTTGTTTTGAGAAACTTACTCCAACCAGCAATTCACTTCCTCATCCTTGTTGTGCAGTACAGGGGCTCTGAAAGATCTTGAACAAATGCTCCAAAAAATTCGTCTTTTTAGAAATGGAAACACTCTCAGTATAGTGATTCAGGTCTTTCCAGCCAGTGTAGTCTATTTTGTGTGACTCGAGCAGTTTCCCCTATCCAGCTGTTCCATTCTCCATGTAGCCTGCTGCTAGAATGAACAGTCACTCTAGTCGCAACCAAATGGTATAACGTTGCAGATAAAATTCAGAATGACAATTACATGTGTACAACATCTAAAGACCTGCATCACTATACAGAGCTTTTCCGTTTGGGCTTATTTTAGTATTTTTGGAGCATGTGTTCATGTTTTTCAGAGCCCCCGTACTGCACAACGAGGATGAGGAAGTGAATCGCAGGTTTGGATAAGTTTCTGAAAAACAAGTGAAATTCCTAAAAAAAAGTATCTGGAACCATCTATAAAATAGAGATTTGGTTGTAAAAAAAAAGAAAAGCACAATTCTCCTTTAAAGCCATAGGATACACTGCAGATACTGGGTTACAGTGGGGCTCAATGGTAGACCAGACACACAAACTCAATTTCGCAGAGTATGCCTTTCCTAGCCAGAGTGGACTCTAACAACTCTCCCTGAGGAATTGGGAGGTGCTTTCATGCAGACACAGTCCCACTCTGAGCAGGAAGTGGAGCGCCAGTTCTGTGTGCGGTACATGAAAATCATGAGCCTATTCCTCATGTTGTCATCCGAGTGTTATTTTAATCTTGTCATCATAACTTCAGTAGGATTTGCAATCTCGACATTGTGCCTTGTCAGATAGTTTCAGCCAATATTCAGGCTTAGAGAGGACATGCAGAAACAATGAAATGTGAGGCCAAAGAAAGGGAAATGCCAATGGGAAAAGGCAGCTTTCCTTTGCCTTCCTCCAGATGCCATATTTTTGTCTCCTTCCTTTCCCAATCCCCCGAAACCCTCTTAGGAGTTCAAAGATCAAACCAATTGAAACGACGATAGACACAGAAAAATAGTACCTTTGTATACTACACAAAAAGAGTAATACTGTAGTCCCTAAGGGATACCACCATCTTCATGTTTTGATTAGGTGTAAAGCATTATCTCTTGGCTGGCAAAAGAAACCTGCATCCTAATCTAACCAACCCAACACAACTAGAGTAGTGTTGATGGGCAGGGTCACTATAAGGCTAGTTGTAACTATTTTTCTCATTAATTAAAAAATAAAACACTTTTTTTTTTTTTTTAAGTACACATTTTCAAAGAAATGTCTCAATCTGGTATTTATTAGGATCCCCATTAGCCACTGCAAAAGCATCAGCTACTTAGGGTCCACATAAAACAGTACAGAACATTTTTAGTCAAGGCCTGAAATACATACAGTGCATTCGGAAAGTATTCAGACCCCTTCACTTTCCCCACATTTTGTTACAGCCTCATTCTAAAATGTATTCAATTGTTTCCCTCACCCCCTCAATCTACACACAATACCCCATATTGACAAAGCAAAAACGGGTTTAAACATTTTTGCAAATGTATTAAAAATGTAACTGAAATATCACTTTACTCAGTACTTTGTTGAAGCACCTTTGGCAGCGATTACAACATCGAGTCTTGAGTATGAGGCTACAAGCTTGGCACAGCTGTATTTGGGGAGTTTCTCCCATTCTCTGCAGATCCTCTCAAGCTCTGTCAGGTTGGATGGGGAGCGTCGCTGCACAGCTAATTTCAGGTCTCTCCAGAGATGTTCGATCGGGTTTGATTCAGGGCTCTGGCTGGGCTACTCAAAAACATTCAGAGACTTGTCCCGAAGCCCCTCCTGCGTTGTCTTGGCTGTGTGCTTAGGGTTGTTGTCCTGTTGGAAGGTGAACCATCGCACCCAGTCTGAGGCCCTGAGCGCTCTGTAGCAGATTTTCAGAGAGGTCATTGATGTACTTTGCTCTGTTCATCTTTCCCCTCAATCCTGACTAGTCTCCCAGTCCCTGAAAATCATCCCCAACAGGATGATGCTTCCACTACGCTTGACTGTAAGGATGGGGCCAGGTTTCTTCCAGACGTGACACTTGGCATTCAGGCCAAAGAGTTTGATCTTGGTTTCATCAGACTAGAGAAGCTTGTTCCTCATGGTCTGAGAGTCTTTAGGTGCCTTTTGGCAAACACCAAGTGGACTGTCATGTGCCTTTTACTGAGTGGTTCAGTAAGTCCAATCTACCATAAAGGCCTGATTGGTGGAGTGCTGTAGAGTTGGTTGTCCTTCTGGAAGGTTCTCTCATTGCCACAGAGGAACTCTGGAGCTATGTCAGAGTGACCATTAGGTTCGTGGTCACCTCCCTGACCAAGGCCCTTCCCGACCGATTACTCAGTTTGGCTGGGTGGCCAGCTCTAGGAAGAGTGTTGGTGGTTACAAACTTCTTCCTTTTAAGAATGATGGAAGCCACTGTCTTCTTGGGGTCCTTCAATGCTGCAGGAATGTTGCTGTACCCCTCCCCAGATCTGTGCCTGCACACAATCCTGTCTCAGTGCTCTAAGGACAATTCTTTATACCTCATGGCTTGGTTTTTGCTCTGATATACACTGACAATGGTGGGACCTTATAGACAGGTGTGTGCCTTTCCAAATCATGTCCAATCAATTGAATTAACCACAGGTGGACTCAAGGATGATCAATGGAAACAGGATGCACCTGAGCTCAATTCCGAGTGGATGGCTCTATTTAATACTGTGCATTTCACAACCTCTGTTCTGGACCTGGGGACTGTGAAGAGGCCTCTGGTTGCATGTCTTGTGTTATACCAATGCATGTCCGAACTGTGTGCCAACTGCACAAAGACCAATAAGCGATGCAGTCAATCTCTCCTCAACTTTGAGCCAGGAGAGACTGACATAGAAACGTAGAAAGGCAAGATCTAGAAAGAGGATGGAGGTTTGGGCATCAGTGAGAGAAGAGAGCATTTTTAGCTACTGACAAGTAGAGTGGTTGTCAACTATTTCATCTGCAGTATGTGGGATGCCCGTTTTGGAAGAATAAAAAAATATATACTATTGTTTTGTTAATGGTAGCGGTTTGCCAAAAAGGTTCCCTGCAGGCCCAGCAACAGACAAAACAACACTGCCAAAGTGCCATATAAAGACAAACAGTGAACAGTGATAACATTGTGCTCCAAATAAGAGTATTTGGTGTACACCCCCAGAGGTGTATATATCAGGAGGTTCCAGAATCAGACATGAGGAAAGAAACTTTGAGACTACCACCTTTCCTTTACAGTTTCCACCATTGTTAGGTTGGATCACAATGGTTTATTTGCTCAGTTCCAATGTGCTGTAGAGGCTTCATGGCCTCTTATCTGCTGACTGGTCCATTGAAGCAAATTCCCAAGACCTTTACTGGTGTTTCACTGTTTTCATATGGAACGTTTCCAAAGAGATTGGGCATCTGTTGGGGTTATATTTAGGAAGTTCCTTGGCACTGTGCTCCCTGAGGCCAGACTGTTCAACTTTAAGTCAAACAAAGTAAATGTCAACTGGACAAGCACTCTGGCCAAAAGAAGACGGAAACTAAGCAGGCTACTCCACATCATTTATCATATAGTCACTAGGGGATAGATTCAGCGACTCAACATGGCTATCATGGGCTGACCGCAAAATACACCCCCGAGAGCCACGATGGCATTGAAAGTGGATATTTGGGAAATTTCGCACCTTAAAATAGCTATTGAAGGAGGCAAATAGATGCCTCATGTACTCTCGTCGGTGTATCCCTTCTCCAAGTGTTTCTCTACGCCTCCTTCACCCTGCTGCACACACACACAGGATGAGAAGGGACAGGGGGAGGAAGTGCTCATGGTCGGTCACACCCTCTGCAAATAACAACTTGCATACATCCTTTCCACTCTGGCTTGTCCAGCTGGAGGGAAAACAAACAGTAGGTCCAGGGAGAGCTAGGAAAATGATGCATGCAGATACTGCTGCCTGGCTATCAAATGCAAACAGCTACGTTATAAACTGGATGCTTATCAGGATAGAAACACCAATAAAATCTAATAATTGTGAGGACAGCTTTAGACGTGTGTCTGTGAAAAGACTCTTGTACTGAACTACATGGTCTGTCTGTGGTCTGTCAAATAGTTCCCAAATCCACTATTCAACCCTGACCCTACAAGGTCCAGAGCCTGCTGGTTTTCTACCTGATAATTGCACACACCTGGTGTCCCAGGTCTAAATCAGTCTCTGATTAGAGGGGAACAATGAAAAAAACACAGTGGAACTGGCTTCTAGGTCCCAAGTTGAGTTGGAGGGCACTTTCTCCACTCAGTTACAACCAGGGCTCGCCAACCCTGCTCTTGGAGAGCTACCATCCTGTAGATTTTCGCTCAGACCCTAATCTAGCACCCCTGATTCTAATAATTGATAAGATTAATCAGGTTAGTTACAACTGGGGTTGGAGTGAAAACCTACAGGTGGGTAGGACTCCAAGAACAGGTTTGGAGACCCCTAGGTAAAACAAATATGACTTGGCACCAATGTTACGTATGATAAAGATCATTTCAGACATATAAGATGTAGGCCTATGTCTGTTTACACATGCATTCAATAACAGAGCTGCATGTTTCCCATTTCCATGCATGGATTACAAACTGTGGTTTGTATAATACTATAGTTCAGATAGCAAGAGAATATTGACTGGGTTGAGGCCCATTAAAGGATGACAAGTTATATGGATGTTTATTTGTGCAGAAACAAACATTGGAGAGGCTGCCTAGAAAGTAAGGTATTTTGGTAAGCTATTTAATTGATCTTCAGGAAACTAGATCCTCAAGTCTGGTTCTCTGCCATTGTCATGTCTAACACAGGAGGCTGCTGAGGGGAGAACGGCTCATAATAATGTCCGGGAACGGAGCAAATGGAATGGTAAACACCTGGAAACCATGTGTTTGATGTATTTGATATCATTCAACTCATTCTGCTCCAGCCATTACCAGGAGCCCATCCTCCCGGATTAAGGTGCCACCAACCTCCTGTGGGCTATAATGTTCCAAATATTTAGAGGTAATTTCCATAAAAGTCTCAAACGTGGTTACGTTAAGCGAGTAAGCTAAAGTTCAGCTCATCGCCATTACCTGCAGTAATTCGAACAGGTCAAGGTGTTGACATCGTTCATTGACGTCAGCAATAAGGAAGTGTGACTTGCACTTTGATGTAGGCTCGAGGTGCTTAGGAAAACAGACTTCAATATTGTTCCAACTAATTTCATTATCAGAACAGAAAATGATTTGAGAAGATCTACTAGAATCATCTCTGGCCATATTCAAGTCAAACAGGAGTAAGCTATTACAATGAGCATTACATAAAAAAGGGACTCCCATTCACAAGTCCCCACCCTGACATTCGATAGTGTCAGAAACCACATGCAAAGTTGCATGCAGCTGCAGCAGAGGACAGGTACACAGGGCCAGGGCAGTGAGTGACTGAATCTTTCCCACATTCACTTTCCCAAACATACCATGCTTGGTTGGCATCATCCCACAAACCACTCATGATGCAAAAATAGCCTTGGACAATCTGTATGTTAGGATGACGCTTTTCCATCGGGAGCACCGTGAATCCTTGGGTGGAGCCCCATTCACACACAGCATGGCTCATATAATTAATTACCAGTCGGACAAAGACAACATCTCTGAGGAATGCTGTGTGTCTGGACAGAATTACGGTCCAAGAGGAAGCTATGTCCATTGTTCTATGTCTGACCTGCATACATGATTCAAAAAGATCATGTATGCAGACAAAACACGAGGAATAGTTTTCACATGATAGGTAAATTCCTGTAGTAAAGGCCAAGTAATAGAACTGCTCTTCCTTGTTTCATCCATCAAATGACAATGAATAACTGGCACATCTATAGTTAGGTTTGCATCCAATTTGCGACAGATTTTCATACGAATATTAAAAAATCTGCATAAAACAATATGCTTCACGGAATCGTGGCTGAATGACGACATGGATATTCAGCTAGCGGGACACACGCTGCACCGGCAGGATAGAACAGTACACTCCGGTAAGACGAGGGGGGGGGGGGGGGGGGGGGGGGGGGGGGGGCGGTCTGTGCATATTTGTAAACAACGACTGGTGCACGAAATCTAAGGAAGTCTCTAGATTTTGCTCGCCTGAAGTTGAGTATATTGTGATAATACTATATACTATAATACTATAATACAGCTATACTTTTCGTTACTGTTTATTTACCACCACAGACAGATGCTGGCACTAAGACCGCACTCAGTCAGCTGTATAAGGAATTAGCAAACAGGAAACGACTCACCCAGAGGCAGCGCTCCTAGTGGCCGGAGACTTTAATGCAGGGAAACTTAAATCAGTTCTACCAAATCTCTACCAACATGTTAAATGTGCAACCAGAGGGAAAACAATTATAGATCACCTGATCACACACAGAGAACTACAAAGCTCTCCCTCGCCCTCCATTTGGTAAATCCGACCACAGCTCTATCCTCCTGATTCCTGCTTACAAGCAAAAATTTAATCAGGAAGCACCAGTGACTCGGTCTATAAAAAAAATGGTCAGATGAAGCAGATGCTAAACTACAGGACTGCTTTGCCATCACAGACTGGAACATGTAATGGGATTCTTCCGATGACATTGAGGAATACACCACATCAGTCACTGGCTTTATCAATAAGTGCATTGAGGACGTCGTCCCCACAGCGATTGTACTACATACCCCAACCAGAAGCCATGGATTGAGGCATGCACGTGACAAATTAACTTTGATTTTAGCATTTTCCACACCAGCGATGTTTACATCACTGACTTTTTTCGGATAAAAGTCTGTGGGTGATGACGTGGTGGGCATAAACATAACTTTTGCCGTTAAATTCCCATGTACCGAATTAAAAATACAAGTTCAATTGGTTTCCATCGCATTTTCAACTGTATTGGTGGTTTTGTCGCAAAAACTGTTGCATTATATAGCAAATGTGCCCACTCTGGTCTTGGTACATGCGCTCCAGCCAACAGCTCGCAGATACAGTGCGGGTAGGGTGCCATTATTATGGATAAGATAAATATTATTTCACTTTATCAAACGGCAAAAACAATTTAATGTTTTCATCAGCCTGCTCGTGGCTTTTTTTCAGGTTATAATTCATCCGCATGAAATGGTTGGATGGAAACGTGACTAGTGATAAACAAATGTTGCTCTGCAAGATGTGCACTCCATAATTGAATGGGAATTCCATTTATATTACTCTGAAAAGTCATTAAATAGTAGCCTCGGCTATGGCATCAGCAGTCTGGCACAGCCAACTAAAAATAAACAAATCTGACAATTATATTGTAAGGTGTGGTGTAGGAATGTAGCACTGCAACTCTGACCAGTCAAAATGAACAGCAAGCACTCTTGCACCTGTGGTGCTTGAAAACAACTCCTACATTAGTCAGTCCTATACACATAGTGGCCTAATTGAACGAACAAAAAAGTATAACTATTTAGGCTTAGTACTATAAAAAGCGTCCATCAGACAGGGAAAGATGAACCACTACCGCTACGTCTCGCCTCATTGAGGTGAATGACCGTGGTGGACGCCACTGCCTACCTGAGCTTTAGGTTAGCCATGAATTCCTCCAAAGAAACATTGTCCAGAAGAACAAAGTCAGCCTTTCCAAACTCCAGACTCTCGTGTTCTGCCATGTTGTATTTTTTTTTATTTTTAAATCGGTTCAGAAGAAAATACTTTTTTGAAAAAGACAACTTCACTGTTTTGAGGTGATCCCTCCGCGACACCAGGTAAACAATGGCGAGCTGGTCAGTGCACCTATTCAAGCTCTAAATGGTCGAGGAGCATTGTCTTCATTCAACTAACGTTAGTCAACAGTACAAGTGATACGATATTTTTTACTCATTTTGAATGAGCTGCAAAAAAATAAGGAAACGATACAAAACAGCCAAACTTATAGCAAAACGTATCTAATTATTTGTTCTCAATACAACGGACGGTTTCAAATAGGAATGGTTAGTTCAGAATATGCTTTCATATCCAGACACTTGTTGCTTTCGCCGAAAAGGTATTGTCCGGAGTCCCGTTACACTAAACGCCTATCAATAGAGCCCTTTCCTTGAATTTCTCGTCTCGACTCTATACAGACGAATACAATCCTACCCGCCTCGCAACGCTCCACCCCCTGGTCAGAAGTGTTGGTCTAAACTTGTCATGTGTACATTTTGAAAAAAGTACAATTCCCATGACAACTGAAGAGTTTTATACATTTCTCGGGTGACTAGTCATTTTGACAAGTTCTTCAAATCCAATTCAGTATGCCTAGTCAGTGCCTCAAATGATTCCCAATAATTATGCCATATAAGGAAACATTCATAGCCTACAACATCTCTTATGTGCAGACTAATCTACATAGCAGGCCTAAAAGAAACACCTGAAACTTGATCCCCCAACATTCTGGTCTTGACTGGAATAAAAAAAACTGTTGGGGAAGGTTCTCTGCACTGTTCAAACAATCCAGTAAATGTGAAGGAGTTAAGATAGAGCGTGGCGTATGCTTGTTTGCATGTGACTATTCCTCTTTTGTTTGTTGATATTTGTAAATTAAAAAATAGTGTGGCCTTGTTAACTTCCAAAGGTGGAAGTTGCATCACAGGTGCTCTCTACCATTTCCCCTGAAAATCGGAGCTTCCGGTTGTCAACAACTCAGCCTAGCTACATGCAGGCCTGCCATTTGTGACTTTGGGTAGTTTTTGTATGTCAAAAATAATAGGATGTAAAAAATAAAAAACTTTTTTTTTTCAAGACAGCCTGCAATTTTTAGGCTCAACTCAACTCCCTGTTACAGAATTTGTACCATTGACTGACCATATAGATGATGATGAACATATGACAAAAACACACTCAGCACTTTTAATTTATTGGAATTAGGCCTACTGAACACTGGCAAAATAAACTCAACATATAGGTTTATGACTGACAGTCTATATCACTTCACCTGATGCTGCTGTAATTTGTCTACTAATTACAATTGTATGCCCTAGTATGCCATCTTGTGTTTGAGAGAGGTAGGCTATTATTTTACAATCTCTTATTACTATACTGTAATTGTATTAAAATACAAAAGGCCTATCTTAGTGATATAGAGTATCAACTAACACAGCATTTTACTCTGAAAACATCATGGGCGGGAAATATTTTTCTTACTGGTGCCTTTTGCAAATGTCAGCAAAATATGGAAATTAAATGTCAAACAATCTGAGAATTACATTAAGACTGCCTAATTTCAACTCTTGAGAATCTAAATTGTTTTCATTTTGAATTAAAGCAAACTTTCACTTGCATACAGTATTTATTTTAAGCCAAATGATTGATGTCCATGCATCTGACTGTAAGTTGCTCTGGACAAAAGTGTAGACTATGCTAAATGACCAAAATAAAAAATAAAATGTTAGAAGAAGTGTTTTCAACTGCAACGCTGTTTTGACAGAAACACCATTAAATCTATAAATAAGAATCATATACTAAATGAAAACAGACACATATTGGCTTTAGTCTACCTCTTCGACTGAACAAGCAGTGACCCACCAAATGTGATGGTATTGGATGAAGCAGTGGCCCAAGAGCTACCACAGTCTTGGCTTACATACACCAGGGACCCTCTGCGCAGAAAGGTCATATAAGTGGACAGATTACCCACAGTGGAGGGACTACTGATTTTGGTGTGAGAGACAGCCACCCAGTAACCATTGATCACCAACCATAGGTCCGTCTTGACACCATGTTTCCCACTCTGTGTGGAGAAGAAGAACTGGTAGACTCCTTTGACAGGAGCCCGGAACACCCCGGTCCTCCGGTTGAAGGCTCGCCCAACGTTCACAAGGACAGTCCTGTACTTGATGCGGTTCACCTTGCCTGAGATGGGCCCGGGATAGGAGGCAAAGAAGTGGACTTTTCTCTTCAGGGCTGGAGGAGAGAAAATGACCAGAGATCAGCATGGACATTTGGAAATGTATTTTGATTGTTTTAATTCAAAATGTTTTATGACCACTCACGTCTTGGCTTCTTCTTACACCTCCAGTTTATATTGTCTCGACTTACACAGGTCTCGCTTTTCCTGCACTTTCCACACACAATGGTGTTGATATCTGACGGGGGGGTGTCACATGTTCAAATTGTAAAACACTCATAAACTACCACAATGAGAGTTCTAGCTACACATATTGTGTCCGTTTCCCAGACACAAATTATAGCCAAGTCCTGCCCTAAAAGGCGTTTTTAATGGAGAATCTCGATTGAAAATGCTTTTAGTCTAGGACTACACTTAGTCTGTGTCTGGGAAACTGGCTCACAAAGACCAATCTTACCTGCACAGTAGGCCAGGTGACATGTCGTCGGTTTGGTTAACTTGTAGACGTAATAATTGCCCTGGCACTTCTTCACTTTGATGGGTGTGGACTTGAAAGCGCAGCAGTTCTTGTTCCAGTGGCCGCAGACCTTGCGGGTGACGATCCCTTCCCTCCTCTTCGGGTGAGGCCCGGCCAACCACAGGGGGGCGTGGGTGCCACACTTGTTCATGGGCACACACCTCTCGGGCATCTGCAGACTGTTGCCCTTGTAGAACAGGCGGTACCAGCCTTGCCACTTGACGTTGCGGTCACACATCTTGTTCTTGATGCTGGTGTTAGTGGCCCTCCAGGGCTGGTCCAGGACGGTGTAGCGGAAGCAGGGATCGAAGGGTCGCATGGAGTCTTCTTCCTCTGATGACCGCACGATGTCCCCCTCTCCATGGTTTGGGGGGTAAACAAAAGAAGTGCTGCCTACCAGAGATATCACATAGACAGAGACCAGACAGGAAAGGAACAACAGACCAGTTATGCTCACACTAACGCTAGTCATATGGAGATCTTGTCAAGGATTATAATGATGATCAAATTTTACTTATCAACAATAATGAAATCGACTGCAGTAAATGTCAGACAGGTATACTACATAACAAGCTGCACAAACTATCATTGTAAAAAAAGTTGTAGAAATGTAATTGTGACGTAAAGGACATATCATATAATTTCATTCACTGACCCATTTCTGTTGTAGTCTCATTCTTAGGGCTTGTCAGCATCTGTGGAAGAAGAATCAAAAAGTCTAATCTGCCCGTTTAAAGAAGTATCCTATCACAAAAGATAGATTTTAATTAAGTGGAAAATCCCTTACCTGATTCAGGGCCTCCAGCTGTTGCCTGATATTTGTTTGTTCACATTTGAAGTGTTCCATTTCCTGAATAGATTTTTTATTAAAAAAAATATATGACAATAACCAATGAATAACTAATGAATCTTGTTACGCAGTATTATTGTTTAGGGGCGAACAAAGATCGATTCTTAGACTACATCATAGAAAGAATTTCTAAAACATGTAATTCAAGTTTCAAAAATTGCATTACCTTGTAGACAGCAGCAAGTTGCATCACCAAAGGTTGATCCTCAAACTTCCAAATCTTAAACTCAACCTGGAAGATTAAGATTTTTAAAAAGCATTATTAATTTGGCAAACCTTTGGAAGTTTTATAGCACTGTGCCAATCTCATTATTAGGTTGGGTTTGGAACTTCCATCTGATGTAAACAACATTGGGAAGAACGTATTTAATACATATAATATAATATGATTTCTATATTCCAAATCTCCATCTGCTCTGCTTTTGAACATCACTCTGAGTAGTTGATACTCACAGAACTGGCATTCCCTACCGAGCCCACTGTGTAGGATGATAGCACAGCAAAGAACACAGCCACAGTTAACGCAATCATCTAGGGAAAACAGTGACAAATAAATTATATAAGATAGTACTATTTCAATTATTATACATTTCTAAGATTATTTTTTAGATATTGTGCTATTCCCAAATGAATGCTCTTGTAATTACATATGTAATTACATATTAATTAGAAGAGGAGCGTGATCAGATATAAGGTATTTCGTTTTAAATTATGCTGGCTAAATATTCTTACCTGGAAACACTGCATCTCAGAGTCAATGATGAGGGACCCTGTAGATTAGGATACCAAAGTTAGGGAAACTATAAGGGCTGTCAAATCCCTCTGTCAAATGTGTTGAATCAGCACATATCAGAACATATCAGCATCATGGAGCAAATGATTCATGTAATGCACCTAAAGGATTTGAAATGGTACCAACGGTACAGGAACTGATATTTGTCTTTAAATAATATAACCCTACAAAGCACTTGAAATTTAAAAACGCCCACAGTGGGCCCCACCTGTTTAGGTCAGCATCTTGAAAATCAGTCCGCGGATGGGCTTATATACCCATGTACGGGGACTAATGTCACACACAAAAAAAAGAGAAGTTATTAAGGACTTCAGTTAAACAGCATTTTACCCACTCAGTAAGTTTAGGTGTTACTTTTCACAGACAAGATGCAGACGTGTACATGAAATTATCTTACTATCAGCAGTTTTGGATGCAGTGTGGTCAACAATGGCCCATGGAAAAAGTTGTTGGCTATACATATTCATGAACTGCATTTTGACTTTTCATGGGTCAAAATGGGTCCTCATCGGGGTACAAAATCACGGGTGAATTGGGAAAGAAACTTTCAGTGTTGATTATATCAGACAACCAGGACAGTTAAACTTATTCTAATGGGGCTGATTCAAATCAGAACAAAACAGATACTAAGTGGTAGATCAATATAATAGATCAATATAGCCAAGAATTTGATGCTGTCCATGAAATAAAATGAACCCGATACACCGATCTGAAATGTAAAATCAGAAATGGCTCTTCAAATGAAAAGGTTCCCTGTCAAGTAATTTTCATCTGTTTGATTTAGGTTTTGAGACATGTTGCTTGTGTAAGCAGCTAATGGGGCAATGCATGGGAAAACCACATGCAAGATATGATTGGTTGGAGCCATGGGTGTGCAAATGTTTTTTCAGCATCAGCAAAACTAAGAGCGGTGACATAGGCTGCAGTATGACTCTAAAAACACTTTACCTGCATTTTCCATTCAATCGTTTGTGGGCTAAACCTAGAATTGAAAAACAATGATACTTGAAACGTTGATTGGATTAACGTGTGAATATGTTGAATACGTAGTACTACTTCACGTTTCCTCTGTATTGAAAATGTCCAGTTTTTACATGTGTAAATGTCAGCAATGCACTCAGCACTGTAATACCCCGAGAAAATAGGTCCTATTCTAGACTGAGGGGTGCAGGCATTTTTACATTTTAAATGTAATTTATTTTGCAGATGCTCTTATCCAGAGCGATTTACAGTAGTGAGTGCATACATTTTCCTATTTGTTTGTTCTGGTCTCCCTAGGGAATAGAACCCACCACCCTGGCATTGCAAGTGCCATGCTCTACCAACCGAGTCACACGGGACCCAGCCACTGAGGAATAAAGAACTTGAGACTATGTCCAAGATGTCCGAACGTTGATTTCAACATGATCTACTCATGCGATCGATGGACCGTCTATATCCAGCTTGCATTCGGTTTAGACGGCCCAATTTCACACTCAGTGCACACAGGGAGCAGCGCAAGCAGCGATAACTTCCTCACGTTGTCCAAAAACATGGTAGACATTGGATGAATATAAAATGTTAATATCTTCGGCTGTTAGTGATGGGGAAAAATAGGCCTCATCAACAGTTATTTTAATAATTCAAAGGATGTTTTGTACACAAAGATGATGACTAAAGTGTCTTATTAGGAATTTTCAAATCTGACTTCTCTATGCGGCTGTCTATGGAAATTGGCTTTATGGGCCCGGCTTCAATTAAACTGCAGTACTAAAGGAAGACTGTAGGAGCAGTCCAAACTGTCTAGACCAGAACCCTGGCCCCTTGGCGCCGGTCGTCACTTCTTACCACAGCCACAGTCATAAACCCTGCCTATTTAGACAATTTAACTTCTTAAAATGTGATTGTAAATTTAACCCTAACCACACTGTTAACCCTAACTTTTAATTAAGATCAAAAATCTCATTTTTGCAATATAGCTGTGGCTGTGCTATCTAGTGGAAACCTTTGGGTGCAGCTGCATAATGATGCTTAAGGGCTGTGCAAACACTGCAGTATCAAAGATACCCCAATAGGGGTAGTAGCAATGCTACTTTGGTATCTTACTGTTTCATGCCACTGAGAAGATGAATTAACTGGCATAGCTAAAAACAAACGTAATAAATTGGTAGAAATAGCACATTGAGTCTGCAGTTGAACATCCCCTTTTTAGACTAGTGCTATTGAAGAGTTCTTTCAATTTTCAGTTGTTCCACACAACGTTGTTGTCAGGACTGGCTATTCTTTGTTAGGATGCACGTCAGACGTCTTTAGCCAGGGCACAGGTGGTCTGGCTTGCCAGATTCTTAGACTAGGCCTAGGGCATTGAACAAAAGACTCTATCCCACTTTAATCTCATGGTTCTAATTCTAATCACCTATTTTTATGAATATGAAAAACACAGTGCCACCGACGCGGCCCGCTACCAAAGACTGTGGGTTCTCCTTCTCTGTGGCCGACACGAGTATGACATTTAAACGTGTTAACCCTCGCAAGGCTGCCTACCCAGACCAGCTGGCTGGTGTGTTTACAGACATATTCAATCTCTCCCTATCCCAGTCTGATCAAAGATGACCAACATTGCTCCTGTACCCAAGAAGGCAAAGGTAACTGAACTAAATGACTATCGCCACGTAGCACTCACTTCTGTCATCATGAAGTGCTTTGAGAGACTAGTCAAGGATCATATCACCTCCACCTTACCTGTCACCCTAGACCCACTTCAATTTTCTTACCGCCCCAATAGACCCACAGACGATGCAATCACCATCACACTGCCCTAACCCATCTGGACAAGAGGAATACCTATGTAATAATGCTGTTTATTGATTACAGCTCAGCATTCAACACCATAGTACCCTCCAAACTCATCATTACGCTCTCGGAGTGTGGTGTCAGGAAAATAACCTCTCACTCACCGTCAACAAAACAAAGGAGATGATTGTGGACTTCAGGAAACAGCAGAGGGAACACACAGAACTAGAAGCACAAGCATTTCGCTACTTACAATAACATCTGCTAACCATGTGTATGTGACCAATAACATTTGATGACAGTCACTCACAACAAAATATATATATATATATATATATAGGTATTTTAGTCTAGCCAGCTATCTAAACTTATAGTAATCATGGCCGAATTACATACCGGGCATAAAGGGCATGTGCCCAGGGGCCCTGACCTTCAGGCCCTCTCATTGTATAAGTTTAACAAGGCATAAGTCACAGCAAAATGTGTAGAATTTCAAGAAATGAGCACGAGACTAACTGTAAAACGTTCCTTACTTGACTAGGCCACCCTCAATTCCATTCAGTCAAAGACGAGGGTGTCCCTGCAAAAAATCCCTGCAGCTCTGACGTCAAGGCTGCCTAGCTGTCGTCAGGTAAATCACTCTGCTACAGTAAGGCAAAACGAAAAACTTTGAGGATCATGCTACACATAGGACAACGCATTATTAAAGATAGTGTCCTGTGTAAGGACTAACAGTAGCCATGGCTGTTCCAGAGAGAGCTTTTTGTTTACTATGGGCTGCCTGTAGAGGCCAGCTCTCCCACACTTGGCATAGGGTTAACTACAACCTGGGTCAATCACTTCTATTTAAACTAAACTCCAAGTCATCGTGGAAAATAACATGGCTGTTCTAAATAGGCTATCTGATGGAATAGGTCAAAGAAGAGAGTCAGTGTACTGACAGAAGCACATGCAGGGTGACATTCTAGATGTCTAGGGACATGTATACTGTGATGAGGGTAAGGTAGAGTTACTGAACTTGAAAGGTCATGGAGCTGGTTCCAGCCAATGGCAAGACAATGGTTTCTGCCTAGAAACACATCGCACTGATTATCTGGGCCTGGACAAGAAACAGCCACTAAGCCTAGACTCCTTACACATAGATTAAATAAGCAATATAGCACAAATTATTCATACCACTTCAGAGGGCTAAGTGGAAACAATTATTTCAGGTCTGTATGAACTGCATGGAGATTGGTGGCTAGGGGTTGTTTCTGTACAGGGTCATATTGTCGTTATCTTCAAGCCCTACATTACAGAATTATTAAAACAACCATTCGTCATTGAAATAGGTTTAATAATACCACATATTTACAATGTCAATGAAAACAAAACTTAAAATATAACTGAAGAAATGTATAGAGTTTATTACAAAATAAAAGGGAATTGATAAAAGCGGATAGGCTGGGAGCATCTTCCCATCACATACACAGCATCAAATATTCCTGTGACTGGCCTAGCCTTAAGGGTCACAGACAATAAGAACGATGTGCTTTGCCCTTTGGGATGTGTTTTAACTAGCTTCTGATGAACTTTGCCACTGGCAATAGAACGCCGGTGCGTAAAAGATGAACACTGGCTTCCTATCACAAAGTATATCACTGTCTTACTGCAAATGAACTTGGGTAAAATTGTTTCCACAATGTATTTCTCTAGAGCTTGAGTTCACAGGAATACAGAACGTCACAACACTGAACAGACCAACTCATTTTTGTTAGTTGAATCCTGTCCATTGAACTGGCAAGAGAAAATGTACTTGAAATTATGAAATCAATATATAGACATCAAGACCAATACTCATGAAGGCATCAAGACATGGTAGAACAGTACGTAATATTATTTTAGAATCAAATAAGTAAGTCATTAGCAGCCTTCTCATAGATTGAATACTACATTGTTAATAATGTACATGGTTCAAGTAAAGAAAACTTGACTGACGCAGTTAAGGCTGAGGTGGCATTTTCTGACAGTCAGCGATTTGGAGCAAGGGAGGTCTAATGCCCGCCAGGACATTCAGTTATTCTACAGTACTGGTTCATCTAAGGACTTCTACCACACCTCTCCAGCTCACTTCCGTTTACAGTACATAAAGATCCTCTCAGAGAGTTCAACCAACACATCGGATTGTCTTTTCAACCTGGGTCCGGTTCAGAAGGACGCAACATTCTGAATGTTGCAGATAGAAAATGTTACGTATAGAGATGCCGTGATTCCCTAGTCGACATGATAGAAAGGCTTGGCTGCTCTACACAACGTTTCTACCTGAACGTTCCATAACATACTGAACTGGTGTTACATATTCTCACTCGCCCACGTTCACGCTACACCATCTCAACAACATACTGGGCACAGTATCTGGGTCTTCAGACCCACCCTGCCACATCTCTCCCCCCCAAAATTAAGTATGACATTGGGACCGCACTACCCTGCACACCCTCTCATGTTTATTTCATCAACATCGAGCGATAGTAAAAGGCATAAACTGACACACCCAGAAATGTTTTTAATAGAAGTGCTGACTAACGGAGAGTAAACTAGAAAAAGAAAGCCACACATTCTTATGCTCCTAAACATTTCATGGGTAAAGCAACCATGTTTGTATGCCCATTAAATGTTTGGGAGAATAATTAGTGTGACAACTTTTTTTTATTATCAACATCTGGCACTCCCATAAAAAACCTCATGGAGGTGAACAAAGATTATATGTTTTTATAATCTAAGCTAAAAGAAAACCATGAAGGGCATCATTGTGAAAACATGCCAATGCCAAAACCAGGATGGAAAACATCCAGTCATATGTGGGCGGGGTTAGGTGGCTGTCTGCCTTGGCTGTTGGCATACAGAGCCTCAATCTAACCAGGGTGGCGTCGACATTATCCTCATTTGGCTACCCTGTAAATGGTCAGGTCCAGGGGTTCTCTGCTGGGCACACACCAGTCGTCTGCCTCCTGGCTAACCTTGTAATTCCGCAGAGCTGTCTTGTTGTACACCGGGAGCCTCTCCACAGAATCTGTGGACAAGGCCTGTGGAGGGAAGGAGATCGAGTTGTATTGTGTGTTCAAAGCATCCCCCCAAAAGAAAGAAAGGTCACTTCTCTTTTCCCCACTAGCACGGCCTTTGCTGATAAATACTTTGTCAATAGAAAAATGTAATTGATACGATTGTGATGTGTTGTCTCACCTAGCTATCTTAACATGAATGCACTAATTGTAAGTAGCTCTGGATAAGAGCGTCTGCTAAATGAAAAAAATACAAAATTCGAATGAATCCATAGTCAGACGAGTTATATGACAATTACACGAGTCCCATTGTCTCAGTATGTAGCTTACCTTCATGTGGATGACAGCGTCAGTGCCGTAACCCTCCATAGAGTAGAGCTGCAGGTCTCCCTGGAAGTACTGAGCGTAGAGCCGGGAGATGGGCAGGCCGTAGCCAAAGCCAGCCTAGAGAGGATACGACACGGCTCTAAACCACGGCTGCTTCAACAGTCTGATAAACATGAGTGTTTTGGAAAGTTTGGATAGAAATATGTATTGTGTAGAACAGACAGACATGCCTCTCTGACATGTAGAGTAAGGAAACATGTCAGCTCTACTTCACAGCATTTCTACCGGAAATGTTCAGTATGTTGCACCCTCCTGAATACGAACCTGGTCCGTGAAAGAATAGACTTGACAAAGAGCAGAGGCACTCACCAATGGGGTCTGAGAGTGCTCACCCCTCTCTGGCGTGGGGGCCGTAGAGTACATGTAGCTGAAAAGATTCTCAATCTTCCTGAAAGGGACTCCGCCACCCCTGTCACTCACCTACGCGTTGCCAGAGAGTGAGGGAGAGAAAGAGAAAAAAAAAAGTCAGGCATTAGAGGAATGGCCAGTCATAAAAAAGGTGGAGATGCTGCCAGAAAGGTGGGTGCCCCTCGTGCCATTGGCTTGAATTCAACAGCCTGCCTTACGATAGGCCAAACCAAGGCATCTATTCTGCATATCGTCAAGGTAACTGGACAATAAGGCCACTCAGTTCCCTCTCCATGTCACTGCAAGGGGCGTATTCCTTACGGAAACCGTTTAAGGACCAAACGGAAGTAAACAGAGAATTGAGTTTCTATTGAACAAATTCAGGTAGGGCCTTCCCCATTTAAGAAACGCTTTGCCACAGAATCAGAGTAATGAATACTCCCCAGGTGCACCGGTCAGCTCACCAAAAGAACAAGCAGTACTGAGATCAATTTACTGCAGGACAAGGTTAATGGGCTCTTAGTATTGAAGTCAATGTAGACCTAATCCTGTTAATCTAATCTGGGATTAGCAGCTTGGTTTAACATTAAACAGAATTAATAAGGGTCAAAATCTTACATAACAGCTTTAATAAGGATTTGGGGGGTGGGGGGGTGGAGACAAATAAAATGTAAATTCATTATGCCACAGATTATCATTAGCACTTGTGAGTGTGACAATGGTATTAGTTGGGAATAATGGCAATTGTAATGTTTTTAAACATAGCAATACAATTCACTAACATACTGTACCTTGATTGACAGGTCCTCTCCTCCAATGGCCACCATGACTTGAATGGGTGGTAGCCTGTTGCTGGATTCATGGTTCTCAATTGTGGCCCTCATAGCATTCTGGAAAATGGACCAATAGACAACATAACATTCACAAGTGACTAACATCTTCAATCTAAGAATACATTTTTAATGCAGGTTCTACCATACCTTGAAAAGCTCAAACAACATGTGGTAGAGATGGGAGGGCACATAGACAATGCTTATAGGTTGTTTCCGGTTGTTGACTGGGTAAAGCAAAAAATAATAAAATGAATAAACAACATCTGCAGTATAATTAAAATACAAAAGCCATTAGGATGTAAAGAGTCATTGACAGATTCTGTTGACATCCATTTTGATTATTCTGGGAAGAGAGGGGATTTAGTCACAGTGTCAATATTGTTCGAGGCAGCCAGCCAACGCCACTTATCCATTACTTCTGCCTCGCTGGAATAATTACTTGGCCCTCAGGTCCAGACAGAAGAGACTGTTGGTACACACAGCGGTGGCACTCAGACAATTTCATCCAAGACTCCCAAATTAGCATAAAATGGTCATCTACATGCATGCGTCATAGGTGATATCAGTGGAATAGATTATTAGTTACTCTTGGTTTGGTTCTTACCATTCATTTCTTGCAGCATCAGGTCTGGCGAGCTCAGATAGTACTGATCACACACCAACTTGGCGCTCTGGTAAGCATCTGGAAAAATACAACACCATGAAATTACACAATAAGGGTGTTTGGGTACAAGAGAAATTAAAAAAAATATATATATTTCACTACATCAAAAAAATAAAATTGGTCACCTCTATTCTCTCCATGCACCCATAGGATATTACAAGTCTTTATAATCTATGACAGCTCAACACTACATTAAAGATCCATGAATTATTATTTTCTACCTCTGACCACCTCTGTGACATCACAGTGAGGGTCGATGCTCCCTATTGTGTTGGGGTGAAGTGGATTCGTTGCTCCATCAAAGACAAGAGCTACAGAGAGTCCAATGAGTGGAAAAGTCAGTTTCAAAATGGCAGACAATTGTCTAAAATAATGGATAACTTAGTGGACTGACATCTGTACTCACTGTGCTGGTTGATAAGCATGCGGATAGATATACGGCTCATGTAGAAACGGTCCAGGAAGTACTGAATGTTCTGGTTGGTGACTGGGTCCTGGCCGAACACCGACTTGTACTCAATGACGCCCTGTGCCATGGTGGGCACTACTTCATTGTGCCTGTTCCTGATATTCACCAGGGTGTCCACAAACCTAGAGGATAAACAGCATGAGATAGATTGAGAGGGCCTACCTGGCTATCAAAGATGATTGAGGACTTACTCATCCAGGACACTGTGGCTGTCAGGAGTCTTGTCCAAGAACGGAAGGATTTCCATCAAGCTCTGCACATACCTGAAAACACATTTTTCAGTTTGCATCATTCCGGAGTAGTGTGGTATATATATTTAGCTGCAGCAATACAACTTATAACTAGGGTTGCAAAGCTACCGGTAATTTACCAAAGTTCCCAGAATCTTCAGTAATTAGGAGAAAACCAATGACGATCTATTTTCATTTTGGTCATTTATACTTGAACTTTTTAAAAATCTATTCATATATAGTATTCATTCATCAGTGTCCATATTGTCCATGAGTTTCTAATATACAGACCATATGGTTCAAGAGAAAACAGCCTAGATAAGAAAGCATCTAATCAACAATGGCATTTTTCAATTAACTCGGCAACTCTTCCAACTATTGACTTTTTTGCACAACTGCCACCAGTTTGACGTCAAAACATTAACAAATGCATATTGACATAGTAACATAAATTAAAGGATATTTCATGCTGAAACCCTCACATTAAAACACCAAATGGTATTCAATACATTGATAGCTGTAAAACATTATCCTAAATATATGCTTTGTCATTCTATTTCTTATTTAAAAGCCTTATGTAATTATTTAACATGTGATAAGGCCAGACAGAGGGCCAAGGATAATCTGAAGTACCCAAAAGAGCCACTTGATGTCTTGTGATAGATTACATAAAATCCTTGAAAAGAATCATTGAAAAATGTTAATTCTATAGCTAGAGGACTCCTGATATCTTCAGAAGTGATAAGTATACTTTTTTGTCTTTATCTGTTGTGATATAGTACTGTCTTTTTGCTAGCTGGGGCCCTCTACTTTAAGTGCTGCATATCTTCCCAGTGGCCTACTTGGTGTGTGAACTGCATCACTTGCAGAGTTGTTGACACATCAACCAGGATCAAGGTAATCAGTGGCTGTATTTGAGGGGGAGTGGTTTCACCTCTACAAGGCAATCAGCAATTAGTACAGGGAGGCATGCTCTCCACCTCTGCTAACCAATCCCCTGGTTTCTCAGGTTTGTCGCAAAACTAAGACCGTTGCCGAAACAAAAACGGTTTTGCGGAGTTGTTCGAGGAAAGACAGAGAGGAAGGCTCCACACCACTCTCACTTGAGTATCTTACCTAGTTATTTACAGATTCAAAATGTTGCTCTTTTGTAGCTTTGGCAACTATGTGTGTTTTCTATACCCATTTGCACCTCTCCCTGTAGCCTTTATAGACACTCCCCACTCCTTGGCTGCAACCCTTGTAATTTAGTGCAATTCAGGGTATCTGGCAGTGTTTGGAACTGCCGATCTGCGGTCAAGAACGCTGAGTTCAACTCAGCCTATGCTGACCTTCAGTCCCTTGAATATTTGGCCCTGACGGAGACGTGGAACACCCGAGAGCACTGCTACTCCAGCTGCTCTTTATTCATCTGATTGTTCTCTCTGAGAGCATCTGGTCGCCGCAGTGGTGGCACAGGTCCAATTATTCCTCTTAACTTCTTGGTGACTGGGGGGCAGTATTGAGTAGCTTGGATGAATAAAGTGCCCAGAGTAAACTGCCCGCTACTCAGCCATAAAAGCCAGAATATGCATATAATTGGTATATTTGGATAGAAAACACTGAAGTTTCTAAAACTGTTTGAATGTCGTCTGAGTATAACAGAACTCGTATGGCAGGCGAAAACCTGAGAGAAAAAAATCCAACCAGGAAGTGGGAAATCTGAGGTTTGTAGTTTTTCAACTCATTGCCATTCTAATATATCTTCCTAAAGCTTCCACTAGATGTCAACAGTCTTTAGAACCGTGTATGATGCTTCTACTGTGAAGGGGGGCCGAATGAGAGGGGATTGAGCCAGGTGTCTGGCAGATTGCCACAAGCTTGTGACGCGCGGTCATGTGAAAGTTAACTTGCGATTGGAACATTATTGAAGATTTATGACAACATCCTAAAGATTGATTATACACTTCTTTTGACATGTTTCTATGACCTGTAATATAACTTTTTGGACTTTTCATCCGACCTTTCGGCTGGAATTGCACGCACGTTTGGATTTACCAAACGCCCTAACAAAAGGAGGTATTTGGACATAAATTATGAACTTTATCGAACAAATCAAACATTTATTTTGGAACTGGGATTCCTGGGAGTGCATTCTGATGAAGATCAAAGGTAAGTGACTATTTATAATGCTATTTCTGACTAATGTTGACTCCACAACATGGCGGATATCTCTGGCTGTTTGTCTCTGAGCGCCATACTCAGATTATTGCATGGTATGCATTTTCCATAATTTTTATTTTTAATTTTTTTATCTGACACAGCGGGTTGCATTAAGGAGAAGTGTATCTTTTATCAGTGTTTATTATGAGTATTTCTGTAAATTGATGTGGCCCTCTGCAAAATCACTGCATGTTTTGGAACTACTGAACATAACACGCCAATGTAAAATGAGATTTTTGGATATAAATATGCACTTTATCGAACAAAACACATTATGTGACATGAAGTCCTATGAGTGTCATCTGATGAAGATCAAAGGTTAGTGATTCATTTTATCAATTTCTGCTTTTTTGGGACTCCTCTCTTTGGCTGGAAAATTGGCTGTGTTTTTCTGTAAATAGCTTATATGAACTACATTTTCAAAAGTGAATGAAACAATAAAACTTGATCTAAAAAAAAAAAACTATTCAGTATCACCCTCAAACTTAACTGCACTTACAGAATAATCACTCTTACCAGCTCTGCACCATCTGCACGGATGGGGTTGTAAGCAATCGGTCAGGTAGCAAATTGATCTCCTTCATGATGTTAGATAGTCGCACAGGTAGCTCTTGTCTCAAAAAGACAAATGATGTCGCCTCGCATGCATTGGTGGAACCTGGGGGGGAAAAAAATTAAATAAAGTAGAGGCAGGCAGGCCTAGCTTCTTTGCTCTGGGAGACCTGTACATAATGGGCTCCTGTCGCTGAAGGATACATTCTGTATTCCTAAAACAAACACATTTACCAGCCCTCTGGTTCGATAAACTTTTCCTGTCACCGAAGGCTTGCCTACAATCCAGAATGCCTTACCAGTCGCTAAAATGTGTTAACTATGGTATAAAAAAAATCTGCTTTTACATTTCCCGAATGGCAATACTAAAGTGCCTATAAGAACATCTAATAGTCAAAGGTATATTAAATACAAATGGTATCGAGAGAAAGTCCTTTAATAACTACAACCTAAAACTTCTTACCTGGGAATATTGAAGACTCATGTTAAAAGGAACCACCAGCTTTCATATGTTCTCATGTTCTGAGCAAGGCACTTAAACATTAGCGTTCTTTCATGGCACATATTGCACTTTTACTTTCTTCTCCAACACTGCTTTTTGCATTATTTAAACCAAATTGAACATGTTTTTATTTGAGGCTAAATTGGTTTTATTGATGTATTATATTAAGTTAAAATAAGTGTTCATTCAGTATTGTTGTAATTGTCATTACATTTTTTTTGTCCTCCAATAATCGGTGTTGAAAAATCATAATCGGTCGACCTCTACACTATAGGCCTACCGCTGGCCAATCGGATGGCTCAGATTAGTGTCTGCAGTAACATAGCAGACATAAAAGAAAGCTAAAGCAATGTTATTACTGTGAGATTTCAAAACATTAAACCATGACTAGAGAGAGACTGTCAACAAACCGCTGTTTGGAGTGAGTTAATGTTTCAGTTCTTACTCAGCACTGTCAACCATTTGTATTAAACCATAAAATCCAGGCTCTTATTTCCACTCAGGGAACAAACAAGCACCGCAGCAGTAATGAATGAGTAGGAAAGTGTATCCATAGGCTTGCATTGTTGTTATTAGTGGCTTGGGTCTTTTTAATAAAGGAATATGTCTCTGTTCATAGGAGTAACAACATGAATTTGTGCATGAGGCAGAAGTAATGTGGTGCGGCTCGAGTTTCGCCATGAGCTGGAAGACGGTGTCCCCTTTTGGTCAGTGTCAGTCGAGGAAATGGAGAGCAGAGCTCTCCCTCAGCTGAGACTGACCAGCTGATGCAGGCACATCAGCCCAGTAAAATAAAAAGCAAGCTCACTCGGCTGTGCCTCAAGTAGTACAACAACTGATCTATTACCAGTGTGACCATAGAGACTACCTCGATGTTGAAACGTTTTATTGATGGCCCAATCAATGCATTGGCAGGGAAATTCAAGCAAAGTCAATGTGGTGAAAATGTATTGGGCCTATAGCTTACTGCACAAACCTCATTGCTACAGTACTGTTTTTAATTGGTTAATGTTGTATATAGCCTTACATTTAAGTCACAAACAAAATCTGAACGGTAGAGCTCTGCTTGCATTTTGACTAAAAGTGATCGATTCAAAGGTTGGTGACCGCTGTACTACAGTTTTCCCTGTTAACACTAAACATTTTTCTTTGCTGTGGCAATTGTGATCAAATCAACTCAATATTAGCCACTTTCAATGAAACATCCCAAAACAAAACTATGCAAGAGATTTTGTTGTAGGCAGAACACGTCAGTGTAGGATTGTATTGCATTGACACATGACTCATGACACATGATACATGATAACCAAGCAGAGCTGCAGTAGGACTATATGCAAATAGACCATTGCCAAATATGGATCTGTGCCATTCACTTTGAACTGGACTGTGTTAACAACATGAGCAAACGGGCTTGTTCTGAGATCAAAGGGAGAACTGCAAACTGTGCAGTTTGTCTTAAAGGGGCAGTCTTGTATTTTGAGACGGGCTTGAATAAGCTATGTAGCCAATAGGCAGGATGGCATAATGTCTCATTCTCTAATAAATGGTATGGGAATAATGCATTTTATTTAGTGAAGTGGTTACTTGCATCAAACAACAACATTTGCAGTCACCTCTGTCTGAAAGACAAGTGGATAAACAGGTTCATGTCAAGCCCTGCATGTTTTTTCTCATGGAATGTAGGCCTACATTGAACACCACACATTTGCTGTTACGGTAGGCTGAATGATAGAACAGCCATTTCCATGTTAATGTTATTTTCTCCATTGTTTTTGATGGTAGACCCACATTATGATGAAGTAGCCTACTTGGCAACTTAAAACTAACTTAAAGCAGTTACAGACTCGGTGTTCACAGTAAACGCGCGCTGGAAGTTGCAGAGTTTTCACAACGTTCAAGT